>NC_138170.1:84974283-85341997 GCF_964165515.1 Mesoplodon bidens
AATGAGCCAACGTTAGCCCTTCCTGTTTTGACCCCGCCGTGCCCTGTGAGGAGGGCCAGCAGCAGGATTGTGACGGGGCTGCTGTCAGGGAGGAAGGAGGGCATTGAGCCCCTCCTTCTCAGTGGCCATGGAAATCTCTGATAATTTTGCAGATCTAAAGAGAGCCTTGAGTGGAGGGAGCGGAGAGTGGACTGGCATAGGCAACGGTTAAGCCGGCCTGTCATTTTGTAATATTTTACAGCAAATATATAGATTTATATAAAGGAGCTAAAGTTGCTGCCATGCTATCAATCCTGTTAAAAATAGAAGCCATTTGGATGCTTTGTGTCACCCTGGAAATTACATTATGAGGCCAGAGGGTGCAAAGTCAGTGACCTTTGCCTTGGGAGAATTTCAGGATCATGCCTTTTGTATGAGAGCTTTCACTGTGCATTTTCTGGTGTCCTGAGTGTCCCGTCGGCAGCTGGGGACATCACAGGAGGAGCTGGCACTCAGCTGGGCTCTCATGGACTCTGTGCAGTTTCACAGGTGAATATGCTGAGTCACAGTTATGACACAAGATGCAAATTTCAGCTTTGAGAATGATGAGTGGTTTCCAAATCGTATCTATCAAAGTGTATATAATATTTATAAACACGTTGAAATGCATAAATGGAGTGATTGTGTTGGAAGTAGATTATTTCAGGCTAGACTGAGGAGAGATGTCATTAAAGGTTAGATCTTTAATGTCCCTAAAAGACAAATAAGCTTTTCTGAAGCCCCCATTTATTCTCAAGAGGAGACAAGTAACATCCAGACAGGTGACGTGACTTGCTGAGTGCTTACTAGGAGAGTGTAGTGAGAGGTAACCAGTGGGTCATCCCCGAGGTACCAGTGGGCATAATCACTGGGAGAACATATGCAGACTTTGTCATGTTTCCTCCTTGCTGGCTTCAGAGGAAATAAGGTCAGATGGAGAAAGAGAGGGCTAGAGGCAAGAAAATCATTACACTCGTCCTCAATCCTAAATTGTTCAGGTCTCCTGTCTACCATGCAGACTCTGAAACCAAACCTAGGCCAGTGGTCTTGGGTCTTCATAAGCCTCAGAATCTGGTGGTCTAAAACATATCAGAAAATGGACAAGAAAAAAACCAGAGATACAATAGATCATCTTTCCCGCAGCTGAAGATTATTCTCTAAGTAAAGCTTTTGGAAAATGGAAAAAAAATATTATGAAATATCTAAAAGGGCAAGTGTCTGAGCTCCGCCATTTTTCATTGCAGCCATGACACCAGGCTTCCTTTAAAAAACATTCCAGATGTCTGCTCCCAGCATCTCCTGCAATTCCATCAGGGCTTTGCAGAACTGATCTTCATTGAACTCATCATTGTATATCCACTTCAGGTAGAGTGAGATTTTGTGATTATTTTAATGAAGCAATTTGGGGCATATATAGGTACAAAGGCAGTATCTATACGGTAAATATATACATAAGCAATTAGATGGCTGCAAAATTATATAGGATGCTGTTTAAAGAAGCAAAGCGTTCAAAATTGAAATGGAAGCCTGGTAAATAACCCATTATACCCAAAGAAATTCTGATTGCCTATTCATAGCTGGAATTTACATGAACCCTTGTTCATTAAAGAATGAATAGCTGCTAATTTGCAGCATTACCAAAGCAAAGTTCAGATGACAGAATAATAATAATAAAAAAAATCCTCTCAAATCAGAAGTCTACCATCTGTCCCACATAAACACCACTGTAACTTTCTTAATATATGGGAGACCCTATTTTTAAATTCTACTATCTAATTAAAACACTCCAGAGAAAAAAGATGTAGATTGCAGAAATCAAAATTTAATAATAATAAAGAAAGTGGGAGGGAGAAAATCAATCCATTTGTTAAAACAATTTCTTAAAGTGTTTTCTTTTGAGCATTTATTTATTTATTTAAGCAGAAGAAGCTACCTGAGCATTATTCAAGGAAACGGGTTCAGGTTCTTATTCAGATCTACCTGTTAAGAGCTTAAAGCGGGGAGTGGGAAATGTGATAGGAGTGATCAAGACATAATTTCATCCCCTTAGAAACTATAATCCAGGGAAGGAATCAGACACAGGAGGGAGATGTGGCTTGGGAAGCATTTGGTGAGTGTGAAATGTCCAGCTCTGAAGGGCTGTCACTCTTCCACACAAAGCCTCAAATCTCTGTGTGCAGGAATCACAGATGAAAGGCACTGTCTGGATGGCAGAAATCAGCTACTCTTTTCTCCTGGTGAGGAAACCCAGGGCGGGCGTTGCTGTGACTTGTCCAAAGTTACATAGAAAGCATCAAAGCTAGAACCTAACCCACAGCTTATGATCCTTAGATGTTTACATTTCGCTTATAGGTAATCAGCTTCTCACAATGTATCATTCAAAGGTTAAAAGGCAAAGAAAACACATCCTGCCCCTCCACCATCATCACCATACACAACCGGCAATAATCTTAAAATAATGAGATTTCACGAATCAATACCAAGTAATGTGAATACCAAGAAAAAGCACAGGCGATGTGATGGAGTACAAATAAGACAAGATCTAAAGTGCCCATCAAATTGTGACAAAAGTTTATTAGTTTCCAAGAAAATGTACATTACAATATAATACAAATTAAGGCCCATGTGTCACTTGCAAAAATAAATTATGATAACCAATGTTAGAGAAGCTTAACAGAAAATGAACACTCTTTAACCTTGCTTGTGGGAAGGTAAATCCCACTGGCTTCTCTGAAGGTCAGTATGGGAGCAGATATGGACAACCAGAAAGATATTCATTTATTCAACCAGCTCAACTTCTTATAAATTTACCAAAGAAAATCATCAGGCAAGAAAACCTGAGATGTGTGTATAGAAATGTTTGTAATACTGAAAACTGGAAAGAACCAACCTAGCCAAAAATAAAGAACAATTAACTAAATTATAGAAATACAAAGTCTGTGTACTCCAGATTACTTTATTATAATCCTGTATCATATTGGGATTAACAGAATGAGCTCTAGAGTTTTAGAAAATCCTGGTTCCACACAGTACTCTTTGGGTGATCCTGGATAAGTTACCTAATATTTCCCTTCTTTGGGGTCCTCATTTGTAAAATGGGGAAATACTATTACCTGCTTCAGAGGATTCCCATGAGGATTAAATATGTCAACACTCCTTAGTGTAAAACACTTAGATTAGACTCTGTTTCATCATGTGTGTATTAGTCAAGGTTCCCCAGAAAAACAGAACTAATAGGAGAGAGAGACAGATTTAGTATAAGAATAGGTCAAGAAGTCCCACCATCTGCTGTCTGCAAGCTGGAGAAACAGAGGCAAGTCTTAGTCAGAAGGCTCAAGAACGAGGATCGCCGATATCTCAGGGCAGGAGATGATGAATGTCTGGACTCAAGCAAAGAACAAATTTACCCTTCCTGTGCCTTTTTATTTGACTCAGGCCATTACAGATTGGCTGATGCCCACCTGTACTGTGAGGGTGATATTCTTTACTTAGTCTATGGATTCAAATGCTATTCTCTTCCTGAAACATCCTCACAGACAAATCCAGAAATAATGTTTTTTCCAGCTCTCTGGCATCTTTTAGACCAGTCAAGTTGACATATAAAATTAACCATCATGTGTTCAAAAATATGATTAATTAACTACTTTACTATTATCACATAGTCTCAATAAAAAATATTGTCAGAGTAGATATTATTTTCAAAATGCTTTCAAGTGAAAAAAGAGCCTAAGGAAGTAGACCAAGATATTAAAAAATGTTTAGATCTCTTTATGCTTATCTATATTTTCTATTTGTATATAATTAATGCATTGTCTGTATATTAACATCATTTTAAGAACCCTACAGTTATTTTCAAAAGTTTGCTATGCAAGCAAAGAGGACATGAAGTTCACGGTAAAGTAATAACGTGTTGTGTGGTAGTTAAGAGCTTACATTGTAGCGATGAACATAAGTGTGAATCCCTGCTCTGCTGAACACGTACTTATTGTAAATCCTTGGGTAGGTTTATTTAACCTCTTTAAATCTCAATGCTATAATGGCAATAGAGCTGTTTGTGGATTAAATGAGATAATCCATGAAAATTTTCTAACACCAAATATGAAGCATATGCTCTACAAAAATAGTAGCTAGTATTACTACTCAGCACACGTCAGTTATTATCAAATCTAATCATAAGAATTCTACACATATATTACTGGATTGAGCTATGCAGTACATAGAACATGAAAATCATGTCAGAGGTGAGAGACCAAGGAACAAACATCCAATTCAGATCCCACCCAATTGTTAATATGCCGTAGAAATTGTTGGATCTACCTCCTACACTAAAATATATAGCATTTTAGGAATTAATATGATACAGAAAAATGCTTTTGTTGTTTTCAGTTCTCCGTAGGAAAACAAACCTCATGAGAACAAGACATAAAAATATGGAAACGCACACGAATGCTGCTCATTACAGATGCCATGGCAATTTGTTCATTTTGCTTTCATTGCATTAAGTACAAATAAAACAATTGGCCGCCTGAACTAGCAAATGTTCTCATCCAAACTTACTTTAAAATGCAGCAAAATAAATAAATGAATGAATGAATACATAAATAAATAAATGAACTGGATTATTAGATGTTTAGGGAAGAGATAGAAGTTAGGCTTAAGATAAAGGAAATATAGTAAAAGATTGACTGTAGAACATAGATGGTGAGTGTACGGCTATTTATTCTACACGCTTTCTTCTGCATCATTCAATGCTGGGAAAAAAGAAAAAGTCCCCTGAAATGCATGCATTGGACGCACTGTTGAATCTGGGAGTGTGAGGCAGTCTTTCTAGGAGGAGAACCACAGCTGTGTGCTCCAAGCCTGACTGTTTTCACATAGTTGCCATAGACATTCTCTTTTTCTCAATGGTGGGTGGTGGTAAGAAGCTTAGCTTGGTGACTTTGTGGTGATTATTCCTAAAGCACATTTCCCTTATCAATCTGGAAGATAAATGAAATGGAACAGGCTTGGATTTTAATTAAAAATAAAATGATACCCTTGTTTTAGGGATTGTGTTTTTCCCTGCTACTCTCTAAACTTATATTCTTCTTTCAACTGACTTTTAATGGAACATTTCATTCTGCCTTTGAAGTTTCAACATTTCAAGGTAGAATCAACTATGGGCCTTGCTGCCAGCGTCTGGTACTGCCCACCTGGGAGAGATCATTTCCTAGTGGCCCTGTTCCTTGGGATGCATCTTTCTTGAGAGAGATGCTTGGGGAAGTTTCATGAATAGAGTGGAATCCTTCTCAGGCAAACGTTGGCCATTGGCCATTCTGAAATCTTTCCTTTCTGAACTTCCCCCTCCACCCATGCACACATGCGTGCACACACACACACACACACACACACACGCTCCCTCCATGGCTGTTTCAGTTATGCCAACTCTCCCTTTGGCTGACTGCCATCGTGGGCTCATTAAGAAACAGTGGCCAAACCTGTCTTCCCTGTGTTACTCTATATTTTGATAGAGAGGCTGCATGAATGACTACTGTAGTATCCACTGTGCTAATGTAGAAATGGCCTGAATATGATCTTTTAACAAATAAAGTACTCCCTCATCTAGAATTGCATGCAAGACAAGAGGTCGTGCATTACTCATTCTTTGCTACCCTCCTCTCGTGTGGTGTTCAAGCTGAATTCAAAAAGATCTCATGTGGTTATTCTGTGGGTTTCTAGGCTGGAGAGTGGACAGTGGTGCTGAGTGGCTCATTGCTCTGATGGTGACTGGAGCTGTGTATGTGAAGAACAATCAAATGTTCATATCAAAGGAAAACAGAAGAGCTTGGAATGAATGTAACCTGTCTTCCTGTCCAACCCCCAAATCTATGCTTTATCTTGAAAACATACCTATTTGATATAAATAATATTTTATTAAGTGACTCAAAATATGGTTAAAAATGTCATTATCACTCAAAAATACAGCTTTGGATTCTTTTTGCAGTACATTATTTACACTTAGGGAAAATTATGACAAGGAAATTATATTCCATGTTGGGAAGTGGGCTAATGATTCTTATAAATAACCACTTACTAGGTAAATTGATAAACAGATCAATTGTACCTATTATACAGATTTATAAGAGTACCAAAGGATGACATAGGTGCTAAGCTGCTAAGACCTGAAACCAGAGAAAATGAGCTAAAATGAAATGGAGATAATCACCTTGTGTAAAATGATGCAGCAATTGCTGTCATTGCCTTGCTCTTACCCCTCCCCACTTACCATTTGGTACCCAGATGTCACCTTCCAACTGTCATCTCATTGGGATGTTGTCATCCTTCTCTGGGACCTGAAGGATGGGTCAGCACCTATTTTGAAAGTGGCTGATGATATTAGAAAGAGCTTAGGGCCAAGGTACTGGCTCTTTTTCCATCAGAGTCAGGTTGAATTCAATGAGATAGTAACAATGAGAGAGAAACTGCAGGGAGCAACTCTGGCAGTCAGGGCTGGAGGTCATCAGAACCTAGACCCTCGGGGCAGTGCCTGACAGAGCTGAGATTCAGACTTTTGTGCGTGGGTGCTATCCAGTAGTTTCTGCAAGTGTGTGAAAATTCTGGAGACTGGAACCAACTGCTATTGGAACAGTTGCTGCTTTGTGGGTAAAGAACTTTTGTGTAGACTGTGTTTACAGGAAGGATAAGCAAAGAGAGAGAAGCAAATCTCTTGTCCTGTCTCATGCCCTCTGGTCTCTCTGTTGTTCCATAATGGCATCACCAAAGCGAAGCGCACTGAAGAAGTGAAACAGTCTGCAGAGTTCCAGCCCCTGTACCACAATAGGATATAGAAGGATAGTTTTAAAGCTGAGAAAACCTAACTCTTAAAACTGCTGACATGAAAAAATCATTAATCCACAATTTTCAAGCACAAGTCACATGGCTACAGCTAGGTTCAAAAGCATGGAGAAACCAGATATTGGTCAACAGTAACAGAGTTTTCTATACCAAGTAAGATCATAAAGTGAACCTCGGTCTTAGAACCACGAGCTAACATCAACCATCTGCCTGTTCTGCTAAGCCATTTTGAGTCAGTTATCCTGAATTTATTTAAACCATATGACGGCAGTTTATATTTGTCATTTTGGCAATATTTGAAAGGAAAACATTCAAGCACTTTATTAATATTTGTGAAAAATGAGACTGTTTTTCAGGTTATGTGCTGTGGATGAAGAGGTTAGGAGAGAATAGGAGTCCCTTCCTTCCAGGAGTTTATCCAGTAAGACACCAAGTTTTAAGAAAGAAGATGAAGCTCTTGACATGTAGCACCGTGTAGGTGGTATGGATGAAGGGCTGAGGGAACATAGGAAACAAGAGGGTTTGTTTTAGGTGTTGTAAGTCATGAACAAGAAGGGTAAATGGGAAAACTTTACGGAAGCGGTCAGAGATGGACAGCAAGGCTGACTTTAGAATATTGGGGAGATTTGTGGGGATGTAGTTAAGAATCTGGGGATTTCCTTCAGCTTTTACAAATCAAAGAAATTTAGGGGGTCTATTTTTTGGGCATTAATGAATAATTCAATGTTTTCCTTCTATACAGTTTTTATAATTTTTAATTTTTTTTTTTTTTTTGCGGTATGTGGGCCTCTCACCCCCACAGCCTCTCCCACTGTTGAGCACAGTCTCCGGACGCGCAGGCTCAGTAGCCATGGCTCACGGGTCTAGCCGCTCCATAGCATGTGGGATCTTCCTTGACCGGGGCACGAACCTGAGTCCCCTGTATCGGCAGGCGGACTCAACCACTGCACCACCAGGGAAGCTCTACAGAATTCTTGTAAGAGAGAAGAAAGGAAATATAGGAGAGGAAGCCACCACTGAAATAATCAAAGAAATAATAAAAGACAGTTTACTAGAATGAAAAGTGCTTCTGGATTGAAGGGTCCATCATATGCACAATAAAATATGTGAAAACTGACTTAATCAAGTTATGTCCTTGAGCCATTTGTTTTCCCTGAACACAAAAATAAAACTATATACATTGCTAAAGGAAAAAAAAATTATACTTATAGAACCAGATCAGTTTTAGTCATGTCTCCAGAAATTAGGAAAGGGAAAATGCTAGAAGACAGTAGAGCAGGGTTATAAAAGCTCTGAATGAATTTTCATGATATCCTTTCAAAAGATAAGCTACAGGAGACTTGTCATGGCTTTGGTCCAGGACATCTTCCTAGCTCTCTTCCAAGGGGTGAGAGGATTTGTCTTTCCCCATTGCATATATCTCCACAGTTTTTTTAGACCTGATTTTAAACATCTTTTAAAAGCTTCAAAGAGGGCATGGAAGTAGAATAGGAAAAAGTTTATAAACCAATATTTTTTCAGAATTGACCTTTTCCAGGATTGACCTCTTCTGATTACTAATATTTAGGATTTGGAGACTGAAAAGTGAAGCAATATCCTCTGTAGTGTTTCCAGTTGGGATTCTATTCATAAACTGATTTAAAATTAATAACCTCATAATGTGGAATATCACAAAACATTAATGAGCTATCAATGCACAATACATATTTCTCCTAAGTGGTAAACTTGCCAGCTAAGCACAAGCTGAGATACAAATTCTTTTCAAGCCGAATGACCTTTACAAATTGTCTGTAAAATCCTCCAGAGTGTTTACTATATTTGAATACTTCATGAAAGGTAGTTTCATTCTCAAATGTGTTTAATGCCATTTTATACATTATTTGATTCTGTTATTGAACACAAAACATTGACAAAAACAATAACATTCCCCAGAAATGAGCAGCTGTTGAATGATACCTCACGGAGGATGGGCATTTGATTATTTCTGTTATCAGCTTATAGTAGCAATGCTATCTTGTCTTCTCTCATTCTGTGACTGTTGTGGAAATGACATTGAGAATTTTTATGTAGGGGCACATAGACTGAAATTTACAATACCCCAAATAGCTCAATCTCCCTAAAATGTTCAATATGTACCTGTTGTATTTAATAAAGCATTTTACTCTCAAACCACTATCTTCTTCCCAATGACCCACAATCAAACAATTTTTCTACATACCTGGACCTGACCAACCATTGAGCCTGCCACATTGCCATGTTTTCACACTCTCTCACCTTCTTCTGTTCTTTATTTGTTGGTTACCCAGCTTAGATTCTAGAGTCCACCATTAAAATCTCTTCCTTGCACACCTCTCCTTTCGTTCTAATTTTCCTAGCAAAGCTCAAACCGTGGCTTAGTCCCCCCCACAAGTACCCCCAGCTTACACTGTACAGCTGAGTGATGGAGAGAAGGACAAAAGAGGAGACTGATCTCACTTTAGCTGCCCCTAATTTAAGTGAACTCCTAGGGCCACCACCGACTGTTACTGCATTTCCCTGACCCACCCTCTTTTCCACTCTCCTAAATGTCTAGTTCCAGCCTGTCCCTTCACAAACCTTTAAAACTTTCTCATCATTGTCATGTTCAGCTGATGACTTTATTTCCTTTAACAGTGAAGAAGTACAAGTCAGCAGGATCGAAATCCCACATGCTCCCCTCATCCCAGCACAACATTCCCACTGCATCAACGTTCATACGCTTTCCTTCTCGCCCGGTGCTGTGTGTGTCCGAGCTCCTAAGTCCAGCTCTTGGCTCTGCATGTTTCATCCCATTTCTCTCTCCTCCTCAATGTGGTCATTTCAGCAGCTCTCCCCTCTCTTTCTTGTATCATCAACTTCTATTTCCAGAGACTACAGACATGCATTTATAGCTCACATCTAAATAAAACAGAACAGAACAACAAAAGCAGCCTCTTCTGCACTCTTTCCCCTTTTCAGAAACAATCAAAGTTCGAGTTGTCTATGTATAATCTTCTGCCCTCTTCTCTTCGTTGCTTGGACCTATTCAAATTAGGGCTTCATCTCAACTATTCCCTCAAAACAGTCTTCCCTCTTCAAGACTCCCAATGACATCGGCACTAAACCAAAGAATCAATTCTCAGTCCTCATCTTAAATGTATTTTGACATGATTTGAGTACATCTTCCTTAAAATTATTTTTCCCTTTGTCCAAGACTACCCTTTCTTGTTTTCTTTTATTTTAATTTTTTTTCCAGATTTTTTTTCAATCTGGAAAATTCAAAAAAGTAATTGACACATAAAATTGTATATTTTCATTTTTCTTTTAACTACCTGACTATTCTTTCCCCCTTTCTTCTGTGGTGTGTCTCATGTCTCTAGCCTCGAAATATTAGAATATGGCAAGGCTCATGTTCTGACCTCCTTTTTATTGGCACTGAATGTCAAGGAGATCTCAATTTGTCTCTTAAAATATTATCTATAAGTTGACGAAACACGTGTTTATATCTGTAGCCCCTGAAGTCCAGACTCATACCTCTGACTGCCTTCTCAGCATTCTACTTGATGTCTAGTATATAGTAGAAATTTCAGAGTTTAGTTTTGAGCATCTCAATTCGCTTTGCACTAACCAACAGCCACAGCAATATCCCCCCCCATTCCCCAAACAAAAACAAAACAAAACAAAAATATCATTTCTCCCACATTCATCTGCATCTCAGTAAATATCAACACTGTATTATAGTTGCTCCGACTAAAAGTATAGGGGTCACAGCTGCTCATTTATGTCTGTACACCTACATCCGATCTATCAGCAAATACTTGTCTACCTTCAACCTTCTCACCATCTCCTTGTGTCCATCACCCATGCTTGAGTCCATCTCAGTTCTGGATTTAATTCTTAACTGGTCTCTCTCTTCTCTGCCCTGGATCCTATAAAGTCTCTCATCAACACAAACACAAAGGAATCCTTTTAAGATATGCATCTGATCACTCTAGCTCTTTGCTCAAAGACCTCCTATGGCTTCACTCCATGTAAATTTGCACTCAGAGTAAAACCGAAAGACCTGCAAGTCCCCATTACTTGTGCCACTGATGCACGAGTCCTCCATTCCCTTCCACCATCCTCTTCTGTCAATTTGTTCTACTTCACAGTGACTTCCCGCAGTTCCTGAAAAGTATCAACCGTGCTCCCAACTCATTGCCTCTGCATTATAATTAATATAAGATAATATAAACAGTATAGTGAACATTCACTTAATGTACCTGGATTAATGAATTTTTTGAATGAATACTTGTAATCCCAGTATTGTTGAGTTACTGTACTTCCCATTTGCCGATAGAGAAACTGATTGGAGAGTTTTTTTTTTTTATTGTTGTTTTTTAAGCTAGTCAATGATGAAACTGGCTTTTAATCACCCAGATGATTTCACAGCCTCTGCTCTGAGCAGGTATTCTGACGTGTCTTTGATGTGAGTTTATTTACACAGAGACCTGTCAGCAGGGAGTGGGGAGGGTGCACATGGGTTGGGGATGGCTTCCTACAGAAGTGACTGTTGATCTGAATCCTGAGGACACAGAGGAGTGGCCCTGAGGAAAGGACGGCAGGCCCAGGCTGTGTGGTCTCTGGAGGGAGGTGTGGAGCGCGTGCACAAACAGCCTATTCCCGGAGTGCATGTGGTTCTAAGGGCCGCAGACTACAGGTGCGTGTGTGAGAGAGTGTGAACGTATCTATGTGTGCACTTACAGCCGAGCACCATGGTGACAAACGAGGCTGAATGGACAGATCAGGGCCACTGACTTGACTTAGTTTAAAGCCCAAAGTATGACTCTCATTTTGAGACACAGAAAACGGTCATAATCTGAAAAGGGAAACAACTACGGTTTATGTTTGAGAAGACTGGCTCTGCTTTCCTTGTGAAGGATAGTTGAAATGGAAAACTGGAGGCTGCTCCAGTGTTAAATGCAATCCCTAATGATTCTTAGGTCTATAAACTGAGGCATTGCCACATGAAAATTTTGATTAAGCTTGGCTTCTTGGAGTTAAAAACAAAATACATGAAAATCAAACATACTTACCCTGTACTAGGGAATTATAATTTTTTGTAATTCTTAAGCATTAAATTATTTGTATGGTAGTTACTAGGGCTGACATAACAAATCATCACAAACTGGGTGGCTTAGAAGAACGGAAATGTATTCCCTCACAGTTCTGGAAGCTGGCAGTCTGAAGTCATGGTATCAGGAAGGACTTGCCTTCACCAAAGACTCTAGGAAAAAAAAAAAAATCATTCCTTGGCTCTTCCAAGCTTCCAGTGGTTGTGGGCAACCCTTGGTGCTTTGTTTTTAACTCCTTGGTGCTTTGTTTTTAACTCCTTGGTTTGTAGACTTATCACTCCACTTTCTGTCATCACATGGCTTCTCCCCTCTGTGTGTCTGTGTCTCTACATGGACTTCTCAGTCATTTAAGGTCCACCCTAACTAACTACCTCCACAAGGACTCTACTTCCAAATGAGGTCACATTCTGAGGTTCTGGTTGGATGTGAAGTTTGGGGTGGCCAAAAATTGAATCTCATTTTTAAAAACAAGATAGAAAAGATTATTAAAAAAAGAGACAAATATTTCAATTGACAGTGAAAATCAAATAGAATCAAATTAATGATGGTCTAAGGATTTTTCATCCTCGGGATATTTCCCACCAAGTGGTACGTGTGTGTTTGTATGTGTGTCTCTCTGTGTGTCTGTGTGTGTATTTCCTTTTTAATATCCAAGGATGTTTCCAATTCCACTGTTGTAGTTTATGTCATAATCTGTCACTGTAATTCACAGAGTAGCTATTCACAGTCAACTTTTCTCAGGTTTGTGAACATAGTTTTTCACAGCTACATTTTATGTCTTTTTCATCATAGCCTCATAAAGTGCAGCTGCAATTACCAAGTGTATTTTTATGGAAGCCACTTTTGAGCATACGATCTCTGTATGCTCTTATATCATCTTGTCTGGAAAAGTCAGGAGAAATTGTTGTGCAAAAAAAGATAGGATCAACTCATGAGTCTAAAGCTCTGAAAAAAAAATATGCCCTACAGGAAAGATGGTGAATGTTTAGGAAGCCATAACTCTCAGCTAGGGAGTGGTTTCACCTTTAAGAGGCGACAGTGAAAAATTAATGAACCAAGGGCTCTAATGAATGAGGCATGTTGACATGAAGACAGGGTCATGGCATAAGTGCTGTGTAACGGATATGATAGGACTGGGATTGGCTCTGGGGGCCTATGAGAAAGAATTCTTGCACTGAGCTCCTGGTATGTGTTTAGTCTTTTATGGCTTTTCCTGCAGTTTTCTCTAAAGCAGAGGCTAATTTTTCTCTTGCATCTCATGTTCCTTAATGCCTAGAAGAGACATAAAACTCCTGCTTGCTTCCATTATACTTTGCAATAACTGTTCCTTTCTTCTTCAGAAACCATCTCTTTTTGAAGCCTGTGCTCTGTGCTTATGTGGCTGTTCCCTGGTCTCTCCATCTCTCCCTTGCTTGCTGGAGACCACAGCATCTCCAGTGGTATGACTCTCCATCCCCTTTCTGCAATATTTCTAGGTGGCTTCCTAAGCCACAGGGACAACCCTGTCAACATTCCGTTGCCTTCAAACTCCTCTTCTCCAGTGAGTCCACTTTATTTGTGCTCAGTCCTCTTCACACCGTGAATCTTGTCACCCTCGAAATAAACCACCATTCAAACCTGACCACCGATGCTCCATCCTTTGAGCTCATTTTTTTCCCACTCTTAATTAGACACCACAAACATAGCTTCATCACAGGCTTATTTATCATGGTGAAATATTTGAAATGGTTCCATAAATCATGATCTATTTATTTGGAGCATTAAAATATATTACATGAAATTTTTACTAATATAGAAGTGTGAATAAACATAAAGTATTACATTTTAAGAAGTTAGAAATCAAAATTGTTTGCTGGTGATGAGTAATGAGATGGCAGAAGAAAATGATGGAAAAGAAGTATAGCAAAATATTAGCAGTGTTTATATCTGGTTCTTAGAGTTATTACTTTATTGTATCTGAATTTAAATAAGTAAATGTAATTATATAGTAAAATAAATTAAAGTATTTTAACTCAAAAAGTATTTACTTTGGGACCATTATTTCTAAGCTGTCTGCTACCACTGGTGTCACAGAGATGAGTCTGTTTCCTATGAAGCTCTCAGATACAGAGATGAAAATATCATATAAGTAAGCATTATACATTGTAAGAGAAATCACATTTGTTGTTGTTTTATTTTATTTTTTATTTTTTTAATTTTTTCCCAAATGTGTTGTTTTAAAGTGCTAACTTTATTTAAGAAAGGGTAGCTCTTGGGAAGCTGAAGCACACACACATACCTGTTTGTGCATGTATGTGTTATGTTTATATGTTTACCTACATATATTATTCTTCACAATCAAAATTTTATTATCTCATAAACTTGGTGTAATAGGTTAAACTCTGACTCTTACAAAAAGGCATGGAATAAATATGGATTTGGAATATGTGTTAAAGCGGAGACGGGCCACCTGATCTGGCCCCAATTCATTCCTGAAAGACATTCATTGCAAATAGTGTTATTAACAAAGAAAGAGGCCAGGTGATGTTTCTTGTTTGTGGGGCTGCTCCCTGAGGATCACCTGACCGGCTCCATCCAGTGTCAGCTCAGCATCTGTAACTTGGGGAAAGGGAGGTTGAAAAAATAAAGTTAGATATATCATTTAGGAATATCTTACAATTTTTATTTTATATTTATATTGAAACTGGAGTAATAACCAAGTTATCACTTGATTAATAACCTTTAAGATGTTTACTATTCTTTTTTAGTATTCATATCAATAAATAGTATATCTCCATTAAGGTAGTAATTTGCCTTATGATGAATAAAATAGTAGCCAGTAAAGAAGTAAAGCTATGGTAAAAAGAGAAATGAGAATCTATGAGAAAAAAGTGAAACCAAGGGATGCTTGAAATTTGCCCTTTTTCAGCCAGAAATTTCAGTAGCCCTGTTTTGATTAATTAAGTATTCACTGTAAATCCCTAAACATATCTTGGTGTGTGTGTGTTTGTGTGTGTGTATGTGTGATATTTATTCATTCATTCCACAGACATTCACTGAACACCTTCTTGTAGTTTACATTTTAGCTTCTAGAGAATCACAGATTAAGCCAAGGCCCCTGCTACTTGGGAAGTTAAGAGTCTAGTAGGAGACAGAGGAATGTAAATATGTATGCCTCATGGCCTGTGGGCACAGTGAAGAGAACAACACACAAATAAAATTAAATTACATTAAAATAAAATAAAAAAGGAAAAAAGATGATTGTTAGGTGAACTAATTAAGAATGTTGTCCCAAGGGAAATAGGATAAATTAAATATTGAGCTAAATAAGAGTTCCCAAGGTGGAAAAAGCATTTCTGAAGGAAGGACAGCAGTGCAGAGGGAAAGAGTCATAAGAGCGCAGTCTGCTCTGGGAAGTACATGCAGCCACATGGATCTGAGCGTGAAAGGGCTAAGGATCCAGCCCAGTGTACTAACCCAATTTGGAGAACAGGATGGCAAAGGGAACTTTACAGGTTCAAACTTTTCTCCATCATAAATGTTCTTGGTACTTTGTGTTTGATCTTGTTTATCCTGCTATGTATGGTAGCATAGCATTTTATAAGGATGGTCTCAGGGCAGTGTAATATTTAAACACCTGTACTCCACCGCTTGGCAGCAGTGAGATTGTGAGCAAGTTCCCAAGGCTCCTGGTGTCTCCATCTGTGACGTGAGGGTCAGAATCATGCCCCAGTGGGCTGTGACGATCCCAGGAGCTGATGCACAGTTAGCAAGGTTGCTTCGCACATGGCTCCATGCAAACATCAGCCCTAATTACCATCACTGTGTAGTAACTGAGTCAGGGGGTTATGCTGAACTCCACTCAGCTTGTGTGGACTGGTGTCAGGATTTGAGCTCTGACCTCATGGAGCCCATGGTCCTTCCATCACTCTGTGCTCAGTGATGTTCAGGTGTGAAGGAGATGGACACTAACTGTTCTTCTGCTTCCTAAGGATGGGATAAAAAAAAGAGAGTGAAATTGGGTCATGAGGGAGAATTAGATAGAACTCTCTAATAGAAGAGAAGGCTGTTTGCTGTAACAGGATGCTACAAATCATTAAGTTTCCCTTTGATGTGTGTTTGTTTTTTTAAATTTATTTAAGTAAGAGGTGAGGGCTTCCCTGGTGGTGCAGTGGTTGAGAATCTGCCTGCCAATGCAGGGGACACGGGTTCGAACCCTGGTCTGGGAGGATCCCACATGCCGCAGAGTAACTAGGCCCACGAGCCACAACTACTGAGCCTACGCGTCTGGAGCCTGTGCTCTGCAACAAGAGAGGCCGCGATAGTCAGAGGCCCGCACACTGCAATGAAGAGTGGTGCCCGCTCACCACAACTTGAAAAAGCCCTCGCACAGAAACGAGGACCCAACACAGCAAAAATAAATAAATAAATTACTAAACTCCTACCCCCACCAAAAAAAAAAAAAAAAGTAACAGGTGAATGCCAGCCTGTGACTCTTTTAAGACAAGAGAGTCCGAAAACCCTAAGCTCCTGCCCGGTGGGAGGAGCTGTAAGACAGGACGGCGTTGCTTTGATACCATATGTTTTATAGAAGCGGGACTGCAGTCCGCGAGTGCAACAGCACAATACATTGATGAGGTTAGATATAAAATTTTGGAAAGATTTTGAATAAAGGGCGGGGAAAGAGTAATATTTTCTACTAAAGTGGAGGAAGAAATTTGAATAGTTATCTACAGGTATAAAAATCAATTGTTTTCCTGAGAATAAAGATCAAAATGGTCAAAAGAAAATCTTGAATATCAAAGCAGAAAACAAGCAAACTGCACTCTCTTTAGTTTTTCTGTGCCCACCTCCACCTCCGCCCCAACTCTCTCTCTCTCTCTCTCTCTCTCTCTCTCTCTCTCTCTCTCTCTCTCTCTCTCTCTCTCACACACACACACACACACACACACACGAGTGCATGTGAGCCTCAAACGTACACAATAATGAAGAACTCTTAGATTCAAGAAAGTCATTATCACCAGTAAGCTAATTTTTTTCTTAATTAAAGGCTTGAAAGTCAGGAGGACCGAAAACAAACTCAACAAATGTGCCGGGAAGACTAAATGCTCGACAGTGCTTTTTATGTCAAAGGCTCAGAATCTGGCTAAATGAACTTGAGGTCTTTATGGGACGGAAGCAAATAAAGCCATGCATTTGCCACACAGTGAGCATCTTCATTTTGAAAGCTTCAAAGGGGGATATTAGGTGCTTTAAAAACTTCTTTGTTCTCTTCTAAGAAAATAATTATGGCACATTTATCCTAATTCAGATTTTAAGCCTTGATTAGAGATGTGCAATCTTACCTTCAAATAAAATATAATTTTCCACAGAGCATGCATTCATTCACTCATTCTTCTTTCTAAATTACAGCAAATTGCTCCAATTTTAGTTTCCTTGTAGTGTGCATTTAGGCCACTCAGAATCCTGCCTGCCCTCCACCTATGTGTGTGGTACAGTCACTAATAGAGAATGTCACTTTCATCAAGAGGAGTGAATTCTGCCATTTGGCAAGGCCATTCAACACAAGCACGCATCTCCATAGCAGGAGGTGGGAAGACAGGTGTCTTGTGGGAGCCTCCTGGTTGGCAGATCAAGAATTTGCCTGTAGCTTTCTGGAGATCTCCCTTGCTGTAATCTGCTTTGTAACAGTTTTTTATCCAATAATGTTAATTTGATTTTAGGTCCACAATTGTGTGAGTGCCTCTGAAGAACAGGGGACTGTTTTTGGAGCCTGGAGAGGGTTCAGGTTGGAGGACACCTGATGAGACAGGTGAGATCCTACCCCGGCTCATAATGTGAAGGTGAGGGGAGAGAGGGCAAATTAAGAGAAATTTTATTCCTGACTCTGTGACGAGGACACGATGACGTGGTTAGCTCCCCTATTTATCATAACAGAACCATGTACCAGGTACTGTTCTTATCACATCCAGTCCAACTTCTTGATGAGGAAATGGCTTGGTAAACAGCTGGTAAGTTGCAGCCCTGGATTTGAACTCAGAACTCTGAACTCAGAACCCATGGATATAACCACCAGACTATCCTGAAGGAAGACTAAACCATTTGTGAAAGATCAAATAGTATGGTAATTAGTAGTGGGACTGAAACTAAACCCAGGCTTTTCTGCTTTATAATTGTTCATGTTTTCTGTTGCACTGGATTTCTGCAACAGACTCGAATTTATACTTGAAAATTGTTATTTCTTTGCTATTGTTATTGTCTACATAGATGGAAGGATTCACTTATTTTAGGGGTGGAAAACTTAGTTTTACAAGCATAATTGTCCAATAAATCCTTTTCAACCCTGTAATGTTAATTAACCTATGTATTTATTTATAAAATGCATTATAGGTTTACATGGTTTAAAATTCCAAAAATACAAAATTGTCAGTAATTAAGATTTCTGTCTCTGCTCCCTCTCCCTTTTCAGTCACCCAGTGCCCCTTCCTGCAAACCATCTACTTCACCAAGTCTTGTGTGTCCCTTGAGCTATGATATGTATATATGGACAAACAAACACATGTATTTTGCCCAGTTTTATACAAACAATAGAATAATAGACATATTATTTGGGGCTATGCTTAGTTCACTTAGTAATACACCTTGGAGTTCATTCAAATGAAAACATAAATCGTTTCTTTGGTCCTTTTTGATGGCTTCATATTTTTCCATTTTATAGATTTACCATAATCTATTTTACAAGTACATATTGTTGGTATTTAACTTGTTTACAATATTTTGCTATTAGAAAAATGATGTAGCAAATAACCTCCCACATGTGTCATTTTATATACATGCAGAGGAATAAATTTCCAAAAGTGGAACTGCTCAGATAAATTATATTTTAATATATAGAAATCATCAAATCACTCTCTATAAAGGTTATGCCAACTGCCTTCCCACTGAGCAACTGTGAGATTGCAGCCTTTCCCCGCACCCTAGGGAATGCACTGCATTCAATTTATGTTCTTTGCCAATCTAGGAGATAAACTTGACATTTGAGTTATTTTAATTGGATTTCTTTTATTATGAGAACTGAAACATTCCTTTATATGTTTAAATCAATTTGTTTTTCCTTTCTTTTGAGCTATCTGGTAATATTTTTTGCCATATTCCTATTGATTTGTTAGCATTTTTCTTAGAAGTTCTGTACGTATTAGGGACATTAATCTTTTATTGTACTATTCTTTTCATTATTTTCCTGTATTTTAAAATTTTGCTTATATTTTTCCATTTAGAAAGTTTAAGTTTTATGCAACTATTAGTCTTTTATAACTTCTGGGTTTTGTTTCACATGTATAAGATCTCATTGTACTAAGTATTATGAAATAAATCTGCAGTGGTTTCTTCTAAGTAGATGTATAGTTTGAATTTTTGTGTTTAAATCTTAGATAATTTTGTAGTTTATTCTGTTGTAAGTTGTGGAGTAGAAATCCAGTTAATTTTATTTTTTCCTAGATTACTATCTTACTGATTTAAAACAGTTATGTTCTTTCTTAAATAATATATTATTAAAAAATAGAATGTTTTAAAGTATTTATCTTTCCCCAATAATTTGATATGACATTTTTGTCATATACTAAATCCCTTTATTTTTTTGGATTTATTTCTGAAATTTCTACTCGTTTATATTGATTTTTCCAACTCAAGTGCCACTAAAATAATGTATAATTTAACATAATTTTATGGCATGTTTTGATATCTGAGAGGACTATGTCTTTGTTTACTTGGCTACTGTAATAAAATACCATAGACTGTCATTTTAAACAACAGATATTTCTTACAGTTCTAGAGGTTGGAAGTCCAAGATAGAGATGGTGGCGACTTGATTTCTGATGAGGAAACTTCCTGGTTCAGAGACAGCAGCCTTCTTGCTGTATCTCCACATGATGGGAGCTAGCTCTGGTGTCTTCCTCATCTTGTAAAGGCACTAATCTCATCAAGAGGGCTGCTCCTCAAGATCTCATATAAACCTAATCAGCTCCCAAATCTCCCACCGCACCTCCCAAGTTTCCCCTTTGGCAGCCATAAGTTTTTCAACATCTGTTTCTGTTTTGTAAATAAGTTCATTTGTTTAAAATTAGATTCCACATATGAGTGATATCATATGATATTTGTCTTTCTCAGCCTGACTTACTTCACTTAGTATGATAATCTCTAGGTCATCCATGTTGCTGCAAAAGACATTGTTTCATTCTTTTGTACGGCTGAATAATATACCACATCTTCTTTACCCATTCCTCTGTTGATAGGCATTTAGGTTGCGTCCATGTCCTGGCTATCATAAATAGTGCTGCAATGAACACTGAGGTGCATGCATCTTTTTGGATTATGGTTTTCTCTGTTATATGCCCAGGAATGGGATTGCTGAATCATATGGTAGTTCTATTTTTATTTTTTTAAGGAATCTCCATACTGTTCTCCATAGTGGTTGCACCGATTTACATTCCCACCAACAGTAGGAGGGTTCCCTTTTCTCTACACCGTCTCCAGCATGTATTGTTTGTAGAATTTTTAATGATGGACATTCTGACCGTTGTGAGGTGATACCTCATTGTAGTTTTGATTTGCATTTCTCTGAAAATTAGTGATGTTGAGCATCTTTTCATGTGTTTTTATAATCTCTTTCTGTTGCATCCCTTATTTTATGAGAGGGGAGGAATATTAATATCTTTCTTCTTGAATTGGAAATGTAATTAATTGATTTATTTTTCCTATAATTTTTGTGGATGTTTGCCTTAAGATTACACATTTTCAACTGGACATTGCTTTATCTGTGGCCCAGAGGTATTCAAATACATGGTGTTTAATATTGTTCTATTCCAGATATTTTACAAATTCAGCTGGATTTTCTTTCCAGCTTAGAAGTATTTTCCCATATCAAGAGTTAAGCATATTGTTGAGTTTTGGCTCTGTAATCAATTACTGGACTTATCACATGGTAATTAGAGTATTCAAGGCTGAAACATATTTCAACTCTTTGAAAAGTATGAGTGAGTCTGTTTGTGTGTGATGTATTAGTGTCAATTTTTGTGAATGTTCTATGTTACTTGATATAAATATCTCTTCTCTTTTATACTATAGGTTTTGATATATCTGTTAGATTTTTTTATTTAGACCTTCCATATTTTTTAACTTTTTTTGTTTGACAAAAAAGATATGAATGAAAGTCTCCATTTTCTATTGTGCTTCTATTTCCCTTTTTATCATCTGTATTTTACAGAATGAATATTAATGCTGAATTTGTTAATGCTATAACTTTGATAAAAAAAATTTCCTCATATCATATGATTTATATATTATATGATTTTTTTATTTTTATTTAAAGTCATGTGCTATTAACATTAAAATATTTATTTTTTATTTGAATTTTTCCTTATATAATTTCTATATTTTCAAATATGTATAATTAATTGCTTTAGTAGTGTTTTAACAAATACAGACTAAAGTTGAGTTTTGCTTAGTGATCCAATTTGAAGTATTTTTTTTTTGCTTGTTTGATTTTAATGTTAGCTTAGCTTCTTAATACCTATATACTTATTGCTGCAGCTGATACAAATGGTTTTAATTCTGTCACAATATTATTTCATACTGTCTTTAAAAATTCGATGAATTTTTTCTCAGCTTTAACATTGTCAAGGAATGTAAAATATTCTCTGTGTTATATAACCATAATTTCTACATTTTTTAAATTCTTATTCCTATAGTTACATATTTAATAGTCAGAGCCAGTTTTTTTTTTCCTAATTAACTCTTTATTAGTTGAAGTTTTTCTCTAGTGGTAGGAGCAATATCTCTGAGTTCTTATGTGTAAGATAGTTTGTCACATTTTAATTGAATGAGAATATAACTGAGAAAAAATTATTGGATAACATATTATTTCCTTAAATTATTTTTTTTCTTATTTCTGCACTACCTTTTAGCATTTAGAGTTGTAGCAGAGAAGACAGTTTGATGTTAACTTTCTTTTATAAGTGATTTGCTATTTTTCCAGAATACTTGAAGGAACCTTAATTTTGGTTTCTAGTAACTTTACTAGCTTACATTTCAGCTTGGTTTGCTTCAAGGTTCTTGAAGATACAATGTGTCTTCTCAATAAAAAGCACTGTCTTTTTTTTTTTATTTCAAAAAGTTGTTTCATTAACACCTTCCTGCTTCAGAGGCTATCATTGTGCATACCTTGTCTTCTAAAATTTCTGTTTTCTCTCAAATCATGTAACCCCTAAATACAGTAGCAACAAGCCACATATGGCTATTTATTTATGTATTTTGAATTTTATTTTATTTTTTTTGTACAGCAGGTTCTTATTACTTATCTATTTTATACGTATTAGTGTATACATGTCAATCCCAATCTCCAAATTCATCCCACCACCACCAGTCCCCCCACCCCCCGCTTTACCCCCTTGGTGTCCATATGTTTGTTCTCTACATCTGTGTCTCTATTTCTGCCTTGCAAACGAGTTCATCTGTAATATTTTTCTAGATTCCACATATATGTGTTAATATTTGATATTTGTTTTTGTCTTTCTGACTTACTTCACTCTGTATGACAGTCTCTAGGTCCATCCATGCCTCTACAAATGACCCAATTTCATTCCTTTCTATGGCTGAGCAATATTCCATTGTATATATGTACCACATCTTCTTTATCCATTCGTCTGTTGGTGGGCATTTAGGTTGCTTCTCTGTCCTGACTATTGTAAATAGTGCTGCAATGAACACTGGGGTGCATCTGTCTTTTTGAATTATGGTTGTCTCTGGGTATATGCCCAGTAGTGGTATAGTTGGGTCACATGGTAATTCTATTTTTAGTTTTTTTAAGGAACCTAAGGAACTTCCATATTGTTCTCCATAGTGGCTCTGTCAGTTTACATTCCCACTAACAGTGCAAGAGGGTTCCCTACATATGGCTATTTAAATTTAATTGTATATTAACTAAAATTAAAAATTCAGGTCTTCTATTTAACTATACATTTTTCAAGTGATCAATAGTTTATGTGTCTGGAGGATGCTGTATTGGACAATGTAGCCAAGGATATTCCCATAATAATAGAATGTTCTATTGGATAGTATTGATATTCCTTTAAAAGTTTTTCTACTTTTACATTTTATTTTTCTCACTTTACCATGTCTGTGCTGTATTCCTATTATTATATTATCACAGAGTAAATTATATATTTGAAGACTTGAAATTTAAATAAGTAATTTTTTTTTTTTTTTTTTTTTTGGTAAATGAGGATGAAAAGTTCAAAGCAGTTGTAGGAAAAATAACTGTTAAGGGTGTATTGCAGTGAAAAGTATGTCAACTGTCACATCTTGCTTTTCCTTTAGGATTTTTGTCTTTTCTGAAACAACATGCCCAAGATTGTCTCAAAGATAAACATTAAGTGATTTATGTTTGTCTCGGCAGCCGTCAGCTCTTCTTGTATGTGTTTTTCTTTATATTACACATGGTTCTTTTGCTTTCCTATACCTTTCATTTCTCTCTTATTTCCTCTTCGTATCAAGTTAAGAGCTTACATCAGTCATCTACATGTTAGTGTGAGCGAGCATGAAACACTTTTATTCTAAATCTCTTCTACGCATGGTGTGACATTTATTTTTATATGTCAACTTGACTGGATCGTGGCATGCCCAGATACCTGTTTAAGCATGATTTCTGAGTGTGTCTGTGAGGATGTTTCCAGAAGAGATGAGCATCTGAATTGGTGAACTGGGTAAAGTTGTCACCCTCCCCGGTGCAGGTAGATGTCACCCAATCCCTTGAGGCTCTGAATAGAACAAAAAGGGCTTAGGAAGTTTGAGTTCTTTCTCTGCCTGACTGCTCAGCTGAGAGACACGTTCTCCTGCCTTGTAGTCCTGTCTCAGGCCTTCAGAAGTGCACTTAAATCTACACCATCAGCCCTCCTGCTCTCAGGTTCCTGAACTACAGCATCAGCTTCCTTGGGTATCCAGTTGCAGGGGGCAGATCATGGGCCTTCTTAGCCCCCATAACTGCATGAGTCAATACCTTATTTTATCGGCATCCTCTGTATCTATATCTATATCTATATGTATATCTATATCTATATATACCCTAAAGGTCCTGTTTCTCTGGACAACCCTGACTAATACACATGGGAAAATGAAATGACTTTAATCATTAAGTAAATGAGAAAGTGGGAAATAGGGTGATTATTACTCCTAAGGCCAATACACCTGTTCAGTATTTATGCAACCTCAAACAAATTAAAACTTCAAAAATAAAACAGAACACATAGGGGTATTTGTAGTAATACCATATAATTTGGGGTTTTGCTGAAAAATTGAGAAAAAAGAGAATCCTTCAAAGTAAGGCTTTATTTGCTTAAACTTGTTGCCTATCCATGTGGGCCAAGCATTCTGTAGAGGTGAAACAATGAATGAAGTTGTTTCTGTGCTTGAAGAACTCATTGTCCTTTAGCAGAAGCTAACAACTAGCACGGAATTTATTCCTTATTGTTCTTACCATTTTTAATCAGGCTGCAGATAAAGAGTGTGTAACCATCCATTTGTGACCATGAAGCGTGATCTTTGGAAGTTTAGAAAATATATGCAGCTGTCTTTTTATTTGCCTTTCACTTTTGGCAGAGATGTTCTGAAATCCTTCCTACCTTGTTACAACAGATCTCAAATATTCATGAAATTGTGACATGTTATCCCTAGTATATGATATAGCCTATACAGCAAAACAACTTATTCAAATAAACCTCTCATTTCCTGGAAAATTGAGGCTGAATTTCAAGGAGTTACCAAGATTTCCTGGAGAAAGCATGTTGACTTGTGTTTCTGGGAAATAATCAGAGTATTTAAATCAACTTCAAGGAGAAATCATAATCTCAGTGCAGAGTTTTAAAACCCAAACTCTTCTCCAGCATAGCAAGGAAATGGATAAGGGTCAGCATATGGAGGTGAGTCAGGTATTTCTCTTTGAATGACTAAATGGCATATTTGTTGTATAATGATAATGGCTCGCATTTATAGAAAACGAAATACAAATGGTTGTAGCTCATACTATATATATATATATATATATGTATATATATATATACACATACATACATATATATATATATATTTCTAACTATCCTGTAATATGATTTCCTAACTTTATTTAATAGATGAAGAAACTAAGGCTCAGGGAAGTTAAATTACTCACCCGAGGTCACACAATTTGTAACTAAACTGCATCTCTTTGTTTCCAACCCATATCCTTGTATTCATACTCTGGAGCCCTCAGATGTTACAGTGGATGCTGTCAGGCCCCCAGTTATTATTTTCCATATTGTCTCTTCAAAAAGAGTAGACACTAAGATAGCAAAGATGTCTCCATTGTCCCTTCTATTGCCTTCTCCGTAGTCAGACATTTAGTGGGACGGGAGTTGACATTAAGCCAGAAGGCCCAGCCTTCACAGCCTGAACTTGTAAATGTGATGTAACTTTACAGAGAATTGGTCCCCCTGTCTGTGAAGTGAGGGCATGACACATCTTGAGCTCACACATTCCTTAGAGCTCTGATTGGTCTCTAAGTCATTAGTACTGTTCCTTCATCCCACAGGCCATGCTCTGGGAAAGGGGATCATCTGTACAAAGGGCCCATCACTAGAGTGTCCCCAGGCATCAAAGGTGCTTTCTCATGACCCAGAGAGTGGACACCAACAGGCCAGTGAGAGATGTTTGGGTACAAGTATTTATTCTGATGCTCCCCAGCTCATGCTGTAAGATCCCCAGGTAGACTCCTGGTCTACATTCTGTGATGTCTACATTATAATTATTTGTTTGTGTTTTGCCCCTTGGTAGGGTTATTTGGGTGCTGTCTTTCTTAGTTAATTTAAAATATAACTTTGTTTCCCTAGAATATATTGTGCCCAGAGAAATTCAATAATCTGTAGCCTGATTAAATAGATTCATCCTTGCCAGCATTCCCAGTACTGTTAGAATTTGGGATTTCAGATTTTATGAGCATATTACTGACCCTCAAAGAGTTTATAGAATAGTGTCAGGGGCAAATATTTATCTAATTTATCATAATACAATGTAGTAAAAAAATTACCAGCAATGTATACAATAAGCATAAATGAAATCTTCCATGGTGCGTCACTATATGAAGAGTTGTTTCTGAGCTCCGGTTTTCACATCCACATTTAGTGCATCGTTTTTGTTTTTTTAACCAGTTTCTCTGTGTCCCAGTTTTTGTTATCTGTAAATGCCTATCACTGAGGGCATCAAGCCTTTTTTCACTGGTCTCTTCTTATGAAGAATGATTGTAACTGTTAACTTTATGTGTCAGCTTGACTGGGTAATGGGGTGCCCAGATTTTTGGTTAAATATTATTTTGGGTGTGTCTGTGAAGTTGTTTCTCAATGAGATTAACATTTGAATTTGTAGACTAAACAAAACATTGCCTTCCATTGTGTGGTGGGCCTCTTCCAATTTGCTGGAGGCTACTGAATAGAACAAAAGATGAGGTCAGGGAGAATTTCCTCCCTCTGCCTGTTTTTCCAGCTGGGACATAGGTTCTCCTGCACTTGGACTGGAATTTTCACCATTGCCTGTCTTGGGTCCCCAGTTTGCAGACAGCAAATCTGTTGGATTTGGACTTCTCAGCCTCCATAGGCATGTGAGCCAATTCTATATTATACATATATATCTCTGACTGTGTTTTTCTCTATGGAGAACCCAGGGTAATGCAATGATATTTAGTTTGGGCTCCAGGGCCTCCCCAACTCACAAGTTTAAGCCAGTTCTTGGCAGCCCCACCCATTCACTTGAGAAAGAAGGGAAATCCAAAATTAGAGCTGAAAAGCACTGACTTAGACCCTTCTCCTGGTACCTCCAGTTACTAGCTCCATGACACTGAGCAAGATAATTATCTGTGCTTCAGTTTCTTCCCCTGAAAAATAGAGATACTGACAATGCTTACCTCTTAGAATGTATCAAATGCATTATATGTGTAAAGTGCTCAGAAAGATGGCTGGAACATGGTGACTACTAGGTATTATCAGATACTATTAGGAAAAGAAGTCCAGAAAAAAAGTCTGGACCTTGAGGAAAGCCAACACTCAAAGGAGAGATTTGACCAAGGACCCAAAAAGAGGAGCCCAAAAAGAGAATAAATAGTTAAAACTACAAAGCAAAAAAGAGTAAAGAACAGAGTCATAGTAACTAAGGGAATGAAGAAATTCAAGAAGAAAGAATGTTGTAATGGTAACAAATACTGCAAAGATATACTCTAAGGTGAAGACTGGAAATAGCCCAGTGGATGGAGGAATACAGAAGACTTCAATGCTGTGGCAAGAAGATTCCAGAGGTATGCTGGGACATTTATTTGTGGAGGGCCTGGAGAGGGAGGTTTAGTTGGAAGTTAAAGGGGATCCGATAGTCAGGGTAGGGCTTCTGATGATTATAGGCTAAGGAGGTGAGGAATGTGGTGTAGCAGAATATGAAGAGAGGGTGGTTGTTTACTCTTTGTCTGCTCATGAACAGCAATTATGGTGACCAATATCATACATGAACATATATTTGGACAAAAAATATGCAAGTGTGAGTTCTAAATCCATGTGTTCCTAAGAGTTACAACCAGTGCCTATCAGTTAATTTATTCATATCATTATTTTAAAAAATATTTTTGAGTGCTCCCTCTATGCCCCACACTCTTCTTGGCACTAGAGATGTATCAGTAAGCAAAGCAAAACCAAATCAAACAAATACCCCTGTCTATACAAGGGATTGACTATACCAAACTGAACAAAGTTCCCAAACCAGTAGAGTGATCAGGAATGTCTGAGGAAGTTTAAAATTTAGGATGGTAAGTGCTTTAATATTTGCAAGTACCAGGTGTGTCATCCGACTTTTTCTTATCTGAAAATAAAAGGTACATTTACTTGCCCTCTTAACTTCCAAGGTTCTTGTTGACAATCATATGGAAAGGAATTTCTTAGTAAATGATAAAAGACTAAGTAAGGGTATTAGGTTTTTGTTTTATGAGACGACAATACTGAGAAATACAGCAGATCATATCCCAGCACCCATTGCTTATTGCATAGTGTGGTCTGGTGGAAAAAGGAACAGTTTAGACATTGGAACTACATTTGCAGTCCAAGCTCTGCCCATTTTCTGTGTGAACTTGGTTTAATGGATATTTGCTGTGCTTGGTGTCCAGCATTGGGTCCTCTTCCTTATGCTCAGGGGATTCCTTTTGGTATGAGTCTCCTAGAGACTCAGAGTCACCTCTTATTAAAGAAGAAGTATTTCACAGGTCTCACCCTGTCTAGCCTGCCCTGAGTCCCTGACACAAGTTGTCACTGGGCTCCAATGGTCATCCACATCAGCCATAACTGCAGGTGGGTTTCAAGCATGATAAGCAGCAGTGATGTTCAGGTGGTGATTGCCTTAAGACCCCTTTCTTGATACATGTGCACTGGAGGTGCAAACTCTGGGCAGTGCTGGGCACCCCTCGCTCTGCATATCTGGTCAAGGATGCTGTGTCGGGTATGCTTCTCAACTGAACACCCCTCAGACTGCTGCTTTCAGCCACGTGGCAATCCTGTGATCTACTGATATTCTTTTAATAAACTTGTTTTCTGCTTAAATAAGCCTCAGTCAACTTCTATTGATGGGAAATTAAAAACTCTCCTGAATGATACCCGGAACGATACCCTTGGATTCATCCTCATCCTTTGAGCCGCATCTTGTAAAGTGGGGACCATACTGGTAACATTTTTTCTGGTAGGGATCAGAAATCGTTATATGGAAAGGCCTCAATATCCCTAAGTTTCTTTGTTAATGGAAGAGAGGGTTTTTGGTTTAGTTTATTTTTTGTTTGTTGGTTGGAATTTTGTCGGGGTTTTTTTTCCATTTGTTTGTTTTCAGAATTTTTGCTTTTCCTTTGTCCTGTCATGATGTGCAGTCAGGCTCTGAATTACGGCTGATATAGTACATTTGACTTCATCAGGATCATGTAAAAAGAGGTCTTTTCTCAGCAGCTGCATCAAGTCCTTGAAGTTTCCCAAGAGAAATTCTCCATTTGGCTACTCATCCAAATCTTGTCTCCTTACGCTAAGCTGGGAAAGAAATTAGAAACCTTTGTTGTGAGATTCCCTGGGGCACATAGAGGACAGAGACACTAAGGTGTGTGTAGGAAAGATAAGAGAGAAAGAGGATAGGAGTCCCGGTACCATTTCCTAAGCACTTACTATATTCCAGGCAGTGTGGCAGGGGCTTCTTGTACATGGTTTTATGTATCGTTCCCTTAGATGACAAGATCCATATGAGAAGGGCCTTGACTATTTTGCCCACTATCTCAATTCTTCCCACTACCCTGGAGCTTATCGAAAAATCAGGACTCAAGTAGTTGAATGAGTGAATCATTGAAAAAATAAATAGGCAGTATTTCGTGCTAAGGATTCCAACCCCCAAGCTGCAGAGAATTGAAAGACAATGCAATTCTTTGATGATCACAAGCTAGAAGGCGCAGGGCAAGATCATAAAGGAAGCTTGCCTGGCTGGAAGATTCTGTACTTTTACACTACCCCATAACATCCATCCAAAGGGCTATGAGTGGAAGAGCTCAAAGTGAAAGTCAAGGACAGAATGAAGAAGTATCGCCTTCTTTAGTCTCAAAATAAATGCGCAGCTTGAAGGAAACGCTTGCAGACACAGCGCCCCACCAGCCCCCATGTGCCACGTGCAGGCGAGAGAAGGGAAAGAAGCACCAGGACTCCGCTCCCTCCTAGATACGCTTCTTGACTATCCTGGCCCAGCGCCAACTCATTTGACTTTTATTTCTCTCCTATGCCTTGTTGAGAGGCCATTTCATGCATTTATGCTTCTCTGCCTGAAACATTTCTCCCAGGGTTTGTGGCGTAAGCTTATTTTTCTCCCTTCCCAACAATTCCTGCTTTATTCTTTTATCTCATCTGCACAGAGGCAAGATTATTGAATAGATATTCATGGCACTTAACAATTTGTGTAATTCAATTGGGTCCCCTCTTGAACTGCTTTAATAGTGTTTTCTTTTGCCATAACGTAGTGTACATACTCTGGGAAGATGTACTTCTGGCCTTGGTCTCGGAAGGGGTCCTATGGTTACCATCATTTAGCAGAACTAGCCCCAAACCCCCAAAGCCTTCAGAGTCAGTGTATCTCAGACCTAGTGACTGTGATAACTACTTCAAGGACACTTCAGTGAAGGGAGCAGAATCTGCAAAGGTACAACATTGTGAAAAATGCACTGTCATTTAGAAGATGTGAGGAATTCAACCTGGCTGATGTATATAACAGGTGAAAGAGTAAGGAAGAATATTAGTTAATGGAGTTGAGAGCTAAGGAAACCCATGATTCTGGGGAGTTAGCTTGAAGTCACATTGTGACTTAAATACAAAATCAAAGATGCTTTTAGGTAATTTTTTTTTTCCCAAAAAGCATAAGGAAGGATGAAGACACACTGTAAGGCAAGAGAGCTAAACAGAATGCAGTGGCTAAAATCTCTTCAAACCAATCAGATGTAAGAAAAATCATGGCCTAGTTATGAAATTAACGTTAAGCTTAAGTTTAGGGTTAGGATTAGGGTTAAGGAACCATTGTTTTTATTGTTGTTGTTATTATGATCATTAGTTCCTACCACTCTTTGCTTCCAATCACAGCTCATTAAGTAGATCTAGACTTGTGGACTAAGTACCTTATGGGTAGGGGGGCGGTGAGGGAGCACCCAGATACTTGGTAAATGAAAAAGAACCCCCCCTACAGTAGGCAGTCTTACCTGTATTCTAACAGATAGAAAACAGATTCAGAAAGGTGCATAATGCATTTTTTCATGAAAGATATTTAGATAATTCTGAAAGATAGTAATCATATGATTTGACATGAGATTATTTAACAAAATGTTTTCATTGCTAAGTTCGTGCCTATTGAAAGATGTTTTTATGCACAGAAAGATAAGTAGGTTAGTATATAGTCTACTTCTGCTAAGGAAAGGAGTTGGTCCAAATCAACACCAACATTTCATCTAGCCATTCAGTCTTAATATCTTACAATTCCAAGAAAGTCCATATGAATATCACACTCATTTGTCTAATTTATAGACACCTTTAGCCATAATGATTTGGGACTAATAAGTAATTGGTAAAATTATAGAAATCACATGCTCTACTTATGCATTTTCCATATTGTCATTAATAAATATAGGTTCAAAATGCATGGAATTAAGAATTATGGTGTTTTCAATACCAGAAAGTTAGTTCATGTAGGAATGGCATACACATAACAATATTATTTTCTTAAGGCATCATGGTGTAGTGGAATTAGCAGGGGGTTTGGAGTTTTAGAGCTCTGCATTTAAATCCTAGCTTTTCCACTATGATATTGGGAAATTTAATTGATCTCTTTGAAATTCAGTTCATCATTCACTTACAAATTGAAGTAATAATATTTACCTTATTCTTTACAGTGGGGATTACATACTATGACCTCATAAAGAGCTGATCAGGACATAACTGGTCCAGCATGATAGGAATTTCCCACAGGCTCCCATGGATAATGCTCGCAATACCCCTGTGCATATAATCCGCCATCCCCACTTGAGGAAACAGAGACTCCAGGAGTTTGAGGTATTGCTGAAGGTCACATCTGGAAGAGTTGAGGTCTGAATCTATGTCCATATGTTCTCAAGTCTGTGTTCTTCCTGCTGTACAATATGACTCCGAGTACGGGTCAGTTGTAGGAGGCTTTTGTCTCTTTCACCATACTTCAGGGTTCACATTCGGGAAGCTAATCAGCCTAGTAAGAGTGAATCATTTCAATATATTTTTGAAAATTGATAACATTCTAAGAATAATATAAAGGCTCATTGTTTTTCCATTTTGAAATACTATTCAACACTTGAAACACTATTCAACACTTGAAACAATTATTAGCTGTCTAAAGTTAGACATTCAGAGCCCTAAGATCATGTATTTCACTTTATGAAAGCTTTTGCATCTTCACCATAATTAATCAACGCTGAGAGACCTTCCAATGTTCTACCAGAGTTGCAAAAGCTCCATGAGGCAAGCTGGAAAATAAAAGTAGGTGTGGCCTTTGTGACCAGTCTCACACCATTATTTTGCACCCTTTTGGGAAATGTTGTCAGTTGGCTGAAGGAAAGCAATGCCCCCTTTCCTGAGAATCTCCCGGACATATGGCACAATGTGGCAACATGGGTAGACAGAGCAGTTAGCAGTTGCTGCTGTACTGCTGGCTTATTTCCACTTTACGGCTTCATATGAAGCTAAAATATCATGCTGGGGACATATGCTTGCCGGCTCTGCACTTGCTGCCTGCAGCTCCAAACTCCTGTATTCTAATGGTAATTCCACAATCTGTTCTTTGACAGCTCAGGGCCAGATGATATGCCCGCTCCTGACAGGGGCATCCTTTCATGAAATACTGGCTTCCAGGCACCTGAGTATGGGAACAATCAGAGTCGATGCTCCACAAAACTGAGTTAGAAGGAGGCTTCAGAGAGTGAAACAGCAGACTGCTACTCAAAACGAAGTCCGTCGTCTACCCAGCAGGGCTGTGTTAGAAAGCCTTTCCAGGAGGGGTGAAGCTTTCTAAATTCAACACTGAAGGCTTTTGGAGTGATTTTCTCTTCCCTGTTGATAGATCTGGAGGAAGCCTCCCCGGGAAACCTGTGTCTGTGCAAGGTTCATGTTGTGCTTGCTCTGCTTGTAGGATGGCCCTCAGCCCAACATTTGGTGAAGAAAGAATAGGATGAGGCAGCCCTGCAATGAGAAGCTTGAATGCCCCACACCCTGTGGGCATACTCTTTGTTCCCAGTTCTTGAATATTCTGTTCCCTCTTACTAGCTATTTGACTGTATCACTGAAAAAATACTTTTGTCTTTCTCTCTCTCTCCCTCTCTCTCTCTCTCTGTCTCTCTGTCTCTGTCTCTGTCTCTCTCTCTCTCTCTCTATATATATATATAATGTACGTATTTTAAATATATATGTATATTTAAGTGTGCACACCTATACACAAGTGTATATTTTCTCCAATAATGTTTAGCATCAAAATACACACACATATCTTAATTTTTATTTTTAAAAATATGCAAAGTAGATATGAGCATCACCATTTTTCAAAGAAGGAAATTGAGCTCAGAGAAGACAATATGGCCAACAAATCAAGTCAGTAGTGTCTGAACAGTCTCCTACTATGAATTCCTTGAAATCTCAGATGGAAGGAACATTCTTTAAAAGGTACTCTTAGCTTGTAAGAAAGACAATTTTCCATGTGTCAGACATGCATGAGGTGCAGAAAACCAAAACCCTAAGGAAACAGAATGATTGGCAGGCAGGGTAGGGCTACAGAGTGAGTAGCCTAAGGGTGAGGCTGTGAGTCAGTTGGTTGAACTCCTTGGCCTCTGTGATGTAGAGACGTGCAAAACTACAGAACTTCTGAAAGACTTTATTCCCAGGGAAGAGATGGACTAGAAAAAAAATCCACTCATGAGTACAGTGCGATGGCAAGGAAGTTTGTCCTATCCCAGGCACTGGGGGAAAATGAAACAAAAAGCAAAACCAATTTCCTGAGAAATCAAAACTCCAGCTTTCAAAGCATGAGTTTTGGGTTACAGTTCATAACATGCAAGTAGTCAGGGAATCGTGAACCTGATAAATTAACTTAAACATTGTTCCCAAGCTGCTTTTACCCAGGGGTGACCAGCGGAAACAAGTGTAAACTGTTCTGAAGAGTCTCTGGCCCACTACCCAGGCTGCAAAAGACTTTGAGAGGAAGAAACAAGTTTGAATGGGATGGACATGAGCTCTGTGCCTGCACCTGCACCAGCAGGCCTCCATGAGCTGGAATTTGTCTCAATAAGTCCTGACTCAGGGTAACACCTCTTGGTTCAAGGAGTACAGCAGAAACACAATGTATTTGCTCCCTAGCCTGCACTGCCTCTTCAAGAATTTCTAGCTTAGATATCACTGGAAGAAGGTGCTGGTTTTCCCTTTCACTCCAAAATAGCTCAGCAAGCTGTCCTTGCACTAGAAGTTGGGTCACTGTCGGACCAGTTTTGCTACTCTGCTCCATCCAGGACCAAACTGATTTTGGGATCACGAGCTGGAAGAGCCCCTGGCAGGAAGCTCATCTGGTGGTCTCCCAACCTAACCTCTTCACCCCTCCTCCCAAACCTTCCTTAGTGTTTCCTTTGCTTCCATGAGACAAGCACCAAGGTCTCTTCCTTAAGCCCATTGTTGTGCTTTAAATTAAAATGAGACTAGCCGATTAAGTGAGGTCCCAGATTTGCAGGCTATAGCCATCTGAACTGGAGGGCTTATCCTGCCTTCAGGGTCCTGACTTCTTTTGATAATTCCCTCTTACAGAGGCCAGTAGAGACGAGGACTCTGCCATCATGTGACTCCATATGAGCCACATTTCCCTTCTGGAAGGACAGGCACACCTAGTGATTCTTCCCCTTGCCTGGCCTTGGTACTGGAATGAGTTGAAGCATGAACCACAAGGAAAGTCTACATCTGCAGAGGAGCTCTGTGTACAGTGATTCTTCAGTCTTGGCTTTAAGTGTCTGTGGTAGAAAAGCACAAATTTATGCTTCTCCAAGGAGAGTGTCTGGGAAAGAGAAGAATGTTACTGTGAATTAGCTTCTATTTGCTGAGATTAGCAAAATATTGTAATACAGGAAACTTTGGACAAGAAACAGCTATTTAGAGAAGAAACAGAAACAACTAGACAGTCAAAATATGGAGCTTTGAAGGATTAGGAAAGACAAGAATTTCTTGACTCTACAAAGGAAGGGCAACAATTCAAAATGGGCTTGCATAACAAAAGTAAAAACAAATTTCCAAAACTTAAAAATCTTAGTTCAGCAGAGAGACTCAATAAATAAGCAGAGGTTAGGTTAAGAAAATTGTCCTCTTGTTCAAGATGATTTTTCCAAGAGTCTCAAGACAGCTGTCATCAGTGTGGAAGAAAGGGACTTAGGGAAAAAGAGGAAAAGCTAAAGCAGGTTTGGGAATCCTATCTAGTCATGGACCGTGAGTCTGAATACTGACACATGGGACTAGTTAGAACCAGGTAGACCAGAAGTCCACTTATTTCTGAGCAAACTATGTTTCCAAAGAAACCATTATCCTAGATTAAAGATCATTCATTGACTGTAAGATCACTCTTTCACCATTCCAAATGCCACCAGCATGAAGATGCCTGTGAAGGCTGTGCAGACTTCAGAAGGCCATACACCTCTCTGCTCACCTTGGATATGGCCGTGGAAGATAACCTCCTAGAAGCTGCATATATGAGCACAGAGAAAAGTGGACTAGGAACTCACTACAAGAAAGTAGATTGAGGACCTACTGAGAAATTTCTCCTACTGCTAGAATGAGGGCTTCTTCACAATGCCTCCCCAGGAGGGTGATGAATTTCTAGAGACCATGGCTGCTATGTTTCCCATTTTTCCACGTTATAAATGGGGAGGGGTCACTGTGGTTGTCCTGCAGCAGCTCCATCATTGATAGTAGTTACGGATCGGTGAGTGATGAAGGAGGTAGGTAAATTTTCCTTTTGTTTACAGGTCACCAGATCATGCTGTCATGTAGAAATGCACAGATGCACTCCAAAATTTACCACCCCCATATTAGTTTGCTAGGACTGCCATAACAAAATACATAGACTGGGTGGATTTTTATTTTTCTCATAGTTTTGGAGACTGGAAATCCAAGATCAAGGTATTGACAGGTTTGTTTTCTCCTGAAGGCTCTCTCCGTCGTTTCAACTCTCAGAACCCCAGTCCAAAGGGAAAAAAATAATTTACAAGGTTAAGAAGTTAGACAGGTATGATAATTCTCAAAGGCAATATAGAAAGGTAATAATGGAGCATAATTTTGAGAAACTTAAAACATAAAATGCCAAGTAAGCTGTACTTGAAGTATCAAGGTTATAGGTAAAGAGTTCTGAAAAAACAACAACTCTAGGAAATTGTAAACACATGAGCTTTCTTAAGAATCTACTGAAGGAAGAGCTTCATTAAGTCAAGCAATAATTTGGAAAAATCAGTAAAATTATTCATGATGACAACATACACAGATAATTTTAGAGCTAATAGTAACCTTATGAAGCCATGGCTAGAAGAATAGCACGTAAAAGTTGTATATCTCAACAAAGTAGAAATGATGCAACTAAAAAATTGGAGGAGATGGGGGAGAGAAAAGCAAATGTAGAATAGCACTGATGGTGAATACTTGACAAGTCAAAGGACAGCATTTAATATGGACCAAGTGAGAAAATGGTTATATAAGAAAAAAGGTGATTAAAGGTACTTTCAAACTTATGAGTGCAAAGATAACTACTAAGAAAGAAATACAAAAGTATTTTTAAATACCAAAGGAAACACACAAAATAGAGAAGAAATACAATAAATATACCATAGTATACAGTTTTTATAAAATAATATGACAAAGTGGAGAGCAAACATACCAGTCATATTAATAAAAGTGAATAAACTTAACTCACCTAATAGAAGAAACATATTTAAACATTAAATCAAAAAAATTCTGAAAATGCTTCAATGTCCAATTTAATCATAATAATTTTATTATTTTAAAGTTTTGCAATAAATACCATTCACTTCTTGGAAGCCTAAAAAAACAAAAACACAAAGCAACACTCTACTGCATAGTTGCATATTTGCAAAAGACACATAAAATATAGTGATTTTAAAGGCTTATAATAAAATTTTGGACAAAAATATACCAAAATGAGGCAAGAAGAAAGTGGAGATTGCAATACTGAACACAGGCAAAAGTTAAATTCGTGGTGAAAGTGCATGACATATTCAGCCTAGTCTCTAACAATTTGAGAGAAAAAGAAACGAGTGATACAAACCATCAATCAAAATATTAAAAATGTATGAATCTGCATCTTCTTGCAAATTTTATTTGTTTGATATTATTTTAAAATTAAACCTGAAAGTAGTGGGGTTTTTTCCCACACATTTTGCTATATTGGCAAAGGGATCTTTTAGAATTTGTGCAGCATGATGAAAATTAGGGATTTGGCAAATCTAAAAACCTATATCTCGAATTTATTCTTTGAATTTGACTAAACAGTTAAGAAAATCCCTAACCCAGAAGTCTTGTCGTTCTTTCAAGAATTGGCTCAACCTCATTGTATTAGTTTCCCGTTGGTGCTGTAACCATTTATGATAACCTAGTGGCATAAACCATAAAAATATACTACCTTACAGTTCTAGAGGTCAGAACTCCAAAATGGGCTTCACTGTGTTGGCAGCACCAGGTTCTTTCTGGAGGCTCCAGGGAAGAATGTGTGTCCTTGTGTCTCTGCTTCCAGAGACTGCGGAACTCCTTGGTTCCTGATCCCTTCCTCCCTTTCAAGGTCACCATCAGTAGATTGTGTCCTTCTCACATTGCACCTCTCTGACCTTGCCCTGGCCTTCACATCTATTTCTTTGACCCTGACCCTTCCACTTCTAAGGACACCTCTCAGTATGTTGGGCCCACCTGGGTAATCCAGGACAATCTAGTTTTAGGTCAGCTAATGATCAATCTTAATTCCCTTTCTCAGGTTCCAGTTATTAGGATGTTGACATATTGGGGGCCCTGACTGTGTTTTCCATACTCACCTATGAAACTTTCCCAGAAAGTCACCCAGAAAGATTTAAGTGCTTCTTCTTTTGTTTTACTATGACACCTTTTATATCTCCCCAATGAGGTTATTTTCACATTTTATTGGACTGTCTCCCTGGTAACTTATGAGCTCTGAAAGGAGAGGAAACTTGTTTTCTCATCAGATACCCTGAGTGCCTTGCAGAGCTAATTATATAATACTGTTTATACTATTATTAATGCATGTTATTATCCACATGTCAATTTATTTATTTATTTGTTTGTTTGCTTATTTTTGGCTGCACCACGTGGCTTGTGGGGTCTTAGTTCCCTGACCCGGAATTGAACCCATGCCCCCTGCAGTGTAAGCGTGTAGTCCTAATCACTGGACCGCCAGGGAATTCCCCTCGTATGCCAATTTATAACCATATTCTTGCTTTAAAAGAGCGACTTTTCATAAAAAAATATTCTCGTCAATTGTAAAACCTGATATTTTCGTATTTATATGTTTCAGTATATGTTGCCTGAATCTCACAGAATTAACTTGTAATTTAATGACTATAGAAGTTCATTTTAGGATCTAGTCCTTGTCGGTGTGTTCAGCCTTAATTTACTAACTTCCTACACATTGTTCTATATTTTACCATAAAGAGCTACTTAACTATAAGGTTATATTTGGGAGTTTCTATATGCTAGAATTACATGCTTTGTCTAACATCATTGCTTAAAAATCTCCAAACTTCTCCTGCTCTTTCACGCCTCCCTTTGTTGGCAATGCTGTTTTCTAGTTGGACTGAATCTTGTTTCCTCATTGTACTTCAGTTACTTCTTTCTGTATATGTGTGTCCTGCTGTTCAATTAAACATTTCTGAGGTCTGAGACCCTTTCTAATTTTGTATCCTCGTGGAGTACAGCAGTACTTATCACATCATATTATCTAATAAATATTCATGTAATGAGAAGAGAAAAGAGGCCATGTTCCGTGGAAGTATAAACTGAGTAGAGATTAGAATGTGAATGTTTTAAAGAGTAGCTCGACTGTCAAGGTTGTGAGGAGTCAAAGGGCCTGATCCCTGGGTCTTGAAGAAATCATACTGGGCAACCTGATTAGTGTCACTGAGCCTAAATGTCCTCCTCTGTAAAGTAGATACAAGATTATGATTTCTCCTTATACAATGTTTCAGCTCTGTGCCAGCATTTATTCTAAGAGCTAGAGATAGAGCAGTAAACAAAACACAAATAAATACAATTAGTGCCTGTCCTGATAGAGCTCACATTTTAGTGGAGGGAAAACAAGGGAGAATATATACGTGTGTGTGTGTGTGTGTGTGTGTGTGTGCCAAATAGTAATGAAGGCTGTGAAGAAAAGCCATGCAGAGCAAGGGAACAAGGAGTAATCCCGAGGCAAGGGCAGTGGGTGCATGATGGAGATGTTCATTAGACTGGTTGTGAAAGGTCTTTCAGGTATGAGTCCTGGGACAGCATTGGAGCAGAGACCTAATCAGCATGAATGCATGAGCCTGAGTGATATACCGTGGATCAGCATTTCAAGCAGAAGGCAGAGCAAGTGAAAAGATGAGAGAATGCAAGTAAATTCATAGAGTGCCTGGAAAATAAGCAATATAAGCAGACACTGAATGATATATTTTTCTTTTTTGTATGAAAAATGTTCTTTTAATAAAATTAAATATACAAAGTGTCTGGAATATAATTAGGCAATAAAATATCACTGCTTCTCCTTTATTTAGAAGGTATGCTCAAAGAATATTTGTGGAGGACCTACCATCAGACAGATTATTTCTTTTATTGTGTGCTTTGGTCATGGAGAGCCACTGGGAGTGGATGGGAGGAAACATGTGGTGATGATGGTGCAGTTAAGATTCTGGATTCATAATGTGATTCTTACCTATTTAACTTTGCATCCATAATACATTTCTAGGGACTATCCTCAAAATAGCTAACATGCCATTTTAAAGAAATGGAGTAATTCATTTCTGTAACTACTGGAAACAAAGACACTTTCAATGTGCAGATAATTTGTATGGCTAAAGCCCATTGCTTAAGTATTTCAGTGTGTCCAGGAGATATAAATATTGCTAGGCAGCACTCAGTGAGTTCTGGGAAATAAGAGCCTGATATATGGGGCAGCTGCTACTAATAAGCCAAGTTCCCGCCTCCCCTTCTGCCTGTGGCCTCAGGAGAAAGGGGAGATGAGATTGCGGCCTTCCTTCCCTCAGGGAGATGGCCCCTCAGCTGTTAGCTTGCTGAACAACAGCCGAGGGAGGGTAGACCAGCTGGCCGGAGACAGACCTTCTTTCACTATGACCCCCTCTTGGGAGATGGGCTCAAATAGAAATGCAGAAGAGCGAGTCAGACCTTCCTAGAAGCAGTGAACTGTGCACAGGCCTGAGAAAGACAGGCTGTGTGTTCCAGTAAGACAGGCACAGGCTGGGGCGAAACAACTTGAACTCTGGCATTGGTTACCGGACTTGAGTAGTCACTTTCCAATATTTCTCTGTTTTTTCCTATCAATAAACTAGAAGTCTTTGGACAATCTCCTTATAATCCCCTCCAGCTTTGAAAAATGTCTCCTGGTTTAAAAATAAACTGAGATAATGGTCATGATAGTGTCAGAAAAGAGAAGCAGCATATGAACACATGGACGTTTTCACTCTGTTCTGTCTGTGGCCCCATGTTCATAAGCACTTTCCTTATGGACAAACTGTCTTTCCTGGAGAGATCATTGACGATCCTAACAAAGTTATTAATACACAAGGGGACAAACATTTTTTTCAACTGTCATTCACTCACACTTTCTCTCTCTTTTGCTTTCTTGCTTTTCCTGTAATAGAAAAGTAATATACAAGGGACTTTTTAAAAATATCAACCACATATGTACCAACATAATGTAATATCTGCTGAAAAATTGAAAAACAGCTCTGAAGAATAGCAGATGAACCTGGTTCTAGAGACACTCTAGCCTGGCATCAAATCTCCACTCAACCTCCAATTATGGGACCTACTGCTAGTTTCTTAAGCACTTTTTTTTTAAATCTATAAAAATATAATAAATCATGTCAATGGACATAAATTATCAATAATAGGTGTTTTTCACTGATGGTCTTCCCTTTTATCTCATTCATTCTTACTTACAATGAATGTGTGTATAATTTATAATGACACATTTTTTTTCACCAAAATGTTATTGGATGAGATATATTTAGTTGCTCTCTTGTGTTTGCGCCTCTAAGCAATTTCCATTAGAAAATATTGTTGAAAGCAACTTAAGTGTCCATCAACAGATGATTGAATAGAAAAGATGTGGTACATATACACAATGGAATACTACTCAGCCAAAAAAGAATGAAATAATGCCATTTGCAGCAACATGGATGGATGGACCTAGAAATTATCAGAAATTATCATACTAAGTGAAGTAAGCCAGACATAGAAAGAAAAGTATCATATGATATCAATTACATGTGGGATCTAAAAAAAATCATACAAATGAACTAATATACAAAGAAACAGACTCACAGATATAGAAAAATAAAAGTATGGTTACCAAAGGGAAAAGGAGAGGGGGAAAATTAGGAGTTCAGGATTAAAATATACATATTACTATATATAAAGTAGATAACCAACAAGGACCTACTGTATAGCACAGGGGACTATATTCAATATCTTGTAATAACCTCTAATGGAAGAGAATATAAAATATGTATATATATTTATATATATATATGTATAACTGAGTCACTTTGCTGTACACCTGAAACTAACACAACATTGTAAATCAATTATATTTCAATAAAGATTTTAAAAAATATATTGTTTATAATCACTCTGTGAGCATCTTCCCATGTGTGTGTTTTATTTTTGTTACCTTGCTACTTCTCTAATTGTACCCAATGTCAAGGCCATGGCCACGGACAGGTGTGTCCATTCCAGCACAATAGCTAAGACCTGGGCACGTTATTCTAAAATGATTCAACACAGTAACAGGTATAAAATTAGGCATGCTTTTCTTTTGCTCTTAATTTGTATTTTACTTCATCACTCTTTAGGCTAAACTAATTTTTGAAATGGGCTTGTTTCTTATTTGTGTGAAAGCAAAATCAGAGACTCTTGTGACACATTGGCAGAAGACAAGGATACGGTGTAAGGATTGCCTTCTACTTTCTTGGACATCAGATAAATCCCCAGAAAATGCACAAGCTCATGCTCTCCCCTCCTCAGAAAGAATATGCTTGGATGGCATAGTTCTCTAGTACCATGGGGGCAGAAAAAGATGGGCCTCTTGATGACAGGCAAAAGTAGGGAGGAATTTCAAAGAAGTGAAAATCAAAATTATGCTTCCCTGGATTAATGGCAGAGATAAGGTATTTAGGCTGCTTTTTAGAAAGCTCCTTTTGTATTGAGATTTTTTCACAGGGTAATGATACTGCATTATTTAAAATAATCAATAGTTTTTTTGACAAAATAATAATCATATGTAGAGAGATTTGGAATGAAAAGATCTCATAATAAATGTATGACAAGTCTAAGCAGTGGGACAACCATTAACATGGCTGTCTAATTCTAAGGTAGCAGAGTCTGCTAAAAACCTTATTTTCCGCCCTGAACATATTCAGTCCTTGTAAGTCTATCATATTCTCCCCACAAATCTCAAAAAAGGCCCTGTTATTTTCTTCAAAGAATCTGACAATAACTTTGGCATCTAATTGTGCGTGGGCTGGGCTTCACTGTGTTCATGCTTCAGAGGAGATGGAGACTGTTTTCTGACTCTTGGGAATTCATATTTATTAAATATCACCCTTCTTTTTTTAGATTATTTTTTTAACCAGTTGTGCCTGGGGCTCTGCACTGGAGAGAAGTTTGGAATCCAGGCCTGGTCAATCTCAACCACTCCCAAAGAGAGTGGGACAGTTAAGGGGTTCCACTAGGTCTGAAGTGTCTTACAAGGGAAGGATCCAAAACAAGGAAAACTGGCAAGTGACAGCAAAGGGATAAAGACCAGGGCCCTTAGACTGAGAAAAGGAACCGGCAGAAACAGCCTCACGACTCTGAGAAATGACCATAGCAGTGTTCTCTCCTAAACAAGCCAACTTTCTTCTTTCCATGGTGTTTTCATTGCACCAGCCTGGTTACACCCCAAACTTCACAGAACCCAGCATTCCTCTTTGCACACATAAGCACTCAACACTCTATGGCTTACTTAATCTGATTACTACCATCCCTAAAATATAATTATTTTAGAAATCAGAATATTTGCATCAGCTGTCTCAGCTGGTCCTCTTTGGGTAGGTCCACTGACAAGGGAAGCCAGATAATAACTAGGAGCAAGGGGGTTAGATGAACAGTCCAAACGTTTTGTAGCTCAGTCCCTACGAGCCTGATATTATATCATGTGTCTCTGCAGGACAGAGTCATTTTGTCTCAGAGACTAGAGCTCCAGGTTCAGGGACCAATTATAAGAAGCCAGCCAATATTTGACTGTATTTTCTAAGCTTCTTATTAGACCCAGCTCCTTTCACAGTAACTATAGATGCCGTAGATCTCCTTTAGATAAGCAAATACTTCAGTCTTGTTGCAAGTAAGTTTTGACCTTTATCTCTAGGTGACTTTGCATGGCCCTGCTTGATCCATTATGTGTTGATTTACAGTTTATCTCCCATTGGACAGCCTTATAGGTCTGAGTTATTTGTTACATCTCATTGTCACCCACTGTACTGATGAGAGGGTTTTCAGCACATCCACCAGTAGACCAGTATCTGAGTGGGAGAGATTGAATTCTGCCGTGGAGCTAGCCCCTGGGGATGCGGGGAGCATGCAGACCTGTGCCCTTCTCCATTCCCAGTGGCTCTCCCAGGTGATGCTTGGGTCAAGTTGACAGATTTTCTAAGAAGTTCTGTTCAGTGAACCTCCTGTGACCTACCTCCTGTCACTGTGAGTTCTCTGAACAGTCTCCATCCCTGACCAAAATTTACACTCAACATCAATCCTGCTGCCAAACACTGTCTTGGGAGAAGGAGAAGACATTGGGAAAGGTGAATACAGGGTCACAAGGTTGTTCCCACAATTCAGCCACCCTGTCTATACACAGCTGAGACGTGTGCCCAGGAGGTGGTGGTCACTCCCAAGGTCACAGAGATTTGCAGGCAAACTTCTTAAAAGGAGTTATAGGTCTATCAGCTGTTGGACTTTGAGAACGTCTGTTTTTCTCTCTGAACTTCATGTGTGAACCAGCATGACAAAATTTGTCTTGAAGTATTGCAACTGCATTAGGCTAATGTTTATTTCAGATATGTTTTCTTATGCAGAGGTTTATCTTACCCACTGCATTTGTGGGTTTCAGTTTCAAGAAAGGACAGCCACCAGCTAGTATGAGATACTTCTCAGCATCGACTGACAAACATAGTGTTTTTAGAGCTTGAAGCAAGCTCTAAAAAGAAGAGGAAGAGAGAGTAAGAGATCTTTTAAAAATGTTTTCTTTACTACGTCAAGAATCAAATGTGAAAAAGCCAGATGGTAGAAGTTTATACATAGTGTGGAACATTCCCTTATTTCTGCCTCTGATATTTCTATCTCTTGGCCACGAGGTTTAGTGGAGGACAAGCAGTTGTCAGGGAGAAGTCACAGTCCCAGGTACCACTTCTTCCAGGGTGGTTTGATGGGTGGAGAAAGGATGCAGGGGAAGAGAGAAGACTCCGTGTTTCTCCTGTAGCCCATCACGATGGGGGGAGGCTGCCTGAGCAACGTGCAGATGGGCTCAGAGGAACTTGAGAATGGGAGGGACCAAAGAATAATGCCAGGTGTGCTGAGGGACAGCTCAAAAGAGTCTAGGAAAACTCTTCAGATGGCCACTCACCACCTGCACAGTGAATGGCATGGCACCTGCAGCAGCATCTGGAGATGTGAGGCGGAGGCCGTTCTTCCTGCTTTTTGTGGTCCACGTGTGATGGACCTTCCTGTACTCTCAGGTCAGGGGACACAGGCCTCCCAGGGCACTTGCAAACCATCAGAGCCTGGAGTCAAGATGAAGAGGCTAAATAGCTTGAGATGTCAAAACTGGAGGCAAAATGCCAGGTACACGTGCTCCAGCAGTGAATCCTTAAAAACCAAAAGGCCAGACAGGTCACCTGCAGTGCAAACCAGTGATGGTCATACTAAGTTTACCGAATTGGACTAATATTCACTTTTGGTAGATGTCCCTCCTAAGCAGGCTGTGAGGAAGGTCAAGAAATTAGAGCCAGGCACCAAGAAATATATTATTATTATTAGTTATTACTAAATAGAAAATAAACTACATATAAATGATATATTCTCTTTATATTGAGAAAACTGTGGGGATTCTACAACATGAAGGTTAAATAAGATGAGGCAAATTAAATGTCCAAGAAATGTCCTTTGGTCCATAGTAGGTAAGGGATTTTGTATCAGGAGTTTGCACTGTGAGGTCTAGGAGGGGGACCCCAGGGTTAAGAGTGATCTGAAGGGTTCCTGGCTTCTACGGCTGAGTGACTGATGCTGTCTTTCACCCAGAGAAGGAAAAGCAGAGCAGGACAAATCTCAGAAGGAAAGATCGAGGGGTCACCTTTCTGGAGCTGCTTTTGAAATCCTAAGAATAGATGCTGAGTATCTCAGTGGAGAGGTCTGATCAAGAGATGTAGTTTGTGAGATAACTCTGTACAGACACTGATTATAGGCATGGGCAGGGGTGAGATTGCCTGGGGTACAGAACAGAAAGAAAAGTCTCAGGCCCTGGCCATGTGGAACATCCAGGTCACGAGAATGCGGCCACCACGGGCCAGAGAAGGAGAAAATAATGAGTCCTGGTCAGCAAGGCAGAGGATACTTCAAGAAGGGCAAACATCTTCAAGGGATGTTTTGATGGTTCATCTTTTTTTCCATCTCCAAATAAAATCTATGTAGTCTAGAAAATATATCTGGTTATATTTTAATGTAATAAAACTTGTGTATCTAACGGGAAGAACTCCATTTAATTTTGGGGTCTCTCAGTGTCAAGCTGAGCGATCTTTAACAATTGCCTAACTGCTTCAAATCTCATTTTTCTAAAGTACAAAATGGGATTTTAATAATCACAAGGCTGTTGCAGAACAAATGAGATCATGTAGATTGAAGTGCTTTTGATATTAGATACGTGTATGTATGTCAGCGTTTTTCACCAGCCATAAGTTCCTCCAGCTCAGGGGCTTCTCTTACAAAGTTGGTATTTAATATTTGTCTAAGTAGTGAATGAATACATGGAACTTGCCCATTAAGTCTTCTTTCAAAACGTGTGATTCAGGTACAAAAAGCAAGTTTATACTTTACAGATATTCCAACAAATTGCAAAGAAAGGAAAAATGAGCTTTTGTTATAGATGGCGTGCCCAAAAGTCATCTCCAATAGTTTCTCCTTTTTCCCATTTCAAGTAGTTCACACAGTCCTATGTTTCAGCAGAAAAGGAGACCTTTCAGTACTGCTTCATAACTGAACTAAGTGAACAATTACAAATACATTTTTACTTAGTCAAGAAGTTAACTTCTCTAAAAAAAAAAAAAATCGCACCATTTGAAACACTAATCCCCATGAGCCAAACTTCCAAGCTCTATGCTTTATATTTTGTTTTCAATTTTTTTCTGATTTATTTGTTACATTCTACGTGCAATTTAGTGATTTATATCTTTATCAATCAATCATTAATCAATTTTTCAAATCTATTGACCTACCTTACTAGACTATAAAGCCTGAGAGATATCATGTATTATTTCTTCATAACCTACCCTAATTTTAGAACGTTCCCTACTACTTCACACAACAAGCTTGTTAAAGAGATGTTTGTTCAGTGAATGAAAAAATGAATGAATGAATAGATCAATGCCAAAGTAAGAGAGAACTTGTATTAATTTATAGTTTTCCTGTTTTTCAGATACATTGCAGGCAATAAAACTAATATGATATACAGCAGTGTTTATATATCAATCTTTTTTTTTTTAATTCCAGGTCGAAGAAGAGATGTATTGAAAGAAACACCCATAAAGTGAAAAGTCATTACTCTCTGTTTTTTCATTTTCATTTTTCATTAGGTATGAAACTCAAAATACTCAAGAATTCATGTTCATACATGGCCCCCAGGCTATATCTAAAGCATGTTGTTTTTCTCCAAAATAGTTTAACCTCCTTTTGACATGTGAAGATCAAAATTTAAAGCCTTTTAATTTCTAAAATTTAGAATCATGTCCAGTAAACATAACCCCATCTGACAACATGCATTCTTTCAAAGCTTCTCTGTTTTTGTCAGAGGGAGAAGCATGCCATAGGTTAGCAATTTGCCTGTCAGGGATCCCTCAGCCTGAACTCATCTATTTGAACTTAATCCAAGTAATTTAGTAAAGGTATTAAATGTCTTTTCATTTCTTTCTGATTTGAAAAAACATAAAACCCTATAGGGTCTTTAATTTTGAAAAGACTTATTTATTTTATTTTATGTTTTCTTGAAATTTTATATCCTTAAATAGTTTCATTTCACTCCAGGTTATCTTAAAGCAGCTCTTGATGTAAAAATCTAAAGAAATTCTTTAAATGGATGGCAATTATTTATCTGATTTGCATTTTTCCAGCCTAAAAAGAGGGATAATTCTTGACTATAATTAATTAATCTTCTGTTGTATACTATTTTAAAGTTTTTTTAAAAAAATATTTCACAACATTAGCTTATTTGTTCTGTGGTAGGAAGAACAGAGATCAAATATCCCACATTATAAACAAGGAAATAATGTTCAGAGAGGTTAGGTGACTTTCCTGAGATCACACAGCTATTGGCAGAAATGTGACTGGAACACAGCTCTTCTCTACCTCATTCCTATGCCTGCTGCATTGAGGGGCTTGAACAGCCTTCAGCTCCCTGGGGCCCCAGAGAGAAAGAGCAAAGATGCTTCTGCTCCAGGTCTAATCCTATGTGAAGTTGGGATACACTGAACACCCTTAAGGTTCAGATACCATGCACTCCTATAATACATCTTCTGTAATTAAAGTAATTCTAGGGGATTTCTGTCACTTTCACGTTTATGATCTTTATCATAAACACTCTATGAAATTTAGTGTTTTCACTAAATTTTCTCATCAGTAATATCTACCTTCATGAAGCCGTGCAGGAGGGTGGAGGTGGGGATTAGGTGATGGATGTCCCTCCAACAAAGACAAATACACTTGGAAGGAAAACCACACGCTGGTCCCTATTCTAGGAGATGTGGATAGTAGGGAGCAAGGCTGAAAGGGTCCTGCTAACATGTTCTACTGCAGAGACATTAAATGTAGAGAATGACATGAATATTATTTCTTCTCACATCAGGGAGACCTATGGTTCATTGTTTTTGCAGAGTCCACTTGGGGCTAGACTATGAATGTGTTAGGACATCATGTTTCTGATTTCTTTCTTCAGTTGACTCTTTGAGATTAAGATATGGAAATCCATTGGCTCCCAGTCTTGTGTCTAAAATGATGTGTCTGTGATCATTTCCAGATCTTCTGTTCTGATATCCAAGTTTCCCTTGGTGCAGGGAGGCAGGGTCTCTGAGAGGAGAGCAGCCCTTACGTGCTGAGGCTTCAAGGTTGCTGAGGAAGCCAGAGGAAGGCCCAGGAGGGAGATTTCCCTGCAAGACATGGCCCTGTGACCATCCTTTTCTCTGTACTCATAGTCTCCTATGCCTTCCAGTACAGGGTTAGGGGCGAGACTGTCCCCCAGAAGGTCATTCTCATTTATCTCAAACAGAACTCAAATAGGAATCACAAAAATGATGAAGGGGTGGGAAAATAGGACTCCAGGGGGACTTTCGGGTAATGGATTTTTTAGCCTAGAGAAAGAACAGCTGAGGGTGACTTCATGAAAGTCTAACTTTACAGCAGGTTGAAGAAAAAGTTCTTGAACTATAAAAAGGATGGTCTAACAGGAGGGGAGGCATCACCAGTAAGTAGCTCTTAGAGGCTGGTTATGAGCATCCTGAGAGGCAGGCATGGCTGGCTGGAACTGAGCCCCCTGTTCTTGGACTTGAGCTTGAAGCCTCCAGCTAAGAGTGAAGCTTCAGGTACCTCCGATGCAGTGGGGTCTTCTGCTCCATGCGCCATCAGGAAGGTAAGCCCAGGCTCCCGGAAGAAACAGACAGGTACTGCTTCTCTCTGAGGAGCGTCTGTAGGTATCACACACCCAAGTCCTATGTGTTATGTGTTTCCTCCATGCCGGCCATCAACAATTCAAATCACCAGACATTTATTGAATTCTTTTTATGTCTCATGTTTTTATTTATTTATTTATTTTTGCAGTCTTCTTCAGGTTTTCTGAAAATGTTTTTTCCTCAACTGTAAAATAGAGGAAAACATCCTGATTCACTATCTTACAGAGTTATTGTGAGTATAAAAAGAAAAGATAATCTGCATTATTTCAGGGCACCTCACAAAAGTTTGTTATTAGGTCAATAAAGGGGTACTGTAGACTGCTGCTGTTGGCTCCCACCTGCTCATGAGGCCCAAAGTCAAACACAGTCAAATATTTAGGAATTTTGTGAGCCGGGTATTCATCTGTTGGTAACTTGAAATTGGCCTTGGTGGGAGTATTTACAATGCAGAAATCGGAGAAGGCTACAAATCAAAGTTTCTTCTGCTCCCCTGGAGAGCCAGTTTACTTAAACTTCCCTGGCTACAAGTACATTAAATGAGATTTATATTTATTTATGTTTGATTGGGAAAGAAGACAATATTTAAAAATTATATATATGTATTTTAAAGTTGAAATAAAATGATGTGCATTTTTTAAACAAAATCTAACATGTGGCAAAAGTCTTTCAACCAGGTGAAAGCTGGTATGTGTGTGTACCTATGACACAGACTTGATTGTATGAACAGGTTCATTAGCTTTTACTTTTTCACATCAGACAGGAGTTGAAGCTCAGGGGGTTCTTGACCACCCAGTCTCTGACTCACTGTGCATCACGGCATCTGCGTGGTCCTTGGTTGAGCTCCCCCTTCCTTGACTCTCCTTGGTGCCAAAGTAGGTCCCAGGGAAGAGCTGGCTTCCAGCCTGGGTACCACAATCTTTTTGTGGTCTTCTTGACCTGAAATCAGGGGACACAGGGATCCTCAATAAGTGTGTCCACATGTATTTACACATCTCTTAGCTTTGTTAGATGGAATCTGTGTCACTCTCTCTTGTCTTTGCTTTTGTTACCATTTTTAGAGAGTACCATGTTTACCATTTTGAAAATTAAATTTAGAAACCACTTTATTGAAAAAAATTGAATTGGTTTTTATGTTATCTATTTCTATATGGTAATGATATTTCCAAATGATGGATGATTGTTGATAAAGCAAACTTCTTACAATCAATACTGGAGGTTTTCATCAGAGAAAGAACATGACTGACAAGTTACTCCAAAATTGGCTGAACAGGAGCTTGTGTATTTACAGGGGGCAGGATTGCGTTTTTTTTAGTTGAATGATTCCAAAGCATCTGGGGATATAGTAATGTATATAACTGTGTAATTATTATATGCGGTGGATAAGAGAGAAGACAATTAAGACTGCTATTCAGCTATTTGCACTCTGAATGCAAGAACATTATCTATTATTTTTTACTGTGGGATTCTCAGCATCTAGAATAGTGGCTGGCACATGGTAGATGTTTGACCTATACTCACCAATGGGTAAAAATAAACAACACTGAACAAGTCGTTACTTTCCTCTGGAACAAAATCCTCCCCATTACTCAATTTGGAAGGCAGTTGCTGTGGTACTTTCTACCACATGGATATTGAAGTCGGTCAGACTTTCGTTAAAATCCTTGAAAACATATTAGCATGGATGAGCTGTTTATTGGTTTTGACATTTGCTTCATATGAAATGGAGATCATAACTATATCGCAAAATTCCTGTGACTGTAAATCAGAAACTATATTTGAAGTACTATACAGTGTTTTAAATATAAACTATATTTATAGTATTAGCACATTACCTATCATATAGGATGCTTAAATAAATATGAATTTCCCTGTCTTTCCCTGGGAATCTAGGACCCCCTCTCAGGGAAGATTGATGTAATGGGTGAGGGGAATCACTTGATTTGGGACCCAGGTGGGTGGAACCACAGGTGCTACATCGTTACAAACATCTGGGAGCAAGTAGAACTTGCTCATATGCTCGTGTAAACTGCTCATATGTTTTATTTTAATGAAGCTTTTGCACTCGGCAGAAAAAGACGTGCTGAATACAGTCTGCTTTTCATCATCATAAGTTCACTTTCAGTGATTATTAATAGTAGCTTACTGAGTATATGGAATAGAAATGGATACACATGAGTCAGGAATGCAAAGCTTTATTGTAAGTGGAGAAAGTGACCCCAATAAGCATCCTGCTCTGTCTTGATAGCCTTGATCAACAGCTGCACACATTAGATGATTAGACCTTTAGTGGCAGTCCTGTAATTTTGTCCTCTTACAGAATCTTACCAATCAGTATTTCTGTTTCACACTTTAATGGTTGATGGGTCTGGCTGTAGTTCTACAGGTACTTAATACCTTTCCTATTGATTTATTTCTCAGTGGAGAAAAATAATTTATTCAACACCATTTACTGATGTTGTACATGGTGTCAGGCACTGTTCTGAGCTCCAGGAAGGCAAAAGTATAGAGAACACATTCCTGTCTTTCTGTCTGGCGAGGGCTGGAGACATGCAATCCATTCCTCTCACCGAAATGTGCTGAGTGATCCAGGGGCGATGTGTACGGGAAGCGCTAGGAGAATCAACGGGGTAGCAAAAAAAAAAAAAAAAAACATTTTAGAGAATTGGGAATGGAAATAGCATTGGCCTGAGACTTGAACTACTTCAGGCTGAGAAAGCAATAAACTCCTCAGCAGAATCTGGCCTCTGGGGCGCTGATGCTGTGTGTGCCACGTGACCCTCTGAGATGCTGGGACCTGAAAGGGCTCATGGCTTCACCTTGGCCATCCCTCAGGCTTGACGACCTTTGGTGCCCTTCCTTGAAAGCTCCTCCTATACAACAAGCTGGTCACTTCTACTGCGAATTTGGGCAGGGCCTGTCATCGTAGTCATTCATATCTCCACATTCTGAATTCTTTTCAGAGATTCTGTGCCTTAAAGATCCTCCTTCCTAAGAAGAGAGGGAGCTTGATTTCGGAAGTCTATTAGAAATGATGGTTTTAATGCTGGAAGTATTTCCTGTAAGTAGGCATGCCTCCATGTGAACTCCTGACAGTAATAAAATTAACAGCTTTATTTACGGTGGCAGCAGCACTGAGCTGTCGCTCAGCTGATGACGCCTGAGTGCAATACATCACTGCAGTGAAGGGTTTTCTGATGTAGGTCTCAGAAGGTATAAGAAAAGCTTAAGTAGCAAGTTAATTAAGGAGGAAAAGTCAAAGAACAGTGAGACTTCAAGATGAAGATACAGATAGAGGAGGGTTTTTTGTTGTTTTGTTTTGGTTTTACCTGTGGGCTCTTCCAAAAAATGTTCAAAACTAAATTTAATGCCTCTGACTCCTTAGAGAATCAGCTTACCTACCATTAACTGATTAAGATGACCACTGTTGAGTTTTCTGTTATTAAGTCCAAGGGAGATGCTTTTAAATTATTAAAATTACATCATTCATGCTGAGTGCTAATAAAGCTGGATGGTATATTAGGAACATTAATTTGGGAGAGAGACAGATCTTAGTTTAGTTTTTGGCTCTGCCACTGCATTACTTTGAAAATAGTCTTTACATTCTCTGACCTTCAGTTTCCCCTCTAGGAGATAACAGTCCCTACTACATCAAGTTGTTCTAAGTTTGAGACAAAATATGTAAAATGCCAACACAGGGCATGCATAGAGTGAATGCTTATTACATGGCAGCTCTTATTTATACTATATTAAATGAAAAATTAATATTCCCAACAGAAACTGAGACAACTTATGTAGACATTTCTTATAAGGTCTTTAGGTATCTGTTATCATCAGTCGATTACATTTATTTTTTTTAATAGAATAAAATGTAATTATCCATAACCAGGTGGTTATAGGTTAATCTTCAGGTTAAAAAAAAAAAAAACAGATCAGTAAAGAATTCATAACATCTTAGAATAGGGGATTTGTTCCACTTTTAGAAGTGGCTTTTGGTGAAAATGCAGTTTTGTTGAAATGGGGAGGAACTTGTGGTTGAGAGACCTGGTTGGATCCTGTCACTTCTTAGCTCCGTGACCTTGGGCAAGTCATTCAACTGTCTGATGGCCCCAAATCCTTTTTACAGCCACAAAATAAGAATGGTGAGATTTACCTCTTTGCAATGTTTTAGTGGTTTAATAGGATACTGTTAGCATTCCTGATCAGTGAAGTTACAAAATTTACACTTGTCCTGTTTAAGCCTTGTAAGATTACAGGTCACTGAAAAAAAGGCTGTAAATCAGATCAGAAAAAGAAGCATGAGTCTGGGGAAGGACATACCACCCACAAAAGAAGAAAAAAATCAACAGATCTCTGAATCCTGTAAAGAGAACGAACTTGATGGTCTATAGAGAGTTGCTAGAATAATGCCAGAGGACAGAGCATGTAAGGAAAGCAGAGTCAGAGCAGTACGATGAATGTTGAGTAGGTGATCAAAACCTGAGGACTATCCAGAATTCAGGGTTCAAGACCGAGCTGTGGGGCAGTGACAACCAGCCATGAGAGGGAACCAGGGAGGGAGATTGCACATGCGAGAACTTTCTACAGGTCCAAGCTGCTTTCCCCAAAAATGGCCCGGGCACTGGTTGCACTCACTTCTCATGTGTGTATGTTTTATAAAATCACATCCTGTGGGCCTGATATTCATAGGGCTATAAGTGTGATCGGAACCCCGGTCCCATTAGACATAAAACAAGTATCACGTTTGGCCTGTTCATACCCAAGAGAGGGATATCACATGTGAAAAAGACAATACCAGACATTGTTGGAAAGTTGGCTTCCATATATCAAGAAAATCGGGCTTGGGTCTCCTGTTTGGGTGCTCAGACAAGAATGGAGCTCTTGCACCCACAGTGTCTATTGAGTGAACAATCTCCTAACGTCATTAGGAATTCTAGTACAGCAATGACTGAGAAATCTTTTTTTTTTTTCATGCTATTCCCTCCATGCTAGAGGCTAGGATTACTAAACTCTATTCCAGGTGCAGTACTGACATTCATCTTTCTATCCACCGTCCTCTGATGTTGTGAAAGAGATCATTTCTACTCAAACACTTAAAGCCCGTGTTCTCTGTCACATTTGATGATAGGATTTCCCTTGCCTTTATTAGGTTTACATTATTCAGATACTGTATAAAAGAGCCATTGTTTTACTAAGTTAGAAAAATAAATTAAGTCTTTGAGTGGTGGATGACTTTGATAAGAAACTCTATTGGCGGAAATATAGGGAGTTGATATTTGTGATGTCTGTTTAACTCAAGGTATTTATCTGGGACGGCTCCAGCTAGGCAGTTTCTATGCAGGCAGCCACTGGCTCTGCAGGTCGAGCAGCTTTTCTGCTCCTTTTTCTAAGTGGGGTGTTAGTTTGCAGTACACTGATTTAAAGCATGAGCTCTCTATAGGCAATCTCCCTCACGTGTGCTGTGAGGATTTCAGGTTGGATTCCTGTGGTGCCAGTTGAAAATCAAAACTTTATTTTGTGGAAAATAAGTTATTAGCACTTTGGGAGGGTTCTAATAAAGAACCCAATCCAAGGTTATTCCAGAGAAGGATGTCACTACAACCTGAAAATCATTGGTTGAGCAGTTTGTCATGGCAATACGTTGATCTCAATTAAAGAACTAGAGACAGCAAAAGAAATAATTAAAAATGAAGTTAAAAATAACATTTATTGAATGTCTACTTCAAATTAGTTTCTATGCTAAGGATCTTACATGGATATTTATTTATTCTTCTCAATAAACAGTCTTTTATAGATGAGGAAATTGTGGCTCAGCTAGATTAAGCTATGCACCCAAAGGCATCTTCCTAGAAAATAATAAAGCTGACTCCAGTGTCCATGCGTCTTCTATTAGCTCGGCTTAACTCTGTGGCTTTCATTTTCTACTATCATATTATACAGTACTACTCATGATGATTAACCATGAGTGACAGTGTTGCTTGACTATTTAGATTGGCAAGTGAATCAGTCACAAAGATTTACTTAAAAGTTGTTTAAAAAACAAAAGAGATATTTATATATGCCTATATTTGATATGTGTATGAACAAAATATTTTATGGTGTAATTATTCTTTTTAAAAATTAATAAACATAATTTTGGAAATGAGTGGAGTTTTTAAGACTAAAAATGAAAGAAACTAATATAAGGTCTGTAATCTACTTGATAAAGTTGTTTCACATGATGGTACATGTTAACAATACTGTTACCATTATATATGTATACTGGAGTTGAACAATTAAATAAATTAAATAAACAGCAAATGATCAGAGTCCAGTTAATCACTGTTTGAATAGGAAGTTACAGATAAGCAAGGAAAGAAGGCTAGAAGGATTCATCTGCTGATGGATTAGAGTTAAAGACATTAAAAAACTCATAATTAGCTTAATATAGACACAGAAGGTTACATACGGACATATTTATAGATGCATGTATACACACAGGTTAGCATACACACATATACACACACATCTCTTTTTATTCTGTCAGCGAAGAGGGCCTAGAAATAATGACATCCCTGTAGTAATGAGCACACTTAATCCTCATTTCTTGGTTTCTAATACCATTCTCCTGTATAGAGGACCCAAATTCCTTGGAGAGTTTGCTTACTCTAAGACAAGAGCAGAAATTTTACAAGATGATCCTGGAGTATCTTGAAGCACCAGAAGATATAATAGTGAAAACACACATACACACAATGATGGGACATAGGAGTCAACTGAAAAAGATTCTGATGGCCAAAGCTGGAAAAAATTGAGCAAAAAAAACAAAGTAGTATTGAACTGTAACCCAAATCATAAAATACTTACGAGTCCATAATGGTGTGAATAAATGACTAAATAAATACATGGAAGAGAACAAATCGCCCATACAGAAAATTCCTCAATAATTTAGATACTCTGCTCTCCGGAAGATGAAGAATAATTCAACACAACTTAAATGTGGGCTTCAGAGTGATTTGCTTCCAAATATTATTGTGTAGAAAACGGGGTGGGGGGGCAGAGGGAGAGTAACTTTACAGCAGAGAAACCTGACAGACACCTCAGGCAGGTGGTCACAGTCAACGCCAACAAGGATAAGTCATATCCATAGTCTGTATCCTTTAGTGGGAAGATGAGAATGGCACTTTACCTCTGACATCTTCTCCAAGACTGAGAAAAACATCAGATAATCCAAATCGAGGGGCGTCTACAAAATAGTTGACCAAGGATCTTCAAAATTGGCAAGGTCATAAAAACAAGGGGTTTGAGAAAATATCACAGAGGATTTAGAAGTGTCACGACATGTAGCTATAATGTGGTATCTTGGAATACATAAAGGACATTTGGTAAAAACTAAAGAAATCTGAATAATACAGAGCCTTCATTAATTATAATATATTAGGATGGGTTCACTGACTGTAACAGATGTTCCATATTAAACTAAGCGGTCAATAATAGGGGAAACTGGGTGCAAGAGGCATGGGAACTCTGTACTACCTTTGCATACTTTTTCAAAAATCTATAGCTGTTCTAAAGTAAAATTTTATTTTAAAAATCAATAAAGAATTTGAAATGCCTAATAGATTAAGTAATTAAATACATTTTTAAACTCAGGATCACTGCATTTTTTTAATGGTACAATCAGACTTACAGGAAGAACCAGATAGAGATTATATTGTACGGCCAGAGAAGAGAGCCTAGGGCTTTAAGTGCCTGCAGGTGGCACTACACCCTGATCACTCTCCTAGCCAAAGACCCTACTAACCAGGTGGCCACAGATGTTAGGATTCCTCTCACACCTCTCTTCCTGGGCTCTGAAAAGCAGAGGGTATGCCTTGGATCTCCCATAATAACCAAGCCTCTAGACACTGGAGCAGGAAAGGTATAGGGTATGTGGGTGTGACATCTCCTGTGTGAAATGACACAGGGGTCCATAGCACCTGTCAGAGGTCATCAGGGTGGGATTTTAGGCAAGTTCTGGCCTGCGTGTTTTACTTATGCCTAAGTATTTGTATAATCAGAATCAATTTTGTCTTCTTGCTTCACTCTTAACTGGATTCTAGTTCTTGGACTAGAACTCAGATTAATTGAAATAAACCTCACTAATTGGCTGACACAATATTTACAGGTTTTATCTCCGTGTTCCTGAAAAGTTTTCTGTGGCTTACAAAGTTATATTCAATGATTTTGAGAGAAATTGAAGACCAAATATCAGGTGAACAATGAAGGTTGTGAGGAAGATACAAATAAAACCATGAGTGGGAGATTACTACATAAAAACCTGCCGTGAGGTTCTGACATTTGCTAATAATGAACCCAAAATATGGTTCTGGATTTTCTACCAAGCAACATATGAAAGGAAATATTATTAGATGTATAATTCACATTAAGATAAACTTGGGTCAGTTGGAACAAGTACAAAGAAGGCTTTCAGGGTTTTGGAAATATTCTGTTTCTTGGTCTGAGTACTGATTACACAGGTGTGCAGGTTATGAACATTCACCAGTTGTATACCTCCATTATGTGAAATTTTCTCTATGCATATTCTACTTCAACATGTTTTTAAGTCAATAAAAAAGATTCAAGTTAAGAAGAAATTGAAAAATATCAAAAGAAATACTCGATAAAGTGCATTTCTTCAGAAATTAGGAGGCAACAAAATATTAGTTGTTTCAATTGTTTTTTTCCAAGTTCTTCTGAGGAGAGCACCAAACAATATGTTAAATAATGCACACCACGCAGAAGTCTTATCTTTGTCTGTTTAAAATAAATACATTAATACATTAATGATGTGCATAGAGGTGTTTATTTAAGAATCTCAGTGAAAACCAGTGGATTCACAACAAAGTCTTACTTGTTACAATTCTAAGAAAGTAGCTCCAAAATGCTATCTTATGGGACACTTGGTCTCCTCCTGGTCTCCAGCAGTAGCCGTTTACCTGTTTCACTGCTAATCTCTTGTCCCAGCACAGCTACTTCCTCACAGCAGAAAGAATGTGACTCCCAACTCTCAGCACAGAGCCTTCCAGACCCTGCAAGATCTGTCCCTGCCCACCTTGCTAATATCTTTTCTTAGTATTGTCCCCTCTGTCCCAAACTTTGGTCGCACTGAGAAAGCCTTGGCTCAAAGACATTTCTTCTTTGCTGCCTTTGCACTTGCTGTGCCTCTGTTTTCAATACAGTTGCCCCTTGATATCTGTGGGGGATTGGTTCCAGCCCCAACCCCCATACCAAAATTCACAGATGTGAAAGTCCCTTATATAAAATGTTCTGGTACAATGATCCCTCCACATGCACAGGTTCTGCATCTGCAGTTGGTTGAACCGGTGGATTGCGAAACTCGAACTCAGATTGTTCTTTTTTCAGATATTTACTCGTAGGCTTCCTTCTAAAGATTCAGATCTCAGCATAAAGACCATCCATTCAAAACCCTTCCCAGATAATACCCCCTTTGTCATTTTCCCACTCTACCTCCGTTACTTTTAGTTTTCTTCATAGCATTGATTAATATTTGAAATCACTATATTCTTTTAATATTTAATGTTTCTTTTCCAATGAGAATATATATTACTTAAACATAGAAATGTAGCCTATCTTTTTACTGCTGGGTCCCAAAGTTCTAGAATGGTGCCTAACATATGGCACGTACAAAATAAATGTCTGTTGCAAAAACAATTGAATGAATGAAGAGAGTGTGTAAATTAAGGGATCCAATGCATCTTTCTTGTGATTCCCCCTAAACAGTGTTATTCTCAAATAAGCTTTTGGCAAATATGAAATAGAGCACTAATTTCAAAGTTATTCTGGGCAATTGCCTGGGAATAGCTAGTCTTGGTTGCTGGGTACTTATAATGTTCTATAGTTACTTAGTACACTGGCAGTAATACTAAGTAATATCATTCCTTGGTATTACCTTTAAACCACTCTTAAGTAAATAATATCTTGCTACAAGTAACCCTGGAGTATTTCTAGAGTTTCCCTGTAAAATCCTGCTTGACTGAAAGTCCTCTATACTTGTGCATCCGTCCACTTGGTTTTTGTTTTAGAGCTTATGTTTGAACCCATGCTTGTGGTTTTTTGCCCTAGCATCTTAGCCATCTGAAAGCCATCTCAAGTTATTTCACTTTTAGTCACTTTGAGGGAATGTATATCTCTTCTGTGTCTTTCCACCTCCACCCCAGAGTTTTCCCCAAGTAAATTTAGTAAATGTCATAGTGTTCGCATTTTACTTAAGATCACTCCAGGTATACCTCCAAATCCAGAGATGATCCCCCCAATTGTTTTTCTAAGATGTGGTAACAAAACACAGCCATAAATTGAATTGTGGGTTTTTTTGTTGTTGTTTTTTTAACTATGGATTCCTACAGTCCTGGGAGGCAGAACACCAAGCCTGGAGGGAATGTGTCTGGCTATTTGGAATCCTGTACACAAGTTTGCAGCTGGAGGTTGAAGGACTCCGGATGCTCTCGGATGTGAAGAACTGATACCTCGACTCACCTGCTACTGAAGAAAATGAAGACTTTTATTATCTCCCCTGAAGTAGGGTGGCTCCAGGATAAAACGCTTATCAGTGTCTTGAGCATCTACCTCTCTGCTTACCTCTTCTCAGGTGAGCCCACCTCCTGGCTTCAGGATAGAGGCTGTGATGCTGGACCACATATTCAGGCTCATCCACATCCAGCAACACAAGGGACCACTGCTTCTTGTGTGTCTGTTTTCTTTTGTTTTGTTTTAATTAAGGTTTACAGTTTTTCAGTCGACCTGCCCTTATATCTCTCTGGTCAGAACTATACCACACAACCCATGACATAAACCAAGTACTGACAAGAAGAACGGAATTATTATGATTGGTTTTGACGAGTGGGGATTTATTGCATTGATTCAGGTGAAGGACCATCTTTTTTTCCTTTAAAGATGGTTATAGGCACTTACAAACTTCCTTAGGGGTCTGTTAATAGAAAATAAATGGAAAATGGATGTTGTGTAGAAAATCAACCAGGGTTAATAGGGAAGGTGGGCAAGACAGAAGGAACATGGTTGAGGGTTGCTTGCCAATGCCCACAGGCCAAGTCAGCTTCATGGGGAGCCACATGGGTGGAGGTCTGGGGCAGGTGTCTCCAGGGGAAGGAACAGCTGAACTGAGAGGGGACAGGTTGAGCACTGAGTTGGTCGCAAAGACAGGGACTCAGGTGGAGACAGCAGCCTAATTATCAGACGTGGAGGGACGCCAATGCGGGCCTGCCAACTTTCCAGACTCCTCTCCATCCAGTCAGTAGCCGGGCCCTGCTCACTTTCCCCTTTGACTTCTTTGTGTTCGCACTGTTCTGTCCGCAGTGAGGACCTGGCTGCTTGTCTTCCCTGTGCCTTGGATCCTAGTAAATGCCTCCTCTTCATCCCCCATTGGCTCATTCTCCCTCTATCACAGCCTGTGTCCACTACATTGGAGCCCCAGATGACTTCAGCGCCCTCACTAGCCTTGATCCTTGAAAACATGCCATGTATTATTTTAGCTTTGGAAAACGTTCTCAGGGCTGGGATTATAGTAGACACTCATTAAGTTCTCGCTGGATGAAGACTCAGCTTAGCTCCTTTAACCCAAGGGGACAGTTAGTCCAGGAACTGGAATCCTGCCACATTTGCATTCTAGGGACCAAATGATTCTGCTTGATGAGGAAATTCCATTATAAAAAAATCTGGGAAGCAAGCATGACCAGCTTCTTATGGATATATGAGATGCTGTATTTTTACATATTTTAATTTTTTCATAGCATAACCAAGTGCTTACCTTACAGCTTTGGAAACCCAGTTTGGTTGAGGCTCTAAAGTTTAGAGTCACTGTATCTTATATCATTACATAAAAGACTTGGTTTTTAACATTCGACTTTGCTTTGTGAATCCATGGAATTACCTTTTTGTTACTTTACAGCTTGAATTCAATTGAAAATAATATAATATACATTTAAGGAAGATTGAGCAGAGGGGTTATTTCAGTCTGAATACACGAGCGACTAGCTATTTCAAATAAATATCCATTAAATAATAGTAATCTGTATATGACTCTTATGAAAATGTTTTAAAGCAGCCACAGTTAATGAGTTGATCATTATTACTTTTGAAAAAGAAATCATAGCTTTCCAGAGAAAGGACTGTCTTTTCTGAGTGCCTCTTACAGTCTGACTATACTCAAAATTCACTGTTAAGTGTTTTTGTGAGGTTGTGTTTTAAGTCTTGATTTAAATAGGAACTCAAGATTACTAAGATAAAAATTTGGAGCCACATTTTTGGACATTTTGTAGCCGTGTAACCTCTCTGAGCCTGAGTCCATTCCTAAATTGGAGTTAATAACATGTATACATCCTCTCTCAAACTGAATATGGTGATGTGTGTGAAGTACTTTATAAGAACTGAAATACTGTTGATGTTATCTTTTGTAGCATTACCGTAATACAGAACTTAAAACAAATTTGATAATGCCCTCAGCATAGAGCTCGATTGAGGACACAACAGCCAATTCCAAAACAGTTGTAGGGATTGGGAATACCATTCTTGTCTCTTCAATCAGAGCAGATCCAGGAGGCAGGGGAGAAGGAGAGGACGTTATCATTATTCCTGTTAACATGCCTCTGTCTGGTTTTACCTATAGAAGAAACACACATGCCTCCATCATTTATAAAACAGACAAGATACATGAATATTTACCCCATTAACCACGTATAGCACCTGAGAACACGAGTTGTAATGTCACCACATAAGTTTTAGTTGATTGCCAGTGCTCACACACAGACAGCAAAGTTCCAGGGAACTGGAGAGTGTGAGTGGAAGCAACTTGATTAGACACACAGTGTTCCCAGGGCAAGAATTCAGTCAGTACAGCTATGTTAATAAATTCCTCCTCTGCCTCATCTTAACCCTACCCACACCCCACACATAAGCAAGCTGGGCCCCAGTCGCACAAAACGTGCGCCATCAACTGTCATAATATTCTCACTCTCATCTTCCTACATTCATATATGCTGTTCTCTTTGCCTTGAATGCCCTGCCTTCTCTTTTCCTCCTTGAAAGTGTACATTTTTCCCCTCAAGATAAGCACAAATGACGTTTGAGTCCTTTTAAAGAGTTCCATGTACAGCTAGTGACTCGCTTTGTTTTATACTCTTAGAATACTGTTAAATGACCTCACTTATGGCATTTTTCAAACCTATATACATTCTTCTTGAAAGTCAGATGGACTGAAATCTTTTTTTTTTCCACTGCCAGAGACACAGTACTGAATAATTGTTGAAGATGTAAATACATGACTGTATATAATGTCCTATGCGCTTACAAGAAGAGCATAGCGATGGAAGATTTGAGAGGTTTTGGCTCCTGGAAAGACTCAGCATTTGGACTCACCTGGAGAACTCTGCAAAGTGGAGAAAAACCTTAGCATCCTCTATCAACCTCTTTTCAAGACACAAAAGCAAGTAGGATGGGACAAGGGTTGTTGCTGTCACTGTTTTCCACACTAGCAAATATTGGTGGAGCTTGTCCTAAAAAATCTAATATTTTAAAATAAAATATTTATTTTAATTCTCCTTTTAAAAGACCAAATCTTCTTTGAACACAAACCACCAACCTTCATGCTCTCTTTTTGCTGTCATCAACCAAATGCCCACTTATTCCTGATCAGCCATGAGCTTGTGGCTTCTGTTTACTCTCCAGCCCTTCTCCTGGCATCTTTCCCCTTGAATATTAGCATGAATGATCCATTCAATCCTCTAGAACTTTACAACTTCATCTCCAATGATCATTCTTCCCATACCCAGCTCAGCTACCCACTGTCATGGTCATACCTGGACTTTGCCAAGGGGGTTTGCAGTACAGTAACCTTCCACTTTTATACTCTCCACTGCCCCTGTTCATTGTTGTATCACATAGTCTATTTAGTTTAGCTCAGATCTGTATTTGAAATTGGGGAAGCACATGAAAACACGTGGCCCTAACCTTCAAGGAGCTCAATCTAGACAAGAGTTGTGAATAAACTGAATACTGCATGGTGTCTGCTCTGGGAAAAAGGAAATAACTCTTCCTGGGAGGACTATAGCAAATATTCAACTAAGGTGTAGAGGAGAATGGAAGTCCAGCAGCCCAAGAAGACAGAGGAGGAGATGCTGTTCCAGGGAACAGACAAGGAGGTGAGCTGTGCACATGGTTTCTCCACAGACCCCCGTGTCTCCGGCACAGAGCTGGGGCCTAAAGTTCTGGAAGGAAATGCCAGAAGGTGAGATTGGTCAATGACCTCACACTTAAAAAAAAAAGTTTTACCAGTTTATATTTTCTTCTGATCATTTGTTTTGCCTTAAATGCATATTTATTTATTTATTATAAATTTAGATGTGTTAATTCTTTTTTCTTAACATCTTTATTGGAGTATAACTGCTTTACAATGGTGTGTTAGTTTCTGCTTTATAACAAAGTGAATCAGCTATACACATACATATATCCCCATATCTCCTCCCTCTTGCACCTCCCTCCCACCCTCCCTATCCTACCCCTCTAGGTGGACACAAAACACCAAGCTGATCTCCCTGTGCTATAAATGCATATTTATTATATATAGATAGATATATAGATGTATATATATAGATTATATATACATTTATAATTAAAATTATATCTATAATGCATATATTTATAATACATATACATATATTTTTATATATAAAGTTTTAAGATAGAATTCTTTTCCAATCCATTACGTATTTATTTTTTGAAATCTATTTAAACTTAATAAAAATCAGGCACACAGTTATTTGCGAGGCCTTTTCAGCAACAAAGACACTGCACCGTTGAGAGTATCTGAAGATTGGGAAACAGCTTCATCAGCGCCTTCTCACTGCAAGCTTATCACCGTGCTCAGCACCTGAGGTTGCCGAAGACCCAAAGGTAATCTCACCAGAATTCTTTAGAGTTTTTCTCAAGAGAAAGTTGAAAAATTTCAAGGAGAAGGACCTGGTGAATGGTAAGGCACTCACCTTTTTACAGAAAAGCCATCTGGAGAAAACTTGTGTCCTCACTAAGCACTGAAGCTGAAAATGATCCACAGTTATAAACCTGGGAACTGAACCTGGCCCCTGTCACTCAAAGCACAAAGAAACCCTCTTCTGTGATTGATGCTGAGACAGAGGCACCTCATTTTGACCGTTTGGCTCTCCCAACCCTCTGTCCCTGTAACCAGAGCTGGCTCAATTATGCCCCATCACAAAGAACAGATAGCAGGAAGGTCAGGTTCAGTGAGGGGGCTATAATTTTAGAAGCACTTCCTGTTATGAGTCTGACTTTTGATCTCCTGTGATCACTCAGACCAGTGAATTGAAGCAAATGGTATGCATGAGTCATGGTATGCATGGTGGGATCACTCCTGGAGTGTGGTCAGACGTCTGGAAGGCTTTTTTCCCTGCTGGCTTTAGGAATTACTTAGCCAGTCCACTTTGCCCTCAAGTATGTAGCTTGGGCAGCATTTGTCAGGAATACATATGTAGTTGAACTGAAATTTATGATATAACAATAATGTCCTGTAGCATCTTTCTACTTAATCAGAACAGAATTGCTCTTAGGAACTACCTTCAGACTTTTCACTTGGAACATGAAAAATAATTTTTCTGAATCAGCTTACTAATTAAAGACAGGACTGAGACCAGAACCCAGTCTGTACGGCTTTCAGAATAAGCACTTTGTGTGTTTACTAGATCAGACTTTCTTACAGTGCCTTGTCAATCGGGCATCTCTCAGGTCTGATGGGATGTGAATCACAAGAAAATGGAAGCCAGAGTAGACTTTTTGAAGCAGGCTGTAATAGAGTTGAAATTCATTAGATATGAAGGGCCAGTAATTGAGTTTCATAGTTAGAATTCATTTTCCTTTTATGTAAAATAAAAGGTAATGGCTTAATTTGTGGTTTCCAGGCAATGCCATCTTGTTCTGAATTGCCAGAGAATGTTTTAAAACTTTAGATTTCTATGTCCTATCCTAGATCTTCCAAATAACTGCTTTGAAAGTGATACCAGGATTTTCTCTCTTTCAGATCTCACACAATTCAAATAAGGAGTAAGGTTTCCCTCAGAAGTCTGATTCAGCTTTCATATTCTATGATATTAAATCAGTATTTCTCAAAGTTTGCTTTTACTAAGAATGCTTTTATAATCAAGGTTGAGAAGCAGAAGGAAGGATTGGGAACAGTCCTTATCTTTGGAAAATTGACCTTGCATCCTCAAACATGAGACTTTAAGAAGTCTTTGGCTCACTGAAATTTGTTTAGCTCAAATTTCCCAAATGTACACAATAGTTACTAATATCTTAGGAGCTAGTCATCTTCAGAATACCCTTTTAAGACTATCTAAATTGTTAAGACATTTATATTGATACAAATAAACAACCTTGTAGTTCTAAGAAAGAATATTCTCACATCCTCAAAACCAGTTGAGAGACTTGAAGTGAGCTTACAGACCAATTTGTTTAATCATCTAAAGACAGATTTTCTCATAAGATTATATTGCTATTGCATATGGTGTTAAGAATTGAATGCTCACAATTAAAAATTGATATCCGAGCTGTCGGACCCTTTAATCCAAGTTTGCACCACCTCCTGTTTCTACTGTGAGAGAAGCTTCTCCAGCCATTTCTTCTGAAGAATTCTTTATTTTCTCCAATAGTCAGAGTTTTACAAATGAGCAGTCTCTCCAGGCACACCTTCCTATTGGAGCTTTGCTTCCTTTCTGCAGTTTATCTCATTGGGTTTTGCAAGTTTCCTCTAACTTAGATGAAAAATTAACTTGAAATAAACACCCCCAGATGGCCACAAAGCCCTTCTGTGCAGAGCTCCAGCACTGCCGACGGATTCTGAATTGGAGTCAGACCCGAGTACAAGGCATTTGGGGTCAGCACAGAATGACCCGCCTCCTCTGGTTTCACTTAAGCTCAAATTTTCTCCATGGAGATAGCACATACTTCTCAGATTTGGTTACTTACTCCATGAAGGGGTCTCGTTTGTTCTAATGTAATTTTTAACCTTTCAAAATGTTTTAAACTTAAATGTCCCCCCTTTATTTTTAACAACATATATTTCTTAAAAGAGGCCTCCTACAAGGGAAGTTAGCATACTAAAAATCTGGTAAAAGGTAGAAGTACTAAATAATCAGATTCCTAAAGATTTGATCAAAACAACTGGTCTTTAAAAAAAAAAGAAAAGAAAAGGAAAAAAAAGAGATAGAGGACTGGTATTCTGCTTTTGGCATCACATCTGCATTTGTTCATGGCGCCTGCAGAGGTCTTACAGGTTCTCCTTTGGTGCCCTCAATCTACTTCTCTGTTTGAAATCAACCTCCTGGTTCTTCTCCCAAGTCTTTTCATTTATTGCTGCTAAAAGCTATAATGGCAAAAGCTCCAAAATAATTAAACCTCTTTTTTCCTTCCTCCCTCACTTCCTTTTATTCTCTTTCTTTCCTTCCTCCCTTCCTCCCTTCTCTCCTACCTTCCTTCCTTTTTTTTTTCCATTTTTTAAATGATCCTTCAATAAATTCTTACTGCACACTGAGTTCATGTCGGATGCAGTCCTGTGGTTAGGGATACAGAAGGAAAGAGCACAGCTGTTGCACTGAAAAATTGAGCTAGTCCATGTTATTGAGTTGGAAAAAACATCAACAATTACAAAATTCTAAATGGTGAGAGGTCTGTGGGAGGACCTGCAAGAGTGACCACAGGAGAGCCTTCCTCCAGAGGCTGGGTAAAGGGGACCCCGTGGAGGGCAAGAGTGCAGAAAACCATTCCAAGCAGAGGAACCCACATGTGGAGCATCTCAAAGATACAAAGCAGGTCTAGCAGAATTGAAATCGGTGTTGCCTAAACATAGTGAGCTTCTGGTCCTGGAGTAGATGGGGTGTTGGAAATGAGCCATCCTCCAGGGGCAGTATGCCCGGTTGGGGGGCTGGACTTAATCCGACAGGCACTAAGGACAGATACATTTTATTTATTGATTTACTTATTGTATTGACATATAGTTGATCTACAATGTTACGTTAGTTTCTGGCATACAGCAAAGTGACTCACTTTTACATATATGTATATTCTCTTTCATATTATTTTCATTTATGGTTTATCACAGGATATTGAATGCAGTTTCCTGTGTTATACAGTAGGACCTTGTTGTTTATCCATTCGATATATGATGGTTTGTATCTGCTAAGTTCCAAACTCCCAACCCAACCCTCCCTCACCCACCTACCTACTTGGAATCTTATCTTAGATTCCACATATAAGTGATAGGAGTGATGCAGTTTTAACATTGTAACACAGTATGGACAGCCACCATACCATAGAAAGTGATGTCCAAATATATAAAGATGTGTGCTATATATACATAATTAAATTGCTATAAACTGTCTACACTATGCATTATAATGACCTTAAGTAAATGCACACAGTTACATGTACCATTTGTGACTATATAGAAACACATTTGCTGATAGATGTTGTGTCCCCATGTATTCAAAATAAATTTAACCACACTTTACAAACACAGATTAACACAGTGATTAGAAAAATAAGAATAGAATCAGTCGAAACATTTCTTCTAACTTTGTCTTGCTTTTCCCTTTTTACATTTTTGTTGTCCAGTTAACCTAACAAAATCTCTTTTAATGCTTAATGACTTCTCTACCATCCTTTTTTTTTCCTAAAAGAAAGAAAATATTTTCCATGAAATAATTTCTTTTAACACTTAATCACTTCTTTACCATCTTTTTTTCCCTAAAAGAAAGAAAATATTTTCTGTGAAATAATTTTAGAAACGTTTGTGTCTCATGCTGTTAACTTTCTCCATAGCATTTTAACTCATTTTTTTTTTTTTGAGGAATTGTTTGTTTGTTTTTGTTTCTAATTAAGTGCATTTTCTGGTTCAGGGCTTTTGACAAAGACCCCCACCAAAAAAAATGTAATTAAAATCACACTGGTCACAAAAGGAGACTTTTGGCAAAAGCATTTTTTTTATTCCTTTTCTGAAAAAACATATTCAGGACCTTGGCCGACCTGATTTTTATCTAACCGACTGAAAGGCCCAGGAGCTGTAAGCTGTCCACCCTGCTTGTCTGCCTGCCAACCCTCCGGAATTCAGAGGCCTCTTCTCAAAAGTTCAAAGACCGACTTCACATCGTCTAAAGCTTATTTTGAATCTGCCTGAGGGAAGCACTTTGAGGTTAATCCCATGGCCTAAGTCCAAATGAGAGGCAAATGGAAAGCTTTTCCAAAAGTCTCGCCTCGGATCAGCATCTCAAGGTGCTCCCCAGAGTGGCCCTTGCCCCAGGGAAGGGGGGCTTGCTGGAGTAGGTTAGGAGGGGGGAGTGATGGACATTTACAGGGGGAGGGCTGAGATGAACTTTTTAGAGAAGAAAATAGGAGAAGTGGATGGCTGGGTCTATTTTCCTTCCAAAGATCCCGAGGTAGGGATGTTGTAAAGTCACATTATGTTTATTTTGCTTAATGATATGATGATTAAAGCATCACCCTTGGCAAATTTCTATCTTAATGCCTCACAAAACAGCTGGAAACTTTGCTAAAATATCCAGACAAACCTGATAAGGAAATGTTAGTTTTCCCTTTCAGATAATTTCTTAGAATGTAAGTAAAGGTAAATTGAGCCTCATAAAAATATATGTGAGGATGTGAGAAGAGCTTCTCACAAAATAAAGTATGTCCAGAGAAAGGTTCATGATAAATTGTTAGCTCTGGACAAGAAAGAACGGTTGGAAGGACGGAAGGAGGGAGGTAGGGAGGGGAGGGAGGGGAGGAAAGAGCGAGTGATAGGATAGGGAAGGTAGAGGAGGGAGGGCATGCGAAGGTGTATGAAGACACAAGGGCACCATCGTGGAATCAGGAAACTTCACTCTGACCTTGATCTTGCTCTCATTTCCTGGTGAATCTGAAATAAACCCTTTTCTCCCTGGATCTCAATTTCTTTGTCAGCATAAAGAGAAGAATTGGAGTAGATACACTTCCCCCACCTTTACTGAGAAGGAATTGGCATATAGCATTATTTAAGTTTAAGGTGTTCAACATGAGCATTTAATATAAATATATATCATGGAATGATTACCACAGTAAGGATACTTAACACACCTGTCAACTCACATAGTTACCATTGTGTGTGTGTGTGTCTGTGGTAAGAAAGCTTAAAATCTACTATCTTAGCAACTTTCAAGAATACAGTACAGTATTGTCAACTATAGTTATCATGCTATGTATTATATCCCCAGGACTCATTCCTTAAAGAGATAAGTTTTAATGTATGTCTCTTCTCTCTCTAAAATTCTCTTGAGTATATATGTGTATGTTGCAAATCACACTTACAATTAAGCAGGTAGCGGAAAGAAAATTTCTGGAAGGGACAAGACTGTCAGACTGTTGTCTCACAAAACAAAGAAAACAAACAAACTAAAAAGCCAAATATTAACGACTTATGCAATTTTTATTTGTGCCTTTGCAATTTTGCATTTGGAACTTAATATGTTAATGTTCGTTATTTCATTAGGGTGCCTTCTTCATTTAGACTTTGAAAGAACAAAATATTGGTAAAGAAGCAGAGATATGTCCTTTATTCAAGACTGATTTCTAGAAACTCTTTCCTGTGTCTTAGGACACACTTGGAATTTCCACATAAATGTTGTTACTTAGCTGGCAGACTTAAATATCTCCTAAATAAATACTTTAATACTTTTAGAAGTTCTGTTGTATGCTTTTAAATGTTGGTGTTATAGCACTGATTTTTCTTCTGTACCTGAGTGGAGATAAGGCAGAAAAATAATCACAGAGAAAGGAAAAAATTCATTGATTAGGGGGTTAATGTATCTATTGGCCTTAGAAAGTCTCTATGCCTGAATTGAAATGCAGTCTTATAAATGCAGATCAAGCCCTGAGCCTCAGAAGAAAATGTGTGCTAAGAAGTGGAATAGAAGGAGCTTTGTCAGACTGGGGCCACTCTCCTGCTTAGGGTCCCTCCATACCTCCTTGGTTTGGTCTCTCACCAACTAGCCCCTGCCCACGTCTCTAGCTTCCTCCCCACCCCTCTCCACAGACACACCCACACCCCCCCACACCCACCCACACCCCCCCCACACACACACACTACCTCTTTCACCAACCAAATATATCCTGTAGCTGCTTTGGACAAAGTGTTCACTTTGACTGGATGCTCTATCCCACCCTCTTTAACTGGCCAAACTTTTACTTATAACTCAAGACTCAGCTTGCACCTCCTCTTTCAAGAAGTCTTCCAGGTCCCTCTCCTAAGCTCCCTAATACTTCATCACATCCTTTATACAATGAGTCACATTATTTACTTACCGGTCCCAAGAGTGTTGTGAGCTACCTAAGGGCAAGCAACGTGTAAGCTGTCTGACATCCTTGGTCCTGAGCTCTGAGTAGTTACCCCATGACTGTTTGTAATTTGGAAGTCTGAAGAGTCCTTTAAGATTTTTTTGTAACCATTTTTTTATTGAAATATTGTTAATTTACAGTGTTGTGTTAGTTTCAGATGTACAGCAAAGTGATTCAGTTATATGTATGTGTGTGTGTATATATATATATATATTCTTTTTCAGTATATTTTCCATTTAGGTTATTACAAGATATTGGATATATTTCCCTGTGCTATACAGCAGGTCTTTGTTGTTTATCTATTTTATATATTGTAGAGTGTATATGTTAATCCCTAATTCCTAATTTATCTCTCCCCTCACCCCTGCTATCCTCTTTGGTAACCATAAGTTTGTTTTCTGTGCCTGTGGGTCTATTTCTATTTTGTAAATAAGTTTACTTGTATCATTTTTTAGGTTCCACATATAACTGATATCATTTGATATTTGTCTTTCTCTGTCTGACTTACATCAGCTAACATGATAATCTCTAGTTCCATCCATGTTGCTTCAAATGGCATTATTTTATTCTTTTTATTCTATTGTATATATACACCACAACTTTATTCATTCCTCTATTGGTGGACAATTTAGGTTGCTTCCATGTTGTGGCTATTTTAACTAGTGCTGCAATAAACACTGGGGTGCATGTATATTTTTGAATTAGAGTTTTCTCCAGGTATATGTGTAGGAGTGGGATTGAAGGTTCATATGGTAGTTAGGTTTTTAGTTTTTTAAAGAACCTCCATAGTGTTCTCCATAGTAGCTGCACCAATTTATATTCCCTCCAACAGTGTAGGAGGGTTCCTTTTTCTCCACACCCTCTCCAGCATTTATTTATAAACTTTTTAATGAAAAATGTACCCCATAAATATTTGCAATTTGGATGTCTAAGTAGTCCTTTTAGATTAGAAAGCAAAAATCACACAGAGAATTTATGTTGGGAAAGAAACAATAAGCTGCACCCTATCTAAAAATCTGGTGTTCAATGCTGTGGTTCATTGGCTGAATGGAGGCTCTGTGATTTTCTTCTGAAAATTGACATTCATGTGTACAGCTCTGGGACACTGACATTGGGATACAAGGGAATGGAGACTTGTTGGCACTCACACCCTTCTCTTTGTAAGGTCTTGTGTGAGACAATGGCTTAAATCTTCAGTAGACTGAAGGGTTAACCAGTTCCTTCCTTCCTAGTGTATCGGCTTACTCATGGGGAGTAACTCACAAGCAGACCATAAAGACAGGCTAAAAATCTTGGGTCACCACTATAAGGCTGTGTTAAATAAGGAAGAATTAGAATTGAACATAAATTAACGAGGTTATGACCTAGTAAGAGCTTTCCCACAGTTAAAGTTCTTTGAAATGGCTTTTTGCTTTGCTATGTATTTTTGAAAATCAATAAAAATTAATACTAATGCTTCTGGAATGAATAAGGGGGGAGAGGCTACATTGTAATTTCTAGACATCATGCTGAGTGTGCAGTTCTGGCACTGAAAGGAATGACCACAGCCCTGGTAAAGGCTGGAGAAGGGTGATGGAGAACTCTTGGTTTGGGCAGAGCCAAGAACCGTGGTTGTTTTAGGCCTTTCTCCAACAATCTCATAAACAACAGCGAGGTCTCTAAAAATCATTCTTGGTTTGGGTCAGATTGATGTTAAAAGAAGAGGAAACCTCTTTTTAGCAGAGATTTATTTGTAATTGCTTTGAAAGATGTTGTATAAATGGAACGTTAAAAGAAGGAAATTAGATGACTGTCTGGAATGCCATTTATTGAGGAAAGAGGAGGCCAAATCCATTCCTGCATTTTGGACCTGGCAACCATGTTTTCCTCTCCACTCTGCAGCACATCAGAAAGCCAGATGGTCCTGAGGGTCAGGAGTAAACTAGAGTGGAAAGGGCACCTCTCTTTGCAGGACATGGAGAAATGTGCTACCACTGTTGCTTCCCAGACAAATCAGGCAGCACTTCAGAGTCTGTACTAAGGTGGTTTTCTCCCTCTCACATCTCGCCTTTCCTGCCAAATCATCAGAGGCAACTTTCAATTCCCCTACCCCAGTCCTCTACTAGAGTCAAGTGGGTCCTTAAAGATCCCCATAGGGCTTTGTTCACACCTGTTTGTTAAGACTCTTCACAGCCCTGCCATGGCCTCTGTCAAACCACTATGGCATTTATAACATGCACCTCTGTTTCATCCATGGTCACCATCTCTCCCATCTCCGGAATGAGAGAGCCTAGCTAGGGCCCAAACATTAAAGACGTCATATATGTATGTAGGGATATATTTTTCACTTGTTGGTTTTGTATTTTGAGTATGTGTGGGAAATTACACCCATACAAGCTGAGTGTTGTCTTGGCATGCAGTTGAATCTGGTTGAATATGGAAATATCTATAAGAAAAGATTACGACTTATGGAAAACTAGTTGAGAACAGTTTTAATTTGATGGCTGAAAACTGGTTGAGAACTGTTTCCATTTGAAGTAAAGTCCATGATGTTATGCAGTTTCTGTACAAGACTCAACTCTTTGGCATCTGCATAAGTTCTAGTCTTTCTGGGGAGATTGCCCAGGTATACTTGCACTTCCCCCCCCGCCAAATGCAAAACTGAAGATTCAAAGAGCAACCAGTGCTGGCTATACTTTGTCACTGCTGAGATTAAATCTTGGCCTTGGGGGTAAAGTCGACATTGACCTATGAATGGAATTCATTGGCATCTTCATTAGTAATTTTAATTTTACCATGAATATATCATACATAAAAGAGTAACTGTATATAAACATATATACACACATATACTATCTGCTTATATATTTGTATGTTGATAAATGGCTTTAAAATAATAATAAAGCCAATTATCTTTATCCAAACATTAAATTTATTGTATTTAAAATATTACATTTACCTCTGAAGCCTCCAGTACACCCCTTCCCAACTGTATCTTCCTTCTTATCAGAAGTAACTAAGAATTTGTATTTTATGATTTCTTTAGTATTTCCACATTGTATGTGTATGTATAGATCCCTACTGTGAATTAATATAAATGAAACAATCCCTGATCAAATTTTAGAAATAAAATCAGACTGTATGTGGTCTTCATCAACATATATTTTTCTCTCAATGTTAATATTTTGAGTCATCTATTTTAGTATGTATAGCTGTAATAGATTCATTTTAAAATTATTTTATAGTGAAATTATAAATTTACATTAATCCAATTAATATTTGATGACCTTGGATAATCCCTCATTTTCTGACAACAGTATCTTTTTAAAAAGGTATGTGTTAAATTCTTTGTTGATAAGAATGAAATTGATTTTTCTACAATTAATATACTATACTTATATTATTTTGAGTCAACCTATGAATCAAAACACCCAGGATGATGTTTTTCTGATCAATGCCTGAATTAAAAATCAGGCCTTTGCAGAACAAAACCTCATCTTTAAGGAGATTCAACAACAGTGGTGAAGATCTGATTCCTGGCGGTTGATGGTCTCTTCTGCAGCTTTGCTGAGGATCACCAAAATGGGGCATGGTTACACACACACGCATACACGCACATGTCAGCCTAAGAAAAGCACAGTGTCGTAAAATATTAGATGTTTTAAAATATATATTTATGCATTAAAGTATTTTGAGCATCTACCAACTGCTGAGACACAGCTCTAGATGTGGCATGTATGATATAAACAAAAGAAGTAAGGCCCATGATGTTATAAAGCATACATTTAGGTGCAAAAGATAGACAGGAGACGAACAAGTAAACATAATTATTTCAGAGAGTGAAGATGAAGAGAGTAAATCAGCATAATGCAAAAGAGGGACCAAAAGATGAATGGTGAAGACTGTCTACTTCTAAAGCAGGTGGAGAATGCCTCTCCAAGTAGATGATATTTAGACTGAGACCTAAATCATAAGAAGCAACCAGTTAGGAGACGATCCAGGGGAGAACTGTCCAGGTGGTGGGCTATATTATACTATACTGGTGACTCATGCTAACTTGACCACAGGTGTTCTACATGAGAAGGATATTATTGGATCTCCTAGGTCAGCAGAATGTTAATTCATCATACAATGGAAGTGGTACATACAGGATTGGGTCTGAGCAAATCTAGAGGACATGAGATAATTACATGGGCAGGATGCCTAACTACTTCTATTACACCTCTCAAGTCACCTTTCTGAACAGATGCCTCTTCCTTAACCTACCTGCTGACAAAGAAAAATTGGGCCCAGTTTACAAATGAATCATCTGAAAATGGACTGCTGCCACAAAATAACCCCATTCGTGTTGGACTTGAAAGTGGTAGTAAAAGGAAATTTTATAGGCAGCCCTCTGAACAGTTTACTGTTTTGTCGTATAGAAGAAAATCATGTGGTCCAAATGGACTCCTGACCAAGCAAGAATGGCTTGAATGGTTGAGCAAAGGAAGACAAGGAAATTGAAGGAGGTGGGTGGATCTATGGGAATGTGTGCAAACTATTAGTGACTTACATTTTGATATTAAAATGTAGTAATTATTACATTAATAGTGTCTACAGAGTGTCTACAGAGAAGTCACAAGCTGCATTTACAACACATAGCTTCTTACTTTGGTCCACCTAGTGCTTCTCCAAAGGGTCTGTAAATGGAGTGGTCATGGTGACAAAGATGGAAGCTTTGTGTTGACCCAGTAATGCAAACTACTTCTCACCAAGGCTAATCTAACTATTGTCAGTGCTGAAAGCCCAAACTGCCCACTGCAGTGACCAACTCTGAAGCCTCAACATGACACTTCATGAAGACCAGGAAAACACTTGGTGGGAGGTTAATTTCATCAGACTTCACTCATCCTACAGAGGAAGTGATTCATCCTTATCAGAGATGACATGTCAATTGTAGGAACAAGAACACAGACTGTGTCTTGTTATATTAACCCTCTCAAGTTGTCCACCGCTTTGAAGGCTCTCTGTCAGACTGGACTTAATGGAAGGCAGGAGCAAAGGAGTATAAAAAGTATATCGTTGGTGACCCACCCAGGTCTCTACGCTCCATTTTTTCACCTAGCTGATGCTGCAGTAACCACCTTTGCACAGGTGTGACATGACAACCCTTAATCTCAGCTGCACTGCCTCTTGCTTTCCTAGCTCCCTGAGCTCCTGAGATGCCCGTACTCACGCATGCACAGCCGGGAAGTATGAGGGAGTTAACAGTACATAGACCATTGAGCAATGGGGGCAAGAACCACCAAGAAATGCTTTCACTCTTCTCACTGCTTTATTCCTTTTCCCTGAAATCACTCCTCAGAATTAACCATCTGGATCAGCCTTGTCTCAGTTCTGCTTTCCAGGAAAGCCCAGGCAAGACAATATCTATTATTACCCCATAAGCAAATGAGGAATTTGAGGGCTTAAAAAATTAAATAATTTTCCCAAGGTCTCAAATATAGTATAATATAGCCAAGAATTAAACTTATATCTATCTGACACAAAAACATATTTAGCATCATCTTTAGAATCTCATGATTATTACAAAAAATTTGTCTTGGAAAAATTTGCACATCATCATTTAAGAACGTTTTAATTTTTAAAAATGTACCTTAATTTCTACTACTCTTTTCATAAAAAAAACAAATATGTTAAAGAAATTAAATCTTGAATTTGGAATCTAATTACACTATCATAAAAAGTTCCAAATATAATAAAGACATTAAAAATGCAAGAAGTGATGAATCAAGAACATGTATTTTAATCAAGAAAGTTGAGCCTTATACATGTAAACTGAAGCACTTTGCTGAAACTAACACAACATTGTAAATCAACTATACTTCAGTAAAAAAATAAAACTAAATTAAAAAAAGAAATGAAAATTGAGTTTGAATCTCAGTGTTTCTACTGGATTCTGGAGAAATCGTTTAGCCTTTCTAAAATTTGGTTTCCTTCATAGAAAAATGAGCATAATACTTTTACTAGAAGACTTTATAGAGATAAATACAGCATTAATCTCATTGCCTGAAATACATTAAGTAGCCAACAGATATTTATTTCCTTTCTCCTTTGACCGAATCAATAGTATTTTTTGAAGATTTTTGCATCTATGTGCATCCTTGATATTGGCCTGTAGTTTTCTTTTTTTTGTGACATCTTTGTCTGATTTTGGTATCAGGGTGATGGTAGCCTCATAGAATGAGTTTGGGGGTGTGTCTCCCTCTGCTATATTTTGGAAGAGTTAGAGAAGGATAGGTATTAGCTCTTCTCTAAATGTTTGATAGAATTCACCTGTGAAGCTATCTGGTCCTGTGCTTTTGTTTGTTGGAAGATTTTTAATTACATTCTCAATTTCAGTGCTTCTGATTGGTCTGTTTATATTTTCTATTTCTTCCTGATTCATTCTCGGAAGGTTGTGCTTTTCTAAGAATTTGTCCATTTCTTCCAGGTTGTCCATTGTATTGACATATAGTTGCTTGTAGTAATCTCTCATGATCCTTTGTATTTCTGCCGTGTAAGTTGTTACTTTTCCTTTTCCTTTCTAATTCTGTTGATTTGAGTCTTCATTTTTTCATTGATGAGTCTGATTAATGCTTTATCGATTTTGTTTATCTTCTCAAAGAACCAGCTTTTAGTTTTATTGATCTTTTCCCTTGTGTCCTTCATATCTTTTCATTTATATCTGATCTGATATTTATGACTTATTTCCTACTGCTAACTTTGTTGTTGTTGTTGTTGTTGTTTTTCTTTCTCTAATTGCTTTAGGTGTAAGGTTAGGTTGCTTATTTGAGATGTTTCTTGTTTCTTAAGGTAAGATTGTATTGCTGTAAACTTCCCTGTTAAAACTGCTTTTGCAGCATCCTGTAGGTTTTGGGCCATTGTGTTTTCATTGTCATTTGTTTCTAGGTATTTTTTAATTTCCTCTTTGATTTCTTCAGTGATCGCTTGGTTATTTAGTAGCGTACTGTTTAGACTCCAAGTGTTTGTATTTTTTATGGTATTTTTCCTGTAATTGATATCTAGTCTCATAGTGTCATGGTCAGAAAAATTACTTGATACAATTTCAATTTTCTTAAATTTACCAAGGCTTGATTTGTGACCCACGATATGATCTATCCTGGAGAATGTTCCATGAGCACTTGAGAAGAAAGAATATTCTGTTGTTGTTGGATGGAATGTCCTATAAATATCAATTAAGTTCTTCTTGTTTAATGTATCATTTAAAGCTTGTGTTTCCTTATTTATTTCCATTTTGGATGATCTGTCCATTGGTGAAAGTGGGGTGTTAAAGTCCCCTAGTATTATTGTGTTACTGTTGATTTCCCCTTTTATGGCTGTTAGCATTTGCCTTATATATTGCCTTATTTATGCTCCTATGTTGTGTGCATAAATATTTACAATTGTTATGTATTCTTCTTGGATTAATCCCTTGATCATTATGTAGTGTCCTCTTTGTCTCTTGTATTACTCTTTATTTTAAAGTCTAGTTTGTCTGATATGAGTATTGCTACTCCAACTTTCTTTTGATTTCCACTTGCATGGAATATCTTTTTCCATCCCCTCACTTTGAGTCTGTATCTCTAGGTCTGAAGTGGGTTTCTTATAGACAGCATATATACGGGTCTTGTATTTTTTTATCCATTCAGCCAGTCTATGTCTTTTGGTCAGAGCATTTAATCCATTTACATTTATGGTATTTTCAATATGTATGTTCCTATTACCATTTTCTTAATTGTTTTGGGTTTGTTATTATAGGTCTTTTCCTTCTGTTGTGTTTCCTGCCTAGAGAAGTTCCTTTAGCATTTGTTGTAAAGCTGGTTTGGTGGTGCTGAATTCTCTTAGCTTCTGCTTCTCTGTAAAGGTTTTCATTTCTCTGTCAAATCTGAATGAGATCCTTGCTGGGTAGAGTAATCTTGGTTGCTTGTTTTTCCCTTTCATCACTTTAAATATGTCCTGCCTCTCCCTTTGGGCTTGTAGAGTTCCTGCTGAAAGATCAGCTGTTAACATTATGGGAATTCCCTTGTATGTTATTTGTTGCTTTTCTCTTGCTGCTTTTAATATTTTTTCTTTGTATTTAATTTTTGATAGTTTGATTAATATGTGTCTTTGTGTTTCTCCTTGGATTTATCCTGTATGGGACTCTCTGTGTTTCCTGGACTTGATTGATAATTTCATTTCCCATATTAGAGAATTTTTCAAGTATAATCTCTTCAAATATTTCCTCAGTCCCTTTCTTTTTCTCTTCTTCTTCTGGGACCCCTATAATTCGAATGTTGTTGCATTTAATGTTGTCCCAGAAGTCTCTGAGACTGTCCTCAATTCTTTTCATTCTTTTTTCTTTATTCTGCTCTGTGGTAGTTATTTCTACTGTTTTATCTTCCAGGTCACTTATCCGTTCTGCCTCAGTTAGTCTGCTATTGATTCCTTCTAGAGAATTTTAAATTTCATTTACTGTGCTGTTCATCATTGTTTATTTGCTCTTTAGTTCTTCTAGGTCCTTGTTCAATGTTTCTTGTATTTTCTCCATTCTATTTCCAAGATTTTGGATCCTCTTTACTATTATTACTCTGAATTCTTTTTTAGGTAAACTGCCTATTTCCTCTTCATTTGTTTGTTCTGGTTGGGTTTTACCTTGCCCCTTCATCTGCTATGTAATTCTCTGTCTTCTCATTTTGCTTAACTTACTGTGTTTGGGGTCTCCTTCTCTCAGGCTGCAGGTTTGTAGTTTCTGTTGTTTTTGGTGTCTGTCCCCAGTGGGTAAATTTGGTTTAGTGGGTTGTGTAGGCTTCCTGGTGGAGGGGATTGGTGCCTGTGTTCTGGTGGATGAGGCTGGATCTTTTCTTTCTGGTTGGCAGGACCACATCTGGTGGTGTGTTTTGGGGTATCTGTGACCTTATTATGATTTTAGGCAGCCTCTCTGCTAATGGGTGTGGTTGTGTTCCGGTCTTGCTAGTTGTTTGACCTGGGGTATCCTGCACTGGAGCTTGCTTGTTGTTGAGTGGAGCTGCATCTTAGCGTTGATATGGAGATCTCTGGGAGAGCTCTCGCCAATTCATATTACATGGGGCTGGGAGGTCTCTGGTGGTCTAATACCCTGACCTCTGCTCTCCGACCTCAGAGGCTCAGGCCTGACACCTGGCTGGAGCACCAAGACCCTTAGCACCTTCTCTTGGAGCACCAAGAGAAGGGAGAAAAAAGAAAGAAAGAAAAAAGAAAATAAAATAAGACTCTTAAATAAGGTTATTAAAATTAAAAAAAAAATAAAAAAACATATTATTAAGGTAAAAAAATGTAATTTAAAGAAAAAAGAAGAGGGCAACCAAACCAATAAACAAATTCATCAGTGATAACAATTGCTAAAAACTATACTAAGATAAACATAAAGATCAGAAACTGGTCTGTTGCAGACAACAAACCTGAAGTCTAAAGTTGCTCCCAAAGTCCACTGCCTCAATTTTGGGATAATTAATTGTCTATTCAGGTATTCCACAGATGCAGCGTACATCAAGTTGATTGTGAATATTTAATCCACTGCTCCTGAGGCTGCTGGGAGAGATTTCCCTTTCTCTTCTTTGTTCGCACAGCTCCTGGGGTTCAGCTTTGGATTTGGCCCCGCCTCTGCATATAGGTCACCTGAGGGTGTCTGTTCTTTGCCCAGATAGGATGGGGTTAAAGTAGCAGCTGATTAGGGGACTCTGGCTCACTCAGGCTGGGGGGAGGGAGTGGCACGGAATGTGGGGTGAGCCTGTGGCAGCAGAGGCTGGCATGACCTTGCCCCAGCCTGAGGGATGACCTGTGTTCTCTCGGGGAATTTGTTCCTGGATCATGGGACCCTGGCAGTGGCAGGCTGCCCAGACTCCTGGGACGGGAGGTGTGGATAGTTACCTGTGCTTGCACACAGGCTTCTTGTTGGCTGCAGCAGCAGCCTTAGTGTCTCATGACTGTCTCTGCTGTCTGCATTGATAGCCACGGCTCGCACCCATCTCTGGAGCTCATTTAGGTGGTGCTCTGAATCCCCTCTCCTTGTGCACCCTGAAACAATGGTCTCTTGACTCATAGGCAGTTCCAGTTTTTTTCCTGGACTCCCTCCCGGCTAGCTGTGGTGCACTAGCCCCCTTCAGACTGTGTTCACGCAGCCAACCCCAGTCCTGTCCCTGGGATCTGACCTCCAAAACCCAAGCCTCAGCTCCCAGCCCTTGCCCACCTCAGCAGGTGAGCAGACAAGTCTCTCAGGCTACTGAGTGCTGGTCGGTAGTGCTCCTCTCTACAGGAATCTCTCTGCTTTGCCCTCTGCACTGCTGTTGCTGTGCTCTCCTCCATGGCTCCGAAGTTTCCCCTCTGTCCACCCCCCATCTCCACCAGTGAAGGGGCTTCCTAGTGTGTGGAAACTTTTCCTCCTTCACAGCTCCCTCCCAGAGGGCCAGGTCCCATTCCTATTCTTTTGTCTCTGTTTTTCCTTTTTTCTTTTGCCCTACCCAGGTACATGGGGAGTTTCTTGACTTTTGGGAAGTTGAGGTCTTCTGCCAGCGTTCAGTAGGTGTTCTGTAGGAGTTGTTCCACATGTAGACATATTTTTGATGTATTTTTGAGGAGGAAGGTGATCTCCACATCTTACTCCTCCACCATCTTGAAGGTCCCTCTCTTGTTTGCTCATATTTTCATCTCATTGTTTCCTGCCTTTGTGTCCTGGCTTGCATCTCATTTTTGCAAGTAATTTTTAAGGGTAGAAGTGTTTGCAAGACATTTTAGAGGCAAGTCAGTTTTCAAGCTCACTAACACGAAAACATTCCTAGTGTAGATTCTGCTTTTGAACAAAAGTGACTGATGTGCTTGCCTTTCTGGTTGTGGGGTTCAAGCTATGCCATGGAAGCTCCCTATTCCTACTCTGAATTTTCTAGAAATCCCTGTGGTGGTGTCCTAGGGTGGGCTGGGCTGTAGTAGGACCAAACCCTCTCTAATCTGAGGGCTGTATCTGCAGAGCCAGGAAGAGTAGTTTCTGCTCTCAGAGCTGATTCAAAGGAGAACCATGATGAGGAGATAAAAAGGGAGACCTCCCTGAAACCCATCTGCACAGAACCAACATAAGCTGGACACCCTACCCGACACTCAGGCTACCAGTCAGACCTGGGCCGCACTTGACCCTGGTCAGGGCTGACCTTACAGTTTACCTTAGAGGAGCAGGCTTATTCCCTCCCTATAAGTGAGTCCCCTTGACCCTTTGCAGATACTGCCTCAGCAAAGATGCTCTTGGATATTCACCAGCATAATATGTGCAAACACACAACACACACAGTGCAGGAGGGACTTTTTCTGGGCAGCCAGTGTGAAAATACTGCTGGTGGGGGTGGGGTGCTGTACTTTAAGAAGTTGGTAAAGATGAAGTTTGCAGATCTCCATGCCCATAAGATGAGTGGCCTTCAGGAAGCTCCTGCTGATGAAGACATAAGGTCATGGCTTAAGCTCCCCAGTTTGGTGGTTAATGTAACAGGGACCATTCTGCACTGTATGAACTGGGGAAGAATTCATAAATCTTGATGGTGAGCAAAACAGGAACAGAACCATGGATAAAGCATAATCATAACAGTACTGCAAAAGAATCGGAAGAAAATTATGAAATCATATCCAAAGTCATTGCTGAGTGTTGGTGAAATGACAATTTCCTTCTATTTCACTATTTTAGGGGATTTCTGAATTTTATATACTAAATACGAGTCCTTTGGTCACTGAACTTTTGGTCTTTTCTATGATTTAGTTTGTTTTTTTTATAATTGTCAAGAGTTTGTAGTCATTTATTTTTTTTGGAGTAGGTTTATTTACAACATTGTGTTAGTTTCAAGTATACAGCAAAGTGATTCAGTTATACATAACATATAAATGTATATATCTATATTCTTTTTTAGTATTATTTTCCATTATACTTTATTACAAGATAGTGAATACAGTTCTCTCTGCTATACAGTAGGACCTTGTTGTTTATCTATTTTATATATGGTAGTGTGCATCTGTTAATTCCATACTCCTAATTTATCCCTTCCCCCATTTCCTCTTGGGTGACCATAGGTTTGTTTTCTATGTCTGTGAGTCTGTTTCTGTTTATAAATTAGTTCATTATCACTAATTTTTAGTTTCCACATATAAATAATAGCATATATTTGTCTTTCTCTGTGACTTAACTTCACTTAGTATGATAAGCTTTAGGTTCATCCACGATTTTGCAGTCATTTAAAAAAATTGCGTTTGCATTTATATGTATTTTATTGCATCACAGTTCAGGAATGTGACCAGTGCACTTTCTAATTTCTGAAATTTATAGAATTTGGCTAATGTAGGACAATTAGAAAAATGTTCCATAAATATTTGAAACAAAAATACCAGATACTACCTTATGCTGCAGATGGTGGTATATTTGTATTAAATCAACCTTATTAATAAAATCATTTATACCCTCTTGTATTGGCAGACACATCAGCTAGCTTGTTTGTACTGGGAATGGTGATCAGTGGTTCATCTTACATCAGTTAAACGGAAATGAGCTAAGATAATACTAAGGAAAAAGAAAAAGAATTTCACAGAAAAAAACATCGTAAACTTGAATATACCTATCTCACTTTTTTTTCTGCATAATCCTACCATTCTTTGGATTTTGAATATTTTCTTTCAGGTTTCTTTGTATGCAAAGCGATATCTTGGACGCCGTTTTTTTACTACTAGAGCAGTTTTAGGTTCATTAAAACTGCTCTCACCCTGCCACACACACAGCTCTCCCCCACCAGATGGTACATTCATTACAACTGATGAACATACATCAGCACATCATATTCTCTCAAAGTCTATATGAGGGTTTACTCTTGGTGTTATATATTCTTAGGGTTTGGAAAAATGTTTAGTGACATGTATTCACCAATATAGTGTCATACAGAATATTTTAATTGCCGTTAAAATCCTATTCATATCCATCCCTCCGACCCCTGGCAGTGACTGATCTTTTTATTGTTTCCATAGCTTTGCCTTTTTCAGAATATTATAAACTTGGAATCATACAATTTGTAGCCTGATTGACTTCATTCACTTAGTAAGATGAATTTAAAGTACCTCTATGTCTTTCCTTGACTTTATGAATCCCCATCTTTGCAAGTATTTGGTATTGTCAGTATTCAAGATTTTGGTCATTCTAATAGGTGTTAATGATAACTTGTTTTCATTTACATTTTTCTGATGATGCATGATGTGGAGTATCGTTTCATACATTTATTTGCCTTGTGTATATTTTCTTTGGTGAGGTGTCTGTTAAAGTTTATAGCACATTTTTAAAACAAGTTGTTTGCTTTCTTATTGTTGAGTTTAAATAGTTCTCCTTTCACTTTTGACATATCAGTTAAGCATTGCTTTCTCTTCCCAAACCACTGTTCACCATTCCCAACATAAACACATTGTACTACGCCCATAACCAATTGAGCATTGGTGGTCAGTAGACTGTTTCTACTGGACTCACATATATGCACTGTCCGTCTCAAGTGTATGCTGATCAAAAGTCATATTTGTTTGTTGTAATTGCTTTCAGTACTATCATAATCTTATAGTTGAATTAAATATTATGTACATTAATGATTTGTAAGCATGAAAAGAGAACTTCCATAACTATGAATTTAGCATTAGAATGCTAAGCACTATTGTCTAAAAAAATATATTGAATTAAGTGTGGTAAAGCTTGGGGAAAAGCGAAAGCTTGGGAAAAGTCAGAAAGTTCTAGAATGATAGATATTTTCTCAAAAGGATATCACAGATTTTGCTTTGTTAAAGGAAAACCAACTGAAAGCTGTAAAAGTTACATTCTATTAGTGTATTTTCAAGAGAATAATTACTCTTCCCATCATTTTTTTTCTTCCATGCTTAGTTTTTAATTATTGCTCTTAATAGAATAATGTGAAATAATTATTTTATATTATATAACTCCTATTTCAAGAATTCTGCTACCATCCATCTTTTAATCACAATAGTAATAATAAAGTGAGAGTTCCATGTTTACTTTCATGTTAGCTTTGCAATATGTGTGTGGGTTTAGTTTTATCTCATCTCTTGAATGCTCAGCATGTCTTTAAAAGTGGTAAGTTTGACTTTCAATCTCTCTAATGGAACAATGGAGAATCTCTCATTCCACAGAGAGAAATGATGCACTAAAAAATAGAATGACAATCAGCACAATGCTGCTAGGTGAAAAATCTCTTCTACCTCTCAGATCTGTAATTGTTCAGTGAATCTGCCCAACAGGGTATAGAAGTGAGAAGTGAGCTTTCTATCAATGTTAGCTTCCTTTTCTTTCTCTTGTTCTTGAGTCTTGTTATGCAGGCAAGCAGGCTCTCTGTATTTTATGGAGGAGACAAGTAAAGACAAGCCTAGACTCCTGAAATGCTAATATATACTATGACCACTTGCTAAAGCAAATGCTTAAAATATATAAGATGACAGATAAAATAAAACATATTTACATAACAATGTCAGGATTTTCTCTTAAGGTGACCTATGAGGTTAAAAGCCTTTCTATTCAAGATTAGATCAAAGTTGTTTGAAATGGAGATCAATAGACCAGAGGGAAATAGAAGGCGGAAAAGAGAGACATGGGACATGGGATAAGAAAGGATAACAGAGAGAGAGAAAGAGAAATCCAAGGAAAAGAGGGAGGAGGAAAAATGAAGCCTTGAGATGCTTAATTTGTTTTTCCTAATGGGATCCATTATACTGGCGGGCTGGTCAGTATGATGATATTTAGGAGGCCTGTCCGTGTTGTGCTAGTGTCTTTAAGATGTGAAATTAATTCATAACCTTTGAGAGCACCTACTGTAGACCCTGTTCTGTGCTGGACATCGTGGGGAACACTTAGGAATGTGTGGACGCAAAGGCAGCCTTACTCCAGGAAGTCACTGGAGAAAGATCTGAAAACAGTCTTATCGTAGACAATTACTATAGTAGTTAGGACTCTGGGACGATGTTAACATCCACATACACCTTTTCAAGAAATAACAACAAATACTGGATGAACTACAATGTCATGGCTATGCCTATTTTATGCAAAGCCCCACTTGCTGATGAAAACTGTAGTTCTTGCCCTCAGGAAAACTTAGTAAATGCTATTGAATAAATGAATGAATTGACATTTCGTGCTTTTTGACCCACAAATAAATATTAGACCATGAGTTCCATGAGGCAGAGTGTTTGTCTCTCTTGACCTATTTCCAATGTCCTTGGGTACTTGAAGACTGGTATTCTAGCTCAAAAGGTAGAAACAATTATGTGTGTACCTTTCTCTAAATGTATAGGTTTTTAACTCAGAGATATGAATATACTCACCAGGTATGAATAAAACAAAAGCACCGTGTTTTGTTGTGTTGTGTGTTTTTTTTTTAAGTATTGGGTTTTTTTGTTTGTTTTTTTTGCTTTGTTTTGTTTTGTTTTTTGCGGTACACGGGCCTCTCACTGTTGTGGGCTCTCCCGTTGCGGAGCACAGGCTCCGGACGTGCAGGCTCAGCGGCCATGGCTCACAGGCCCAGCCGCTCCGTGGCATGTGGGATCTTCCCAGACGGGGGCACAAACCCGTGTCCCCTGCATCGGCAGGCGGACTCTCAATCACTGCGCCACCAGGGAAGCCCAAAAGCACCATTTTTTAATACATCTTTTTGGTCCTCATCTGACTTAGTATGAGAAGAAAATGGAAGATCTCTAGCTCAAAGAGAGAAACAGTAGTAAAATCTTCCCCTTTCTGGTAAGATTTAGTGAATATTTTAGCAGAGAGAGAGAGGAGAGGCATTATTTCTGAGAATCTGGGTTTTTCACATCCAGAGAAACAGCAGTTCTGTTGTCAGATCTTAACAGACCAACAGGAATTACGTGGACAAGAGAGCATGCTATAACTTCAAGATATCCAGGAGAAACAGTGACAGGGCTCTTTCCTTGGGGCTGAGCCGTCTATGACCATGGCTCTTAGCTCCAGTGGCCGAGAGTTCAGAGGCTGGCATCCTGCAGGAATAGGTAACTTAGGAGTTCTTTAAAGTTAGGCCACTAAAAGTTTCTGTTCCTACATTGTAAATTCCTCTTGTCTGGGGTCAAATGGCTTCATATAAGCAGGCGCATCAGCCCTTTTTTAATCTGAACACTACTGGAGTTGACAAATTTAGGGGGACAGTCCTGAGCAGGGCTTTTTAAACTTGGGTCCCATGTGAATCACCTTGGAGACTTTAAAAAAAATACAAATACCTAGTCTCTTTTCCAACCAACTGAATCAGAATGTGTGGGGCTGGGCCCTGCGGGGAACCCAGCATTTAAACAATCTCTCTGGGTAATTGTTACTTGGCCCAAGTATGAGAAACACCAGCTATCAACTTTTCAACTTTGCTACTTAAGTGAGGTACCGAAGTGAATAACTTAGACATCTCCTAGAAGCTTATTAGAAATACATAGGGCTTCCCTGTTGGCGCAGTGGCTGAGAGTCCGCCTGCCGATGCAGGGGACACGGGTTTGTGCCCCGGTCTGGGAAGATCCCACATGCTGCGGAGTGGCTGGGCCCGTGAGCCATGGCCGCTGAGCCTGCGCATCCGGAGCCTGTGCTCCATAACGGGAGAGGCCACAACAGTAAGAGGCCCACGTACCGGAAAAAAAAAAAAAAAAAAAAAAGAAATACATAGTCTCAGGGGTCATGTAGGACCATTCTGGAACCCAGAATCTGCATTTTAATTTAATTCTCAGGTTTTGAAAATGTATGTTAATATCTGAGACTAAGGGATTACATTCTTAAAAAGTGGCATAGACAAAAGAGTTCAGCACCCAAAGTGGACTTCCTGAGCCCCTTACCAATACATTAGCAATAGGTATCAATTAGGTATTTGTTGAATGAATGGATGAAGCAAAATATTAAAAAAATGAGAAAGAATGCCAGGGAGAATATGTCATGCTAAGTTTCACCACACACGTGTGTCTACAGATGGCAGAGCCCCCAGACTGGAGAGATGGATGACCTCCTTATTCAAAGAGCCTGTATCATTCAGTTATTGGCATCCAATTTTCCACAAGATAGATGGTTTGGAAGAAAGGTCACTATGTCTGAAGTCATCATGAGGAGAAAAGCAAAACCTCTTGCTCTGGTTGCCAGTTGACTTATTTTTCGTTTTGCTTTCAAATTCCTGTCCAGAGCCTCTGGTTCCTCTACGAACGTGCCATCACTGAGCTCAGCAGGTTGTGTGGTTCCCCTTCGAGCTCCTCTTCCGAGCTGTCATCTCTCTTTCTCTCTCTGTGTATGGTTGAGGTTCCAATGTGACCTGGTCCCTCAGCCCCTCAAGCTCCAGGCTTCCCTGCCTGCTCCTGTCCTGGCAGACCACCTCAGGCTACTTCACAAGATATGGAGAGCCACGTAGGACCGTCTTCACACAGCCATCTCCCAAAGCCAGTAAATAGCTGACTATTCTGGCTGTGGATCTTCCTCTGCATCTCAGCTACCAGATACGCTCAGCCATATGTGTGATAGCTTCTCTCCTTTAATCTGCAGTCTCTCCTCCAGGCCTGGCATGGCTCCAGTAAAAGAAAAATAGTGTCACTAGAATAATACCTTCACAGGACAAGTGCCAAGGTGACTTACTTTCACACCTCAAGGTCAGTGGCTAATGAAATTCAGTGCCGATGGGATTTCCACAGACAAGAAACAAGGGTGTGATGAGAAAGGAGCAGGGTGTCCCATAGAAGACTGGACTTCTGGGGGCCCCAGAGGGAGGAAAGTTACATGATGCTGGAAGGAGATGCTCCCAGGTCTTTGGATGTCACCCAGGATGTTCCACAGACTGCATCTTTGTTTGCAAACGTGAAATCACTGGAGGTCTCCGGCCCTGAGTGACGGGCAAGCACAGCAGCCAACCAAAGGTTTTTTAATGAAGAAACATCCTTTCAAGCATTTCATTTTGGGTTTATATTTGTTATTTTTAATTCGAAACCATGCTTTCCAAATGTCAGGTAAATAACATAATTTTAACCTCTCCATGCCATTTTTAAGTGTTTACCATGTGCTTTTTTTATGGTCAAAATAGCCAGAGCCTGAGTTCTTGCCCTGGGGGACTTAGTCATTGTTAACTTCTACTAGGTAGTCATGGGGTTTTTTTGTCCTCTTTTTAAAAATTTTATTGAAGTATAGTTGATTTACGATGTTGTGTTAGTTTCTTCTGTACAGCAAAGTGATCCCATTTTGCATATATACATTCTTTTTCAGACTCTTTTCCATTATGGTTTATCACAGGATACCTAATATAGCTCTCTGTGCTCTACAGTATGACACAAATCGACCTATCTAGGTTGTCATGTTTTTAATCACAGGAAGAAACTCTGGCATAAAAGAAGGTTTCCGACTTTCAGAGTACTGATGTCCTCTGACTGAAGTCTAAAAATGAGTTTTCTGCCTGCACTCAAAGTTGCCTGAAAAACTTTTTAAAATCTTGAGGCTTTTAAAATCAATACTTTACTGGCAGATTACCCCTGAGGGTGTGATGATGGTATTTAGAAGGAGGCACCAATGCTAACCAGAGGAAAACATTGTGGAATCACAGTTTAATAAGGAGAAACAGTATGTCTCTCAGAGAATCACACCTTCTCTTACCGTTTGGGACATGATGTTGGTCATGTATGATATTATGTGAGAAAAGGAAGTAATTAACAAAAACGGACACAATCTCTGTTTTTTCACATTCTCTGAAGAAGGAAAGAAGTTAAACATGGGCCGATTTGTGAAGCAGCGCTGCTCTGAGCGTCTGCAGAAATAAATGGTTCATCTGACTCGGTGTGCGCAGAGGAAGGGTCAGCTCCCAAGGCATCCTCCTTGAAAAGAGGGATAGAAAGGCAGGCTTAGAAATTTATAGTTTTAGAGTTAGACCATCACACTGGTACTCTCATTTAAGTTCCCTTTTACAGTACATACATAATTCATATGTACATATAGTATGTGTACACACACACACCCATATATAGTTTCCTCATTTTTAAAAACCTACATACAGACACAAGTAAATCACACATCCCAATAATAAGACTAGAGTCATATGCTTTATTTATGGGGGAAATTTCAAAGTGAACAGTAATTTTTTTTTTTTTTTTTTTTTGCCTTATAGCCTGTTTGACAGTATAACTGATTGGATTCATTGCAAATGTGCAGCCTGACCTTTCTGATTCTGATATTTGGAAGAGGTATTAGACTTACTCCATTGCCTTGTGGATTTGTTTTATGTGGTTACCTTTTGGGAACATAATTTCCCCTTTAGTACATAAGCTAACCTGTGTTTTATTATTCCACGTTATAATGGCTTTCCACTGCGTTTATTTGTTAAACACTCTGAATCACTGCAATTGTTTTTACCCTAAAGTATTTTAGATGCCTTCTTGTTACAGTGGGATTATTCACCCATCTTTTCAACAAATATTTGTCAAACAGGCACCAGGGGCAAGCCGAGCTGCTAGCTATAGTTTATACTAATCAAACTTACAGCAAGTAAGTTCTGTCCTCAGGAAATTGAATAGTATCCAGAGTAGGAGTGCTGGGGCTGCTGTTAGCAGGACTGGGGCACGCAGAGAGGCGAGGAGAGTCAGGGGAACCTCGTTAGCTCCACTTGTCATCAGTGTATGCCCTGTTTCTCGACTCAGACCCCTCACGTTTGAGAGGCTCCACGGCTCAGTGGTTAAGCTCACCAAGGCTAGGAACAGAGCCTTTGGCTTAAATCCTGCCCCTCCCACTTCCTGGATGGGTGACTTTGAGCAAAGTCTTTAACCTCTCTGTGTCTCAGCTTCCCTGTCTGCAAGTTGAGGATGCTAGAAGTATCGCCTACCACATCTGGTGATTGTGAGCTCAAGGTGTTCATCCTCATAAAGCAACTGGAGCAGTGCGTGGTCCACAAAACGCCAATAAAACTGTCAACTCTTTTTGCGAGATATTAGTAGATTGTCAAACATTCTGGTTAATAGGGCTTCTGCTTTTCTTTCCTTTGTCCTGAAGATAAGTTTTAGTATCTGCCAGAACATCAGATATTGCTCTAGAACCTGGAGATGCATGGGTGACCTCGGGCCCCAAACCTCCAGTTGCTTGCAGTCTGACAAGACATAGCACTTCCCAGTTGGTCCGTATTCAGGATGGAAAATGAACACATTATGAGAATGTAACTCTGTGGAAGAACAAATAAGGGAGAAGGGATGAAAGAGAAAATGTTTCATAAGGGATGTAACAATAGATGTTGGCTTTGACGTATACGTAAAAATTTACCAGACAGGTAAGACACAGAGGGACAGATTCCAGACCAAGGGAAAAAAATACAGCTAAAGACAGAGGCATTAGTTAACCTGTCTGATTTTTCAGTCAATGCAGGTTGATTAGAAGACCGTGGAGAATACATGTGGTCTTGAGGCTGGAGAGAAAGGTGGGGACAGTATGCAGAGGGGCTGGCTTCTGATGGATTGTGAATGAGACAGAGAGGCAGAATAAAGGTAAGATTTGCCAATAATCCATAACTCTTTTGCTGAAGGTTCTGGTAAACCCAGGGAATAAAACTTGGTTTAAAGTATCAAATGATAGATCTGGGCTAGATTATTCAGATAATTGGTGTTAAACTTATTTTTTTTGCATACACGTAGCTCAGATATTGCTTCTTACTTATCTCCTCCAAATCACAGAAGACTCAATGGAAAGATGCTTGGGATTAATGTGGTTGAAGAGCAGATATTTAAAATAAAATAATTGTGACACTCATACCAAAAATAAGTGATAATTTAGAAAAACAGAAAAGCTACACAAGGATGTGTTACTTTATTAACGTCCTCCTTTCAAAAAAAATTAAAACTCCACACCATTAGAAATCTCTTTTAAATACAAGTCATAATCATTCAATATTTTCAGAAGTACACTTTCTATCATACAGAAATTCCCGCTTTCTCTGACCTCATTTAATTTTGTCATTACTTTTTTTGATATTTAAAAACTTTAATTTAGTGGATAATCAATACTTACCTGTATGTTGTGTGCACTTCTTTCACAACAACCCATGAGAAAAGTACTAAATGCCAACTCTTTTTCTGCTGAAAAAACTGAAGTTCAGAAAAGATACACGATTTCCTGAAGAGCAAGTGACTGTTAAGTGGATGACTCATATTTCAATCTAGATGCATTTTTAATGCTCGACCACACAGCTTGCATTCGCCCACAATGTTCTCTGGTCTTACACCTGTATCATGGGCGAACATCTCACCTGCTATGTTGGTTGGCTAGTGCTGCTGTAATAAAGTACCACAAACTGGGTGTCTTAGAACAACTGAAATTGATTGTCTCAAAGTTCTGGAGCCTCAGAGTCTGAGATCAAAGTGCCATCAGAATTGGTTCCTTCTGTGGCTGTGAGGGAGACTCTATTCTTAGCCTCTCTCCTAGCTTCTGGTGAATTACTGGCAATCTTTGGTGTTCCTTGGCTTTTAGAAGCATCACCCCAATCTCTGCCTCCGTGTTCACATGGCATTCTTTGTGTGTGTGTGTCTGTGTCCAAATTCACCTTTTTTGTAAGGACACAGTCATATTGGACTAGGCCCACCCTGGTGACATTATCTTAACTAGTAATATCTATAATGATCTTATTTCCAAATAAGGTCACCTTCTGAGGCATGGGGGGCTAAGACTTCAACATATGAATTTTAGGAGGGACACAGTTCAATCCATAAAATTTCTCAAATTCAAAAGGCCACAGAGGTGAAGAACTTTGTCTCATTATTGTATGTGTTCTTACAATGTTGAGTCTTGGAAAAAGCCAGGTACATTGAGGTCAATTGAGCAAAACCACTTTACCTTAGAAGCTGGCACTTAGCATTAGACATGAATGGTCCCTATAGTGGGGCAGAGTTATTTGTGAGTTGATGGGTGTGCGTTAAACTCAACTATAGCTTATGTAAAAAAATCTACCTCTAAAGTGAGGAACATCGTGCAAAGGTTATGATACCGTTCCAATACTTGTTCAGCATCCTGGCCGCCCTACAGGAAGATGAACCAGACTATCGGACAGCTAAGAGAAAAGGCAGGTGGGAAGACCCAAGCTACAGTGGGAGAAGCCAACTCTGAGCACCAGGGAGGGGGTTGCAAGGAGGTAGAAGACCCTGCAGTCCACTGCACAGACCACAGGCATGAAGAGTCTTGGGAGGAGAGGGCAGCTATCAGGATGTGGGCCAGAAATCCAAAATCCAGACATGAGCACTTGGTTCTAAACAGACTCAGCAAGAGGGCTAACTGTTGTGGTTTTAGCTCTAGCAGAGTTAAACCCCCTTCTCACTAGGAGATCCCAAGGGGATGATGTAACAACAGCTGGGAGTGGGAGTTAGTGAAGCCCATGGAGGTGTAAGAGTTCACACCCACAAGGCATAGGAAGTGGATGAATCCAGAGGTACAGTGTAGGCACACCAAAAATACCTGAATTAACAATTGAACTGAGGTTTCCTTTTTGTATAATGTTAATTGTATTTTTATTTTTTATGCTTCCAACTACAGTAACCTGTCTTTTCTTTTTTTTCTTTACTTTTTTTTTTTTTTACAATTGAAAGATAGTTGATTTGAAATATTGTGTTAGTTTCAGGTATACAGCAAAGTGATTTGGTTATACATACATATATATGTATATCTATATCTATATATATGTATATCTATATTCCTTTCTAAAATTCTTTTTAGAAAAAGAAGGGAGGGGAGTGGAAGGGAGAAAGACATGAGGAACAAATAAGATGGTAGTTTCTGGAAAACCCCTTGCTGAAATATTGGGGAAAGATAAATCTTCAGATTAACTGGTAATTGGATGAAATTAAAAACCGAAATCTTAATGTATTGAAACACATGTTAGAACATAGAAAGGAAGCTAGTTAAGAGGATGGTTTTGGAAATACACAGGTTGGGTTTGAATCCCACCTCTGTCATTTTTAGTTGGTGTTTTCAGGTAAACACTTTCCCTCTCTGTGTCTTGGCCTGGTCTTGAGTAAAATGGAGAAAACCCTGCCTTCTTTCTTCACAATGCAGTGTAAGGGCTAAATGAGCTTATGAATGTCAAATGCACATTCATAAAAAGAATGTAATACCAGGTGCAGAAAATAGACTCAGAAATACTGGTTTTCTCTTTTCTTCTCATACTTTCAATTTGAACCTAAAGTAGAGTCTTCTGACCTTATTGAGAAAGACAATTGTTTATGAAACATAAGCTAATTAATAGAAAACAAAACAGTGACATTAGTACTGGATCTTAATATATCGAGGTATTTGGTAGGGTCACAGTAAATGAAAAGATGTACATTTGTAACGATGGCTCTGTGGTGAGTGATTATTTCTTCCTTGGGAATAGGCTTGAGATGTGTGAACATCACACCCGTGGATGCAGGGATGGATGGACAGAGTCTAGATGGCTGGGTTTCAGCCCCAGTCGGTAGGAGACCCTTGATTGTGGTCTCTCACTTGAGTCAAGTGTGAGGAAATAACGAACTAACTGACCTGAAGAGGACAGAACTTATGTGATGATTAAAGAGTGAACATGAAGGGTACAGGAGTCAGAAGTTTACCCACACAATCTGAACTGGATTAGCAAGAATGTTCCTTAATCCATTGTTCTTGATCTTTGTACAGGTTCCACCAGGAAATCCACATCTGTCCACCTAAAAATCTCCAAATAAATATAATCACTCAGTAATTCGATGTTTCCAAATGTCCATGAACCTTCTTGTTGTTTTTCATTCTGTCAGGTAGTCCGTTAAGATACCCGTTTCTCATGGACCTTCTTTACTTCTGCGCAGCGGTGTTGCTGTTTAAATAACAGAGCGGATCAGCTCAACACCAGGGGTCAGTCCCCTGGAGATGCTTGGGTTTTGTAGTAGTTGAAGGAGATTTGCATACTTGGTGAAATTAATCTTTTCAAAAAATAGTTCAATGCACAAGCTCTGCTCAAGTAAACACCAGAAATGTTAGCCCTGTGTAATAAAGGACAGCCATATGCAGTCTCGTACAGGGATATTATATTGGGTTGAAAATTGTATGGGGAAAGGAAATTCGAAGAGAGAAAACACAGAACTGCCTTTTGTTTCTTAGATGTATGCTTCTGTCCCTTGAAAACATGGTGGCATACTCCTGAACTGTTACTCTAGAAATTAAACTATTTTCCCCCAAGACCCTTATACAGGTACATCAGGAAAACAAATACATTGACTATGTTTATTATCAACTATTTAAATCTGTGGATAGGAAACATTACATAAAGGTCCAAATAGTAAATAATTTCAACTTCTCAAGACATAAGGTCTTTGTCCCAACTAGGCAAGTATGCCTTTGAAAGCATATACACACTAATATATATATAAAATAGTTAACTAACAAGGGCCTACTGTATAGCACAAGGAACTCTACTGAATACTTTGTAATAGCCTGTATGGGAAGAAAATCTAAAAAAGAGAGAGTGTGTGTATATATCTATCTATCTATCTATCTATTTATATATATATATATATATATATATATATATATATATATATATATATATAAACGAGCTCACTTTGCTGTATACCTGAAACTAACACAACATTGTAAATCAACTATACTCCAATCAAAATTAAAAAACAAAAATAAAAGGAGCCACAGACAATACTTAAAACAGTCATGCAGGATTGGAGCTTTGACAATTACTTGATGATACCTGGTAAACCATGTTCTAAGTAAGGGTCATCAGGCATTGTTTTTTGCCACATCCCTTCCTATGAAATAGTTTTGAGCACTGATAAATAATATGGGTACATTTATTTTTTAGTACTAATTTACTGATGGCCACATATATACTAAAAATATGCTAAATATGAATTAAAAAGTTGAGGTAAAAATAAAATAAATAGCAATCAAAATTAATTACTTAATAGTACAACACTTTCATGTGAGAAATGTAATTAAATATAGTCTATTAAATTTGAAAACTTGGTTCAACACTTAGTGTGCCAACAATTTGAGTGTGTGGATCTAAGATCAATTTATTCCACTGCTTTTTAATGACAATCATGGATGAAAAAGACACTTCACAGTGATATGCAGGAAAGATCCATTTTTGCGCTTATTAAATTATGATACTTAGCATTAAAGCCCATATTCCAATTAAGTAAAAATTTGTCCCGTAATTTTTCTGACTTTATAATGTCAATCAGTTGTTCTCCGAACTAACTGGAAGGTATTGCATTTTTTAAAATATTATTAACAGATGGGTTAAAATGCCACTGAAACTCTTTAATTTTTTATAAAAAGTAAAACTTACGTTTCCAAGGTTTTTAAAAATGCATGAATGAGGTTTTTTTCTTGTTTAAACAGGTGAATTACTTTTTTTTTTTTTGGCAATGGAATCACATAATGATGGAAATATTTCTGAACACCTGTTTATATAATGTTCTTACCAAATAGCAGTGAATTCTTTAAAAAAAAAAAAAGCCAGCTACTCCTGCATTCATCATTAAAATGTCATCTTCGTTTGAAGGAAGAGAGTATATTTGCTTTCACGAGGCTATCTACTGGCAACATGTAGCTGGCAGTCATTGTTATCCTTTGTAACAGGGCTCATGAAGGGTTCCCAGTGAAAGCAAAGGTCACAGCTCTGCCATTTTCTTGCCATTCACATGTGCTTGCATCATTAGTGTAATCTTAAATCTACTATTCCTCTCCAGTAATTTTCTACTATAATTGTCCTTTTTGTATAAAAGTTCAGATGAAATTGGACAATATCATCTGTAAATCCATAAACAAATAAACAGAAGTCGGTGAATCCAAATGTGCTGATGTTGAACAGCTAAGTGCAAGTGCTACTCTAATGCCTAGCACACAACAGGTATCCTCACACCTTTGTCCAGGTACTCCCCTGTAGCACATGATGTATGGTCATCTGACATGGAATGGAGTAAGGATACAAAATCAATTCACACAGTCATTATCTGTAAGGCATACTGTCTTCTTTATTTGAAAATAGAGAAATGGAAATCACCATTTCAAAGTCTTCCTCTGGAGCCCCAATGTGCTAAATTGTGGATCTTCTGAAAGCAGCACCCCCCATTGGACACTGATGACCTCATAGTTGAATTTTTTTTTTTTTTTTAAGGCTGCACTATGCAGCTTGTGGTATCTTAGTTCCCTGACCCGAGATCAAAGCCGGGGCCCTGGCAGTGAGAGCACAGAGGGATCATTGATGATCTTTTCCATAGTGTAGATCAATCTTTCCCCAATATACACTGTGCTGGGTTCAGAACAGGGCATGAGAACCAACTAGCCAGTGAGAACTTCTCAGCCAGACCCTTGAATAGAAGATGGATATTTTCTATCAATTCCTTCCATCTGGATTCCTGGAATCACAGACTTCTTGGCTGTTCACTTTTTTCATTCAGTTCTTAGTTTACCCCACACGTATCCTTACAAACAATTTTATTTTTCCATGAATTGCCAAGACTTGGCTCCTCCTGCTGTTAACTGCAGAACTTTAAATGAGATGCATGGAACTGACAAGTCTTCATGATGCAGCCTTGCCTCCTTCTGCTGTCTCAGGTCTCACCATCTCCCCGTGGCACTTTCTTTTCAGCAACATTGACAAACACAGGATCCCCAGTACATGCTTTCTCACCTATTGACACTTTACAAACACCCTCTCTCTTTTTGGACAACTTCTATGAGCTCTAGTCTACCTAACTCTTACACACTTTTGATACTAGCTCAAATATCATTACCTATTTAAGAGGATTTTTCTCATCTCCACACTCACACCAAGTGGATTCTCAATAATCCAGGGTGTTTTCCGGTAATATTTATACCACATAGATACTTAAATTTTCAGTCTGCACTCTTCCCTGGACTGTGAATTTTTGTCAGGAAAGGGACCCCCATAGTAGGTACATATGTGGAAAGAAGAAAGGAAATTTAGGAGGTAGAATGCTGCTGTAGGAGGAACTTTCAAGAAAATATCTATTTCTATTCAGTTTTCATGATTAAACAGAGTATGTAGCTTAAATTAGATTGCACTAGACTTGTTTCTACAATTTATAGATATAACCAGTTCCCTCTCTACGGAAAAGACACTTTCTGGTATTAGTAATACCCAGCCCTATATAGGGCCCATTCTCTGTATGTCATACCTTTTACACTTCCTCTTTCTGATTTTCCCTCAGCCATAGGTCATGGGAAACCTGTGGTTTCCTTTTGCAAGTTTGTAAATTAAAAATTATATTAATTTTGATTTCTTCTCCCTTTTGCATTTCCTCGATAGAACATATGTCAGCTGATGTTCCCACAGTTTCTTGACACAGTGGAATATGCACTTTCCTAGCTGCGTGTGGGGATTTGCAATATTTTTGTCAATAAAAACATTCCAGGCTTACTTGGAAACACAAATACTTTAACTGAAGTATAACTAAGGTCAGACTTCCACTACATTTTTGTATGGCTATCTAGTTCATTTGTCAGGGAAAAAAAAGAATTACAGTAAAACAATAATGTGTATTCTACTGTAAGGAAGGTTTCTGTCTTAATGAGAAGAATGGAAGTCAATGACCCAAGGATCACGGTTGACAATAATGCCTTGCGTGAATCACTGCTTCTTGAACACAGGCTGACAAATTTTCTGAAGCTCCCAAGTAAAAGTGCTTTGTCTTTTCACGCCCCAGCCCAGGAGATAATGTGGAAGCTCCTCTCTAGGAGACTATTATAGATGTTTTACCACAGAGAGAATGGAGCAGAGGAAGAAAACTGTTATTTCAAGCCAACAGAGCATCTTTTCTCTTTGTTGTGTGTCTGTGGCAGATGTGGGCAGGGGCAGGGGTTGGAAGCAGTATCGGGTTGGGGGACCTGAGTACACTGTCACCCTCTGGGGAAAGATGAATTACTATGCTTCTCCCACACAAAGATGGGAAAGGGAAGCCTACTAGCAGTACACTTCGTGTTTACAAAAGTACCCGGGGGCCTACTGAGGGAAGAAAAGTCAAGTCACAGAGCACATACAGAAGGTAAAGAAATAAGACAATGCTAAATAAATTACTTGATTTTCGTGATTCATGGATTAGGCTCCCAAGCCACTATGTTTCAATTATTAACTATGAGAGTAACTCTAGAAGATTTGGGATGCTCAGAGGCTAACCCTTGGTTTCCATACAGTATCACAGTTAATCCTCTTAACAATTCCATGTGCTAAGTAATATTATCTCAGTATCCCTGGTTTTTTTTTAAATAAATAAGATTCCAAGAGGAACTATCTTGTCCAAGGACATTGTGCTAGTAAATGGGAAAAGCAGAAGTTAAACACTGGTCTAGCAAATGTGGGTATTAACCAGAAGAGATTCCTCAGCTAGCCAAGGTACAAGAAATACATTGACCTAGGAGAACAAGGGAATCCTTGTAAGAGACAGAGTAGGGGGACAGAGATGTAGTTAGTAAAATTATATTTGAAATTATAATATAATTACATGTCTAGAAGACAAAAAAACCTCGTTTTTCAGTACAAGGTAAAGGAAATACATTTTGAAAAAAATATTATCTGCTAGTAGCAGATATATTTTTTGTTATGTGAAATATTTCATCCATGGTGCTTTATAAATTATGTTTGCATGTATATTATTCCTACTTAACTCTAAGCTCTTTGAGGGCAAAAATTAGGTCATATTCATTTTTATGCCCATAGTATCTTTCTCTATGGATTAAAACCCCAAACATAACATGCATATTTAGCTCACTCTATAGAATATTAAGAAATCTTTTTAGCATGAAACAATCCATTGCAATTGAACTAATGTTGGATTTGTCTTTAAGATGTGATCTTGAATTGTGACATTGAATCCCAGACCTTGAGAAAAATCTCATTATACCTTGACAATATTTTCTATCTGCTTAACAAGGAGGTATTAACAATATATAAATCACAGTTTTATTGGTAAGTACTTTGGGGTGAGCTACAAGGTTCAGAAACCCAACTTGAGATCCAGGAAAACAGAAGGACTATATTGGCTTACATAACCCAACAGAGGGAAGAATAATGTACTGAGTAGGCTCAGGGCTAAATGAAATTAGAGCTCCAATGTCACCAGGATTCTTTTCCCCATCTCTCATCTCTATTTCTCTTTCCAAGTTATCCTTGTTCTGTGGAATAGCTTTATCACCTGGTTGGAAAGATGAATGTTCACAGATCACAAACCTCACAATTCAAAGTTTTGTTGCCAGTGAAAAGCTGCTTCTCTCATCCCACTTTCTTCAATTTAGAAAGGTCCTGGGAAAGGGTCTGGTTTGCTTGGCTTGGATTCAAGACTGTTCTTAGAGGAATCCGTTTTTATGGAGCCATATTGTATATGCAATTAAGCTAAGCTGTTTTTCTCCTGCTGGGTGGGGGGGGGAGAAGAAAAGAGGAAGAGACAGAGAAGAGGAGAGAAAGGGAGAGAGAGAGAGAGAGAGAGAGAGAGAGAGAGGAGCATGTGATGCCCTGAAGGGAGCATACAGCAGGAGACTTGAATCTCGTCTTCCCAGTTAATCTCAATGTCTATGTGCCCCTCAGAAAATAAGTATCTTTCCAAGTTGAGTTTCTACCATATCACATCATTTATTTTTAAGACCATGATCCTTAAACACAAGCCAGCTAGTTCCTTTAATGGTGATTTGAAGAAACAGCTGTCTTTTCCAATCCCGGAGACAAATCTGGCTATGTTGGATTTATTGAGAAATGCTATGCTGTTGTCCAACTTGGCATATAAATATGGCTATTTGTAATATATTTATGGGAAAATTCTAGGGAATTTCCAAGATATTTTATACAGTATTTTCTCCTTGTAAATGGTCTTCAATGCTAACTCCCTTTGAAATCTATGGAGAGAATAACTAGATGAGTGGTTTTTTTTCAAGCTGAGTTGAGTGGACGGGAGGATAGGGAGGTGATTAAAAAAAAGCTATAGGGTTTCGTTTTGAGGTGATGAAGATGTTTTAAAATTGACTGGTGATGGTTGCACGTATCTGTTAGTATACTAAAAACAAATAGTACACTTTAAATGGGTAAATTGTATGGTATATTAATTATATCTCAGTAAAGCTAAACCAGACCCTCCTTAACTAATTTAGGTGCTCCTCCAGTGTAAAAAAAATAGAGGCAAGTGATCAACCATGTGTCCATAAAACATGGCCAGGATGTTAGGTTAGTAAAGAATATGACAATATCATTATGGCAGTTAAGGAGGAAAATAAAGAGCTAGTAAATCACTTTCTTCAATGCAGCAGGAATAAGAATGGATTTTATTTCGTTGTTGATTGAAGATTAGCTATGGCCCTACTATCTAAGAATAAACAAACGTCTCTAGGAATAGAAAGACTATGAGACCAGAATCTGTCATTCAAGGTCACCCAACAGCCCTTCACTCTGTTTTCTACTGTTCTCCAAGGCAAATGTCCTAGAGATGAAGTAAGTTGATGGCAAATAGGAAAGAAGGAAAAAGATTGAGTCCAGGAATGAATATATATAAACTTGTGGGCTAGTAAAAGTAGGTGATGGTGTAGACAAAGGAAAGAGAAAAATACCATGATCTATGCAGTACAAACCCTCGCATACACTAAGTTCTAACTGAAGACAATCTGTCTGGGTAGAGAGCAGGGTCGGGTGAGTGGGAAAAAAATGCAGAGATCATACCAATGGGGAGGAGATGAAAGTCGAATTGGGACTTGTGAACTTAGGTCTGGGGAATGTTTATGAGCTAAAGAAGGCAAGAAAATAATGTCATATATTTTTAAAGAAGATTACTTTGAAGTGAGGCTCATAAAGACCCTGCTTCAGTCTGGGGTGTGGGAGCTGCCATTAGACCAGGGAAGGAACTAAAGAGGGAGAAGCAGAGAGACAATGACAGACCAAACCCAGCTTGAGTGGATAGGCATTTGTAGTCACCATCATTACACTATGCCTGAGAGTCATGACACATCTTGCTGATAAAGGAGCATCAGAAGAAGTCAGTAGAATATCAAAGACTGAAGAAAATACCTGGAGTGTCTTAAGTAATAAATAAATAAATAAGAATATACAATTTAGAGGCTTTGTAAATTCTGGTGCTTACATTTTATTCTCTGCTCTCTACCATATACATATCATTGGAAAGTTTTAACTCTAAGAATGTTATTGTAAAATGAACTATTTTCTTACAGTACATGTATACTTGTAGAAAGCTGATTCAATGGACAAATCAAAATGGCTGATATATCTGGATAATTAAGGGGAAAGACATTTTCAAGTCTAAGTCATAGGAAGCCCAGAGAAAGGGGAAGGGAGGTAGATCCATTGCACTGATGGTCTCAGTCCGTCAGCCTTCCCTTTTTCCTTGCTCTGGGCTTTGTGGTTCTTCTCCCTAAAGAGGTGGGTCTCTTTTCCAACCCCTTGATTCTTGTTGGTTGTGTGATGAGCCTTTGGCCAAGAGAACACAGTGGAAGTGACTGTGCCAGCTTGACATTTGGGCCTTGAGGTCTTTGTCTTTCTACAAGTTTGTTCTTGTGGAACAAGCTTGGGTTTACCAGCTGGAGATGAGAGACTTCTGGAACAGTCTCCTGGCCGAAGCTATCCTAGGTTAGCCAACACTCAGCTGACTTCCAAACACAGGGTTGTGCCTAGCCAAGACTGGGGGAACCTCTCAGCTTAGCCCAGACTACATCTCTGATCCAAAGACTCCTAAGCTAAACAAATGTGTACTGTGTCAACCCACTAGGTTTTGTGCTTGTTTGTTATCACAAATTATTGCAGCAAAGGTTAACTAACATAGGAGCTAATGCTTGTCAGTATCTCAGATTGTGTTTGGTGCTATGTTTGGCATTTACACTAACATTAACTGAAAATCTCAATATTATTATGCCTATTATAAAATTGGACAAAGTTATAGAAGGTAAAAATAAATTTCTAGATCACTTACCTGGTGATTAAAATAGGGTTTCAAAACTAGGTAAGTATGACTACAAATCCATGACTTATTTTTTTTACATGTTTATTTGCTACTATACTTATCTTTCTGTTCTGTGAAAATGAGACAATAATCATCTGAGAGCAAACAGTTCTGAAAGGCTATAGGAATACTAGTAAGTTTGAACTGAATATAAGCTCCCCGGCAACCTGATAAAATAAATGATAACTGCAGTGACTTAGTAAAAGTGAAATAAAATACTTACAGTTGGACAGTCAGTGGCCACAATATTTATGGCCTAATTGTGTTGCCAATTTTACATTCCAGTTGATCACTACCTCTACATGATTATGGCCCTATAATTAAAGATGTCCCAGATGTGTCCCATTTATGCTGCACTAAGTTTTAACAGACTGCAATTGGAATCCAGATTCCACCACTGAAGAACGAGGAAACCCTGAGCAAAGATTAAACCTGAGATCTGGTATCAATTCAAAGTGAATTCTGTGTTAAACCATAGGTGAGCCTTAGGCTTCATCTAAAATCATCCAATTCTTTCATATCACCAATGAGAAGACACTGAACTCTCATTTAAAATAATGTAAAAATACACCATGCTTTTTGATTTCTGTACATTCTCTAAATGATTGGCCACAGCCATACCCCCTTTCCACTGTTAAGGTTGCACATGTCTGGAGCAAGTGCCTCACCTCCACTTGAGTAAATGGATGGAAGATAAGAGTGGTTTAGAAACCACAACGTGTTTTGTTCTGCTCCTCTGTAACAGGCTGCTTGATGCTTTTACAAGACTTACTATGTCTTCTCAGTGGCTGGTGTGGCCTTTTTCACTTCAGTCACAGGCCAAGCAGGGAAGAATTAGAGCAGGAGTGTGTTGCCTTCTCTCTGAGTCTAATTTTTCTCTACTGCCTTAGGCCAGTCATTTAACCTTAATTCTATCTTTCTGAGCATGACTTTACTGATGTGGTATTAACTTCCTTTCTGGAAAGGAATTTTCACATTTTCCACAATAAATAATAAATCAAATTAGTGTACCTGTCAAATACAGGTTTATTGTGCAGGAGTTTTTTTTCTCTCAATATCATGAAATATTGAGGAGGAAAAGGACCTTGGAGACAAGCTTGTCCAAAAATGTTTGTAGTGGAGAAACTGGGAATCAGAAGGGGAAGTGGAATCTCCAAGGTCACAGGGCCAGGACACAGCTCTCCTGACCCTAAAGTTGGTTTCTTTCTCTACAAGGTGGTGTCTTCTTATCCTCCACTAAGATTTCCTGGTTGGATGTCTGTGAGCTTTCACCTATGCCTTAGTCTGCTTGAGCTGCTATGGCTTAAACATCAGACATTTATTTTCTCACAGTTCTGAAGGCTGGAAATCAGTCAGAGATCAAAGTGCTAGCATGATTGGGTTCCAGTCTGAGGACCCTCCTCCTGCCCTTCTGATGGCCACCTTCTCTCTGTGTCCTCACATGGAGGAGAGAGAGGAAGCTCTGGTGTCTCTTCCTCTTCTTATAAGGGCAATAATCCCCTCTTGAGGGCCTCTCTTCCATGACTTTATCTAACCCCGAGTACCTCCCAAGGCTATACCTCTAAATACCATCACACAGTGGGGGTTAGGTCTTCAAGCAATGAGTTTTGAGGGACATGAACATTCATTCATATTTAACAACCTGTTTACAATATGACTACCCGTAATCTCTTTCATACTCTCTCTCTTAAATGGCTCTACTGAAGAGAAATAACTTAGGATAAGCCATAGTATATGTGCCTAAGCATGTATTCCCCTACTTTAGTTTCCACTGGCCAGATGATCTCTCTTACCTTGGCTAGAAGGTGTTACCAAGAGGCCCAAAACACTAGAATGCTCATATTCATATCTTACTGTAGTCTAGAGTGACCCATAAACTGATATTCAATATTTTTGACATAATAAATAAGGATTTTCTTCTCTTAGCAACATAATTGATTATATGGTCATAGAAGCACTGACAGAAAATAATTTATATTTATATTTTACACATGGTCATGTTGGCTGGAAAGTCAAGTAATTGGGAGGGGGATGCAGAAATGCCAAGAAAACCTTAATCTGGATAGTTAGTCAGTCCTGGATCTGACATTTCCCCTAGAGGTTTCTGACATTCTCAGATGACCTACTGCTGTAGTTTTTGATGGACACTAATAGGAAATGTAAAAAAAAAAAAAAAAAAAAGTGAAATGTGGAGCCCCTAGTCACCTTACAAAGCAAACAAAAACCCTCTCCAGAAAAACACACACAAGACAGTTCAAAGACTTCTCACAGATAAAATTTCACACAACATGAACTCTTAATCAAAAATCTCTAGATATATGCAGAAAGAGAGGAACAGAAGTAAAGAAAATAATACAATTAGGGCTACAAAAATAGATAACAGAATCATATGTATAATATAAAGTAAGTATATATAATTTGGTTGACAAAGTAAAATAATGTTTGAAAAATTAATAAAAGAATAAGAAATTATCAAGAATTACTCAGAAGATTTCAAAACAACAATCAAATAGAATCTGAAAATATACTATGTAATAATGAGCATTAGATATGCAATGGAAAGTTTAAACATAAATTAGATCCAGCAGAAAAGAGAATTAGTAAATGGGAAAATAGATTTAAAGAAATTACAGGTCAAAAGAAATTATGGAAAATGCTGAATTGAGAATCAAAGCAAAAAAAAATCAGATCAAATGACACTAAGATTAATGTGGGAAAACTTAAATTAGCTCTAGTCAGAGTACTAGAGAGAGATAATATCTAGAATAAAAGAAAGGAAATAATCATTGAGAGAATAGCTGATTATTTTAAGAATGATGAAAGACACCAATCCGCAGAGTTAAGAAACCCAACATACTGGAAAAGAACCAAATAAAATGCACATCTACATAAATTATAGTGATATTGTAGGATATCTGAGTCAAAAGAAGTTATTAAAATAAGCTGGATTGAAATATAGATTATCTGCATAGAAATTACTTTGCATTGAATTCATGCATTATATTTCAGTTATACTGAAAACTAAACTCTTGAGAACAAAAAATATGACCTGAAAACTTCTATAACCAGTTAAGAAAATAGTTTAAAAGTTTCTTAAAGAGTTAAACATAATGCTTAGTATATACTAGCCATTCCCCAAAATAATTGAGAACATATGGCTCCACAAAGACTCTACACAGATGTGCAAAGCAGCTTTGTTTAGACTATATATATATATATATATATATATATATATATATATACACATATATATACTATTCAGGAAAAAATGAGCTAATGATACATCTATGAACAAGGATAAATCTTAAAATCATTATGCTTCATGCAATTAACCCAAGCCAAAAACAAGTGATGCCACTTATTTGATATTCTAGGAAAATGCAAGCTAATCCATAGTGACAGAGAATAGATACAGTGGTTCCCTGAAGGTGGGGCTAGATGAAGATTTGGGTTGCAAAGAGATAAAAGAAATATTTTGGGTATGATGGAAGTATTCAGTATCTTGATTGAGATATTTTCAGTGTATTCAAATAGCAAAACCCATCTGTTTGAATGCCTTAAGTATAATTATACTTAAATAAATTTGTATTAAAAAAATGACTACTTAAATCAAAAATTTTAACACTGCAATTGGAATCCAGAGTCTGCCACTGAAGAACCAGGAAATGCTGAGCAATGATTAAACCTGAGATCTGGTATCAACTCAAAGTGAATTCTGTGTTAAGCCATAGGTGAGCCTTAGGCTTCACCTAAAATTATTCAATTCTTCCATATTACTGATGAGAAAACACTGAGGTTATTTATTTTGTAAAAGAGAGTAACTCTGATTCCTGGTGTTCCATCTTGGCCAAAAGTGCAAGTCCAAAGGCAAACATTTTCAGACCCCTCTTAAATTTTTCTCTTTGTTTCAGCCTTCAATGTTTATATTCTAAAAGTTCCAGAGTTGGAATGTTTTAAAGTTGATAATACATTAGGATTTAGCTGGAGTGAAGTTTTATTCCTTAGTGGCCCTCCAAAACAGTGCCTCTTATCATAGTATTTCTCTTAAATTAGAAAAATAATCATGCTATATTATAAGCCCAGGTCAGAGGCCACCTCCACCACTGTGAAGCCTTTTCTCCTTTCCCTAGTTACTCCAAAGCACATACAGCTAAATTATATTTTAGAGAGAGTGGAGAGAGACAAGGAGAGAAGGAGAAAGAGAGGGCAGGAAAGAAGGAGGGGAAGGAAAAAATCTGCTTTGGAAATCAAATATTGAAACTCCAGATTGTCTTCTTAAGCAGTCAGTATGGACCTGAGCCCAACTCCTGTCTCCTGAGACTGCTCTCCTTTACCTGCTATCAGCTCTTACCTACTGCCTATAGCCCTCAGCTAGAATTTCACATCCTTTAACCAGAAACGAAGGTGGAAAAAATGTGAATTTATGAAGTCTCCAGTCATTTGGAACTGGAGACCATGTTTACACTAGCTGTTTAAACTCTTCTCAATGCATCTCAAATTGAAAAGCTAAGAAATCATTACTAATAATAATTACTAAATTGAAAGCTAAGAAATAATTATTTGAAAAATAATTTTGAAGAATTTTTAGAAATTTCAATGGATGTAAATCCATTGTTTTTAAATGTTCCTTAAATTAGCTTCATTTGGTAATACACTATTTGTCAATCTAGGTTATGAAGTGTACATGAACATTTAAAATGTATGTGTGTGTGTGTGTGTGTGTGTATATATATATATATATATATATATATATATATATAATCACAGTCTGATATAAATTAGAATTCCTAATTATCCATAATGTCTTCCATTTTCTCAGTGATCCAGTGAGGTTTCACTGAACTTCTGAATTTTTCTTGATAACTAGGTAGTAATAACAGCTATTATTTACTGAGTACCAACTTTGAGTCAGACACTATTCTCAATGCATCCCCTGTACTGTGTCATTTAAGCAGAACTATTAGTCCATTTTCTGATGAGAAACCTGAGGCACCATTAAGAGTCTTACAAATATTTGCTCAGCTAAAAGTACAAATCCAGGATTTAACAGAGCTGCCTGGCTTCAGATAACATTTTCATCAGCCCTAGATTATGGGACTTCTCAGGCTTTGCTTTTAATTTTGAATGTAATACAGATTTTCCTGAAAACTTAAAAACTGAGTTTTTTTTTTCCCTAAAACAATGAAGATAGTTTTAACATCCAGCTCTAATTCTCTTTAAGCCTGGTCAAGGGAGTGTACAGTTTGCGTGTTTATACTAGTGAGAGTCTATAAAATACCCCTGTAACCATTTTCACTGTTCTCTGCTTTCAGAACCTGACTTTTCAGCCTCTTTCTCTCCTTTTTCTTCTCTCTCTCTCTCTTTCTTTCAGCCTATCAAGCTGATTTTATTACCTAGTTGTATCCAATTTGATGCTCTTATGCAAAAAACACAAATCAAAAAAAAAATCAGTGTCAGGATTCTGGTCTTGCTATTGATGTGATCAGAATGAGGTTCTGATTTTTCATCCAGCCACTCCTCCTTCCCCTCCCCTCCCCCTCCTGTCACCGGGCATAATGCTTATGAATGTACATTCGTTTTTCAGCTGGGGAAATATTGCCATAGTTCAGGTACCCACTGGGCTTTTCTTTGCTTTTGACAGAAGTTATATAGAGTTTATATTTAAAGAAAGAAAAATGAAAGAGTTTTCTGAATTTCTAGCAGAAAGTGGTGAGTTTTTTTTAATGTTCCACTCATGCTGGAGCTTCATATGAGGGAACCTAGTGATATCCTTTGCAAACAAAGGAAGCTTTTGGTGGAGCTCTTAATATGAAGGTCAAGGTTTTATTTATATTCACATTCAATTCAGAAAGAATAAAAAATCAATACAGATATGAAGCTGACATACATTCTCCATAGGCCTTGGTATTTCCAAATGCAACACGGAAACACAAACACAAAAGGGACTTCTGCAGAAGAATGTGGTCAGTGTTCATACAAAACTGGATAATCTGGAGTATCGTTGCTTTACAGTGTTGTGTTAGCCTCCACTGCACAACAAAATGAATCAGCCAATAAAAATTAACTAACGCACACACACAGACACACACACACACACACATTGGATAATCTGTTACCAGATCCCGAATATAGAATTTGTTCTGCTTATGCTTTGCTATTTTTGACATACTCAAATTTAATGTTTTTTCTCCCTGCTGAATACATTATACTAATAATTTTCCATATTACAGGGACTCCTAACACTACTTCTTCTTTTTCAGGAATTCCCTTACTACAGAGGGCAGAGAGTTTATGCTATGTGTATTTAATGGGACTTCTGAGTTGCACTGGATCAGGCCGCTCCGTGGTTGAGAAGGCCAGTAATCATGCCCAGCAGTGGTAGATTTCGGCTCTAACAGCAATGGCAGGGAAAGGCCAAGGCCCTTTCTCTCATCACATGCTCAGTTGCAGTGACATCTTTCAGGCTATTACCTGAATGGTCCATTAAGCATATTGAAAAATGAGACAGAATCCTTCAGCCAGACAGAATGCGTTATCCTCTTTTTATCCTTGGATTTTTACTACTACAAAGAAACCATAAGGCTATGGTAAGAATTCTCTGAATGTCTTTGGGTTTGCATTTTTCCTCTTTCTCTGCCACTAGCCTCAAAGAAATGTTATTTATTTAAATTGGTCATGTTCCAGACACAGAGCCGTGTGTACACAGGAGCCGTGTGTCTACATCTTAAGATACTGTGGCTGTTTTTCTTGAAATAGCATCTAAGTTGTTGAGATGGATATGTGTGTGTGTCTATATAAAAGTAACAAATGGTGGAAAATGAAGCTGTTGGCCATTTCTATGACTATTCAAAACAAACAGGGTGGTGTTTGTGACACATGGGGTCAAAAACACAGAGATGTTGAAAGAGATTCCTTGCCAAGGCAATGCCCATCAACAACTTCCTTCCTCCTGGGAATGGGTCAGCGGGTCAGGGGCTGAGATTCCCTCCCTGATTCACCGCCCTGGGCTGTCTGTCCTTCCCTCTGTCCTTGTCCTTCCCAAGCCCAGCCCTGAGCCAGGCAGATCCCCACGGAGCCTCGCTGCCTGGGTTCCCATGGCAAGCTCAGGGTGGTCAGACAGGTCAAGTTCACAGAATGTTCACACAAATACTTGGAAAACAAGAATCAAGGTCTTTTATCCAGGGTAATCCCCAGTGGGAAAAAAGCCAGAATCGGAGCAGAAAGTAATAAAATAGAGGAAGCCACCTAATGGCCACATTTATTGACACAGATATTAATCATGTTCCCTGAACTTCTGACACTGCTGGTAGCTTCCTCTGCAGTGGGTACTGTCAGGGCTGAGCCTTCAGTCTATTAAAGACACAAATACAAAACACTGTTAAAGTACTTAAAATGCTGTTAAGGTTCCTGAGCTCTTTCTAGTCTAATAAATATTAAAATTATTATATTCTTAGTAGACATACTTTATTCTTATTTGAAAATAAGCTTGTTTTCTTATTGTAAAAATATGTAACAGAAAGTTTGGAGGCTAAAAAATATACACGGAAAGGAAAATTTTTAATTCCATAATCTCAGTTTTCAGAAGAAAAACTACTGTGAACACTTTGGTATAATTACCTCTAGTCCTTTCTTTTCTCCTCCTCTACTCATATTTATATAGATTTTATTATGATTTAGATCATGCTGAACATACAAATTTTGTGCTGTGCTTTTTACACATAAGATTATATTGTGAACAATTCCTAGTAAACTTTTTTTTCAATGTATCCTTCTACTAGCAGGATGCTATCTTCACCATACACGCACATTTGCTCAAATGTGAATTCTTGAGAAAAGTCATTTGAAACTATATATATATATAAGTAAATGATACTTTATGCTTCCACCAATTTTCTAGAAATCCCTGGAAGAAAGGAAACATTATTTCTATAGATGTGTATCACAAACTTATATTTTTTTAACTTTTAATTCTGGACAAAAATTAGAAATGTATAATTTTAGAGCTACAGAGACCTGATATATCATTTGATTTGAAAGCTACATCATCACCATACACTAATGTGTGACCCTAGAAAGATTATTGCACCTTCTGTACCTCCCTGTTGTCTATGTAACATGGTTACATATGACATCCTTAGGAGGATTAGACAGGCTGTATATAGAAAGCGCCCAGAACAGTTCTACGGTTCTGCTACAAGGTAAGCCTCCAAGAATGTTTACAGGGTTTTTTTGTTTGTTGGTTGTTTTTTTATTTGTTTGTTTGTTTGTTTTTGTTTTTTTTTGTCTTTTTCACAGATCAGGAGACTGAGGTCCAGAGAGATTAACTAACTTTCTTAGGAAAATGTACTCCAGAAATAGGACCCTCTCTGAATAGTGTTCTGGTGCTTTATCTATTCCACTGCATAAATTATCTAGTCAACTGAAGCATAGCTTATCTAAGTAACATTGCATTGATGCTAATTCTGCTAATGAAAAAAATTGACTTAGCTCTTATAATTTCAGGGCTTTATTTGTTTTCAGACCTCATACTCCATTGATAGTGGGACAACAAAAAGAGCATGGATTGTATTTAGATGGATCTAGTTTTGAATCTAGTTTTGAATTATGGCTCCTCCATGAATTGGCCATCTGGTGTCAAGATACTTGACCTTTTGTAGCTTTTTATATTTTCAGCCTTAAATATGAATTGATGATGGGGATGATGATAAGAGCAATGCCAAAATTAGTTGTGGGAATAAAATCACTATGCAAGATTGTCTAGCCCCCCTTGGACAACCTACAAATGTTAGGTTTTCTCCCCCCTACACAGGGCCTGGTTTCTTCCTGCAGATGCGGTAGGTGGGAGAATACTCCGGGATGGAGGTACCCACAGACCTGAGGCCAAGATGGAGAATGCTGTTACAAGGGTTAGGGTGGGGCTAGGGTGAAACCTGCTGTGTTGTTGGGCTTCTGACCTGGGATCATCTCTGTCACCCTCAGTCCTCTGTAAATCATCTTACTGTCCCTTACTGCACAGCACTTTACAGTTTGAAAAGCATTTGTTTGTTTCCTGTTTATTTATTCTCTCAACAATTCTGTAGGATGAGTAGGATAGGAGTTGTGACCTTAAATTTTACAGATAAAGATACTGAGATGCACTGGCTATGTGACGTGCTTGTGACAGTGGGGACATCTCTTCATGTTAGAGAAGGGATGAAAGTCAAGTTCTTCTCGCTACTTCCCAGAGACCCTTCCCTGCCTCCCACTGCCCCTTTGCCCTGTATACAGCCTAAGTGCCTAGCAGCCCTACTGTAATCCATCGATTCTAAATCCATAAACTAGACCCCAACCAAACAGGGCGGTCATCTGCAGGACAATGCTCTTAAGGGAGAGGGTGGCTTCCAAGGCCAGCTGTTCTTAATTGCACTTCTCAGTGTCCCTAATCCAAGAAGTTAAGCATTGGAAAATCCACTCCACTGGGTAGCCCTTGCTGTTTTGTTGTGCAAACTGGAAGCAGAGAGACTTTTCTTTGACTCAGTTAATGAGGATGAAGGGTCCTCTGATATTGATTGAGCCTCTGGTATGGATTAGGGGCGTGAGTAAAAATCCCCTGCCTTCCCTGATGGTGGGAGTCGTGGAAATGTTCTTACTCCCCCTCCGTTCACTCTCTGACCTCATTAAAATTAATGACCACGTGGGTTGAATGGTAGGTGGACTCACGTCTTTGTGAGGTTTATGGACAATTTTTCCTACTGTGCCTCTGATGGTAATTCTTCAGCTAAATAATTCATAGTGATATTAAGAAGCTTTTTCTTTTAACTATTATGATGAAGTAAGAACATTTTTTTAAGAAAAAGTCCAGGGGAAAGGCCATCAATTCTTTTCTTCTTCTTCTTTTTTTTTTTTTTTTTTTGAAGAAAAAGTGATACGGCTCACAGAAAATACTAAAATCATAAAAAATACAGTTTAACTGTTGGCTGCTAAATTGATATATTTGTTCATTTCAAATTAAGTAAACTCATTACAATCATGTAAAGAACTTAGTGCCCAAAAGGAAAGATGCATAACAGTAAAAATAAAATTTAGTAGAAACCATAGTGAAGGGGAAATGTTTTACTTGGGGGATGGCATAAATTGGGCAAAACCAGAAAGAAAAGGAAGATTGGATCTGTGTTAAGTGTATAAAAAGAAATAGACAGATGTAGTCTAAGATCCATGATGGAGAGTCAGGGTTGGGTCAATAATGTTTATTGAATGTCTGCCATAGGCTAATCATTTTGAAAGGCCTTTGTTGCACACACTTGTATTTAACTCTTACAATGATGCTATGAGATGGGTAGCATTACTATTAGCATTCTGTTATATAACCATTGAAACTGAGACTCATAGAGGTTAAGTAACTTTCCCAAATCACAAAGCTTTTGATAGAACCCAAACTAGATTGCACGTATTTCTTTTTTTCTCATAGATGATTTTTTTTTAGTTGAAGTATAGTTGATTTACAATGTTGTGTTAGTTTCAGGAGAACAACAAAGTGATTCAGTTCTTCTTTTTCAGATTCTTTTCCATTATAGGTTATTATAATGTATTGAATATAGTTCCCTTTGTTATACAGTTGGTCCTTATTGTTTATTGTTTTATATATAGTCATGTGTGTATGTTAATCACAAACTCCTAATTTATCCCTCCCCTCTTTCCCCTTTGGTAACCATAATTTTGTTTTCTATGTCTGTGAGTCTGTTTCTGTTTTGTAAATAAGTTCAGTTGTATCATTTTTTTAGATACCACATATAAGTGATATATTCGTCTTTCTCTGTCTGACTTACTTCACTTAGTATGATCATCTCTAGGTCTATCCATGTTGCTGCAAATGGCATTATTTAATTCTTTTTTATGGCTGAGTAATATTCCATTGTATATTTTATATATATATATATATATAGATAGATAGATAGATAGATAGATAGATATAGATACTCCATTGTGTGTGTGTGTATATATATATATGACTACACAGTGGAATATATATATATATATATACATATACCACATCTTCTTTATCCATTCATCTGCCAATGGACATTTATGTTGCTTCCATGTAAATTGCTGGTATTCCTTTTCTGACATCTACTATCTTTGTGTGAATCTGTAATATTCCTATAAGATAGTGAGAGAGTTGAGACACCTAGAGGATACATTTCTTGTTTAAAGTCACTCAGCTGATAAAGTGTCAGAGTAAACATATAAACTCATTTGACTTTAAAGTTCATATTAATCTGTTTATACCAGATTGCTTTTTTCAACAAAGAGCAAAACCAACTGTAAAAAGCAGGATGCCAGCAGTCATGTCTCACCCATTTAATCAGTTACCATGATCCATGTGAGATGTCCAGATACTCTGGATTCCTAGAGCCGCCCACATGCATTCTGTATGTCACAGGACCTGACTTCATCAATGGCCTCAGCAACGGCCTCGGCCTTCTGGAACATGTGCTCAACCATCAGCTAAATCCAAATCATCAACCTCTATGTGGGATTTTCCTTTATATTTTACTCAAATTGAAAATATGGATCTTGGATGAAAATATTACTTCCCCTGAGAGTACAAATAGAGGCTGCAGGTCTTCTTCTCTTCCCAGGCCTGGGTCACTCCCTTATGCTGAACCTTTCAGCACCTTGGTGAGGATGCATCAGCGCTCAGGTCTGTGCCATGCACACCTTCTCCCCCTTAACTACTTCCCAGACCCAGGTCTGCAAAATGACAGCACGATGTGTCTGTGAAGCCAGAAAAGAGAATCCTGCACATATCTAGGGCCTTTGGAGACTCAGAGCCAGACAGGCAAGAAATTCCAGGATCTCTGGTACCCAGGACGTGATGTAGGGAGGACCATGCAGAGCCCGGTCATATCTTCTTGGCCCAGTGGTGAGGATCTCATGCATTGATATATGAAAATGCTGTGAATTTGAGTGTGAAGTTGGATAACACAAAAATGTTCAATATTCAGATTAATTTAGTAACAGAAATTCAATTTCAAACTGTTTTGAAAATTTGTTCTGTCTGTAACGTATTGGGGCTTTTCAGGATTTTAGGACTAATCTTTATTAAATGATTTTCCTGGAAATGGAGAGTTGTCCTTGGAAAGTATTAGTCAGACCAATGGAGCTTTGTGTTTGCCAGACCATTCTGGGCAGTCTTACACTGGAGAAGAAAAGTGAGATCGTTAGGGATACCTAACTTTAGACTTGCATCTGTAATTCTGTAGTCTAGTTGTGTGGTTTCTGGCATTCTTGGTCTCAGTGGATAACAATCACCTGACCCATACTACCTGCTTTTGTGTGGTTCAGGGCTCAGTAACATTAAGGAGAGAGAGAGAGGAGGAAGGGGAGGAAGGCTCTTCGACCTAAGACACAAGTGTGGTAAAGAAATGGAATGAAGACTCCTATGCAGTAGCAGGTCAGATCGCTTTTGTTTATGCTTGCTTCTGTCCTATAACTTTTCAGAAGAAGGAGAAATTGTGGAAAACCTTGTACAGTACAGCAGGCTGTCAGTTGGAATGTCTTCCAGAAGTTGGAGTCTGGTCAAATCCATCTTGACACGTCTGTTACTCTATACTCTGTTCATTTTAATTCTCTTTGCCATCAATACATGTGAGAATTTCTGCAGGCTTCAGAAGGCCTCAGATGCTTCCCAGTAAGACACATCTGTTGGAGTTCTCAGGGAAGATGCTGATTGCTATTATGAATATTCCATGGGAAAAAGTTCTTTATTTTTTTTTAGGTGAGGAGGGCATTTTAATCAGTGACAAAGGTAACATCTGTGTAAATTTCTTATCTCAATTATACTCAAGTTCTTTTCTTTTATAATAATTTTAAAATAAAACTTATTTTTAAAATAATTTTATATTCACAAAAAATGGTAAAAATAATTCAGAGAGTTCTCATATACCCCACACTCAGTTTCCCCTGTTATCAACATCCTATATGAGTGTGGTACTATTGTTACAATTAATGAAAAAATATTGAACCAATATTATTAACTGAAGTCCATATTTATTCAGATTCCTTAGTTATTAATATCTTTTATTTTCTCTGATCCAATTTCCTAAGCAGGTTATTATATTACATTTAAACAGCTCATCTCCTTAGGCTCCTCTTGGCTGCATGTGAAAATATATAGTATTTGTCTTTCTATGTCTGACTTATTTTATTTATAATAATGCCCACAATGTCTATCCATGTTATCACAAAGACAGGATTTCTTTCCTTTTTGTGAATGAATAATATCCTTGTGTGTGTGTGTGTGTGTGTGTGTGTGTGTAAACATTTTCTTTATTCATTCATCTGTTGATGGACACTTAGGTTGTTTCCATGTCTTGGCTATTGTAAATAATGCTGCAATGCACATGGAATTGTAATATCTATTCAATATAGTGACTTTATTTCCTTTGGATATATATCCAAGAGTGGTATTGATGAATCATATAATGGTTTTATTTTTTTTACTTTTTGAGGAATCTCCATACTGTTTTCCATAGTGGTTGTACCAATTTACCTTCCCACCAAGAGTGCACAAGAATTCTTTTTTTCTCTGCATCCTTGTCACCACACTTTTTTTCTTGTCTTTTTGAAAGCCAGTATAACAGTCCTGAGATGATATTTCACTGTGGTTTTGATTTGCATTTCCCTAGTGATGAGTGCTGTTGAGTGTCTTTCCAGGTACCTCTTAGCTATCTGCATATCTTTTTTGGAAAAGTTGCCATGTATTTTGTATCTTAATGATTTCTAGGATTCATCTTTTCTTTTCTTTTTTTCTGAATAATTACATCCACACCATTACTTTGATGACAGTCTATATGTTAAAGTGCCTTCAATACTGACCCTAGGACAGATAATTTCCCTGTTTAATCAATCTCCAGCTACCCACCAAAAAACTCTACTTGGACATCACACAGACACCTCAAACTTAAGACACCAGCAATTGAATAACTTTGTACCCCCTTAATACTCATCCTTTTCATAAAAATCATGGTATCAGCATATGGGTTGATCATGCACTTAATGATGCAAATCAGAAAGGCTAGCATCCTCCCAATTTCAGCTCACTCTGTCGTCCACTGAATCAAGCCATTCCCCAGTCCTAAGACTTATTTTCATTATCTTGATCTTCTAATGATACATATGAGTTGTTCTACTTTTTTTTTCAAATATTGGTTTTCAGAGAGAGCACTGAGAACACATTTCAGTCTCCTTCACCATCTCCCCAATTTTAGCCCTGCTGCTCCCCCTCCTTCAACACAGCTAAAGCTTGTGTTGAAATAACCAGGTAGGTCACAGGTGGATGACAAACACCAAAATATACTCATCATTAGACTGTACTGAAATGAAAACTAAACCTTAGTTGTATGAAGCCACTGAGGTTTTGGTACTAAATGTGATACAGTAGTTAACAGACCTTGATTATATAAAAATACTTAAAATAAATGGAGGTTAAATCCATTGAGGTTAACCGACAGCCATCTCTGCTTTCATTCCCCATCACACCATCCTTCCATCCTTTCATTATTTTTCTGTTGTTCCCTGCTTTAGGTCAAGCCACACTGCCTATGCTTGCTACTAGGTCCTTGGAAACTACAGCTTTTAACTGAAAACCAGAAAGTCCCCCTGGATCATTACACTATTCCTGGAGAGCTTTCTCTACTTCTTTATGCTGACTGATCCCTGTCTGTCCTTTAAGAAGACCACTTTCTGTGAAGTCCTGCACAGGAGCTGGTTTTCTAACATCAAGCATTTATCAGAAGCAAGTCTCCCTTGCTCACATTGCACTCAGTTACTCTCTTGCTTTTAAAAAGAAATATTCAGGAATCCTGTGATAAGCCATAATGGAAAATAATATTAAAAAAGAATGTGTATATGTGCATAACTGAGGCACTTTGCTGTACAGCAAAGATTGGCACAGCATTGTAAATTAACTACACTTCAATTTTAAAAAAATGTTAAAAATAAAAAAGACTTGGGCATACTGTACACCACCCTTGACTTTTTTTCATAACTATCTCCTGATCTCCAGGTCATTCTCCATACAAGGAATGTGGAAAGTGAACATTAAGTATGCCATTTCCTACACAATCCTGGCATAACCTGATTCTCTTCATCATCTGCACAAGTGATGTCTCCACATTTTGATCTCCTAGTTCCTTTAGTGCCTCACTATAATACAATTTTTTCTTCCTGCCCCAACTCATCCACTTAATTCCATGTTATAGTTTCACAAATAATAACTATACCACCTACAAACTGTCTGTTGTAAGCATCCTGCTCTTTGATCCTTACTCCTTGCCTTGCCAATCACATGCTGTAGAACTTCCACTTGGACAATAGCTCCCATAGTATTAGCCTGCTAAGGCTGCCTAGACAAAGTACCATAGACTGGGTGACTTAAACAACAAAAAATTATTTTCTCACCGTTCTTCAGGCTAGAAGTCCAAGATCAAGGCTTCTGCTGATTCAGGTTCTGGTGAGGACTCTTTCCCTGGCTTGCAGACAGCTGCCTTCTGGTTAGCACCTCACATGGCCTTTCCCTGGTGCATGGCTTCACCTCAGTGGAAAAATAAATGTTGGAACACAAGTGACCTGGGTTGGAAGCAAAGTACATTCTCTGTACTTAAAATTATTTTTTGCATTTTAGCATTCACATTTTGTTGGAAGGTAGCACTGTTTTGTTACTGTTTTTGTGATAGTAGTTGCATATAACCCAACCAGGGAGTATGACACTCTGATGGGTGCCCATGGTTTCTTGTCAGCTAAACTTAAGATGAGCCTGTCTGCTGGGACAAGGCACCATCAGATCAGTAACCCTGCTCACAAAGATAAGTTTCCAAGCCTGAGCATGGTTACTGGGAGAATTAATTCAATGAAATATATAATGAACTCTGCATTCCTTACTGTGATACTGTGATATGCAATAATGTAAGAAACAAGAAGTAAATTGGAAGCTTTCAGGATAACCAAATAATAGTAATAAACAATGGTGATAAACACATGTAATAGGAGCATTTACACTTGCTAATAAAAAGGAGGGAACAAAAGATGCTAATATACATTCAGACAGTGTGATAAACAAATAGAACTTAGAGCTACTGAGATGGTACCTGGAATTGTATTTTGAGGGCACTGACATAGCAAATATTTATGCACCTGTACAAATCCCATCAAGAAATGCAATGGGACTCAAGCTAGTGCAGGAATAGCAGACTAGAGAATCTGTTGTATAAGCTTAATATAAACTTCAAATATAGAGCTGGACTAATGGGCTTTGTCTAGGAAACACACAGAAAAACAGTCTGCAAACCCTGGAAAGATGATACCAAGGAGGAATAGAACTGTTTGACTTAATATATAATTAGTCAGTTAATCTCACCCATCTATCACAGTGACTAATAAAGGTACTCATGATTCATAGTTATTATACTTATCTCCAATATGGGTTTGGAGATCATCTGAAGAAAGAAAAATTCTAACTTGCAATAAAAGGAGTTTTCAAAACAAGGTAGACTCTTAAGAAATCAGCATTGTTGTTAAGCATTAATGCTGGTTCTTCTTCCTCAACACTTACTGTATCTGACAGAGTTTTGATCTTCTTGACATCTTCCATGATTGGTGGCTTTTAGGATGTTGAGGTTGCAAAGAAGCTGAGTGATATGTCTAAGACCTTTCACGTTCCTGGCACAAATTCAATTCTTGAATTTCTAGTTTGGCCTTCATTTTCATTTCTGACACTTTCTAATGCTGGGGCCCTTGAAGCATGATTTCATGAAATCCCTAAAAGATATGTAATCACTTACAATCTGTAAATATAATCCAGACAACATATTTGTAAAGGTTCAACAATATGAACAACTATATGCTTTTCAAGGAAAGGAGTAGGTATTATTGTTCCTTTTTGTCATGTTGAGTAGGTTTAAATCCAACCAGGAATGTGAGATACACACACACACAAACAATTAGAAGAAAACTAAAGAAACACTAACCTTAACATGTTTAATTGAAAATCAGCAATGAGACATGCCACAAAAGGATTTGCTTTATTTCGCTCAGAAATCTCTAGACTCAAATTTTGTGCTACTGTCTACAAAGTCTGTGACTGACTTCAACTCAGAGTCTCAGGTTTTTCCGTGGATAATAGGTGTGAGAGTAAAAGGAGCTGATCCATGGGAAGTCTACTGGGTAGTTCAGGATACACGAGTGACACTGTCCCCATCGTCCTCAGTCTTTCCCAGATTCTATATGGAATCATTAGGGTTTAGCATCCCCAATGCACAGCCTAGTTTGGAACCAAATGAGGGATAGACCCAGGAATCAGACAGTTGGGGGATTTATTACAGATAAATTCTAGAGGTGGAAAGATTTGGTTAACATATGACCAAATGGACTTGCCAGCATTCCCTTCCTGACACCCCTCCATGGCGTCAAATCCAGATCTCGGAATTGCCAGCTGAACAAACTCAGTGGGAAGACTTGGGTCTGAGAAGACACACATATGGAGGGAGACTGTTTCCCACTATTTCAGAAGGAAATGGAAGAAAAGAGTCCAAACTCCACAGCAATAAATCTTTTAATAGAGTGACTTTATCCAATTAAGAGAAGTGGATCCAAACCTGTCACAACCAACCAGTTCCGATTAACTCACTTTTCTCTACAGGGAGGAAGGAGTAAGGAGTAGCAAAGAGGCCAGGAAGTTCACTTTGGTGGGCATCCCTCTTCCTGGAAATGTGTGGAGCAAGAACTTAAGAATTTCACTCAATACACCTCATCATCCTTCCTGTCACTCAAGCCAGAAATAGTGGAATTAGCAGCCATCATGACCTGTCTTTACACCCACATCTAGACCCAACTCTACCCTTACAGCCAGTTCTCCTTCTGCCATTCTCATGCCCTACAGGACAACTAAACAGACTCGGGTTTCTGCACATGGTACTCATTCCCTTCCTTCCATTTTCTACTCATTTTTGACCCACATGAATGTCGTCCCACTTCCTATTTTCTTAGTCATTCTTCATTTCTGTATGTAATCACAGTTCTTCCCTAATTCCTTCCCATAGCTTGGATTCGAAAAGTATCTTTTTGCCTCTTGTGTTCTTTTGCTTCTCAGTAAAATGTACTTACAATCCATATTACATCACGATTACTCATTAATAACAAGAACAGTAATAATAGCTCACATTATCAATAGTCACAATGAACCAAGCACAACACTAAATATTTTATCTGTGTTATTGTTTAACTTACTTTCCACAATACCCTATGACTTAAGGGTGTACTGTTAGGTCTATGTTGAGTTAAGTGAAGATTAACGATGTTAACTAGCCCAAGTCATAGAGGTGTGAGCCTGACTGGGAAGTGATAATCAGACAGTCATGGTCTTGGAGGACTTCTGGTCCATTTCCTCTTGGTACTGATGAGGGACATTATTTGGATGAACTTTGGGAGTATTACCTGTCAGGATTGTGGTTATACAGCCTTTGTTAATGATGCGTTAGAACCCAGGTTTCCTGGTTCTTGGGTCTTTGGGATACGCTTTGATATCAGAGCCATGCAACAGAATAATGTAAATAGCACAGCAATATGGTCTATGAAGGTTTAAGTCTGTTTCACAGAGAAGTCCCAGCAGCTGGACCATTTCACATTTGCCACTAACATGTTTAATAATTATCTTTAATAACCTCTCACCCTCTTATGGATACATCATGAATTCTGTTCATTTTGAAGAGCTAAATGTCTATGTTTTGTATTGTTTTGTTTTAAAGAATGAGTCTTGATTTCAGCTTAATAATTAGTAAGTTCTGTATTTATCAAAATGTTGATTTTTGTTACTTAAGGTTTCTTGAATTATTTTGTTCCTCCCAAGAATATTAAGCAAATCAGATTTAGCCAGAACCAAAATGAGAAAGAAATATCACGAACATACAAATCACTGTGACAACTTCACGTGTGTCTACTGAATGTCCAGTGCACTAGAATTCTTTGGGAATCAGGATGAGAGGGGACAGCAGGCATGTGGCAATCACCTTTCTGTGCATTTCCACACACTTCATTGCCCGTAACAGGAGACTAAATAATGCTTCTTTAAAGACAGGTTCTGGGCAGCTGCAAGATATTTTTTTCCTGTACACTAATTTATGTAGCTAAGAAATAAGTAAATCAATCTTCATTATCGAGCCACCAGATAGCAAGAGTCAAACTGAAACACCAATCCCTTAGTGCAGGAGGAAAATCGTCCACATGACAGATTGTGTTCTTTCTTATAGGTCCAGGTGCACCCATGACAGATTCTGGCAGAGAATGATTCTCATCCCCAGACAAGCTTGCCTGTTCCTTCTGCTTACTTTTGCTCCTGTCTCTTGATGAGGGGCAATCTCAATTAGACAAATCATGTTGTCTATAATCTAGTCCCCTTCCCCTTAACCATGATTCATTCTGACAAGGAAAGTTTAAAAGCAACAAGTAAAATATGATAAACAATATCCATCATTGCATAAGGGAGTCAGGCTAAAAGCTTTCTGTCACTATTAATAATACTGTTTAGTTTTCAACTTTCCCTTTGTATTGCATTAGTGGCAAACGTGAAACTCTGTGAGCAACACAGGTTCAGAATGGACTACCTGTGAGATCCATGGCTTGGGATGAAACTGTCCTCAGCAGTGGCTACCCTGCTTCTGGCCCTTGGAGTAGCCCACGAGATGGAACTAGGCAGTGTCGGGGCAAGAGATGCTGTAGGCAAGTAAGACCCTGCTTCAACTCTCACCTATTTCTGACTCACTTTATCTTCTCAGCTCCTTACTCATGTTGCTGAAAAGATGACCTGAGTCTTCCTCGGTCCCCTTTGTGTGTGGCACTTCCCCAGAGCTCTAATACCAGATTTTACTTTCAGATATTGCTTTGCCCTGATCCTCAGACTCTCAGGGTCCCAGATACCTGGGGATGGGACATTCTACCTGGACCAGCAGAAGCTCACCTCTAACCTCACACACATACCTTTCATAAGACCACATCAGTACAGTCATTATTCAAGAAAAATAATTGATAGCATGCCAGGTTTTCATGGCCCTTATGGACCTTAAAAATTCTTTGATGGAGAGATTCACAAAATTTTTACTTACCCAGAGGTACTACCCATCGACCCTCTGTCCACTCAGGCTGTCCATTTTTCACTTCATCGATGAGCGGAATTTCACACCTCATCTCCAACAAGCATTTCTATGCTTTTTGACTGAATGGGGACACAGTGATTCGACACAGAAGTGACTTTTCTTGCAAAGTAATGAACACACAACTTACCTGGTTCTCAGAACTAAGAAATGACACGATCCCAGCCCAGGAAAGGAGCCTTGGAGTCAGTACTGTAGTCCATGCTGAAATAATTATTGAAGACTCTTCCTGACCCAGGGCAGTTCTCTGTAGTCAAAGAACCAGAGTGATAAGAAGATAGTATTAGAAAGCAGTATTTATATATATATATATATATTTCTTATTTTGTTGATGAGGTAGTTGAGGGTTAAGAATGCAAAAAGCCTCCTCTAACAGCCCCAAATCAGACTCCATGTTTAGCGTAAATCTAGATGTTGAATCACAGAATCCTGATTCTAGTCAACAGGTCTTTTTTATGGTGTCACAGAAATATGTCAGGCTTTCAAAAATCAGTTAACTCTTCCTATACTTTACCTACTTATAAAACAGACAATACCTGTCCTGTCTACTTTACAGTTTTACAATAAAGATATCAAATGAACTAATATCTATGATGATACTGTCTACATTGTGTAACCTTAGTTACATATGTGACCTTGTTACTGATTAATGTAGTAGTCTTAGCTGTTTTAGTAAAGCTAGAGTCACCCTTTGCAATACTACTTCACTATGAAAACCTCCATTGTTCATAGAAGATATATATATTTTATCAATACAAAAATTCCATAGGAACAAATGGAAATGATATGATCACTTTTATTTTATTAAAATTTGTTCAGAACCAAGCTTGTTTATGTCAACATACACAAAAAAGATTTTTTTCCAACAGAATACATTGATAAGTGTCCTTGCTTTCTAGTGTCTTCTGCATGTCTTGATATAGCTCTTTGATATCTCTACCACTTAGCTTTGCTGACTAGCAAACTACCCCCAAACTCAGCAGCTAAAAAGCAAACTATTATTTTTCATACTTCTGTGGTCAGTTGGGTAGTTAATTCTCTCTTGACCACTTGGCTGATCTCTGTAGGCAACTGGAGACTGGGCTGGACTGGATGGTCGAGCCTGAGACTGCCCACAGGTTTGGTGTCTTAGGCTGCATGGTCTGGAGGATCTCAGTAAGGTCGGCTGTAGTTCATGCATCTTTCATTCCTGGTCAGCTAGCCTGAGCTTCTTCTCAGGGTGCTCTCAGGATCCAAATGCAGGAAGAGAAGGCAAGACCCAATTAGCAAATATTTCTCAAGCGTCTGAATCCCATTTGCTGATGCTCTGTGGTCAAAGTGAGTCTCAGGCCAAGCCCAGATTCAAGGGGTAGAGGCAGGGATGTGACCATATTTGCTAACTCTCTTCCACATTTGCTCACACACCAGATGCCTAGAGCCCTGGTTGAAAGCAGCTGTTGGAGACTTTTCTTGTTGTCAGCCTTATGCAAGGTAATGTAGGACATACAAAGAGATATCGCATAAGGAAACTGACCTTATAAAGACGAGGTGTGAAGAAAACAAAGAGACTGAAGCAAAAGAAAATAGAGTAAAATGATGGGTATGCCGAAACGGGTCAATATGCAAGGAAAGAATTCCAAAAAGTGATTGAGGAAACGCAGGAATTAGCTTCCATTAAATATTTGCATTTGATTAGACTTCCCTAATATTTTTGCACAGCTCTAGCCTGACTGGTGAATTCGTTAAAGAAAGCCCTGTGTATATGTGTGTGCATGGATGTGTGTGTCTGTGCATATATAGATAGTTCCTTCAGGGACGACACCATCACTCTCTCCTCTATAACATCTGTATTGCACTTAAGAGTTCCAAGATATTTCCATGTGAATTACCTTGCTTGTTCCTCACAGCACCCATGAGGGAGGCATCATTCTCATTATGCAAAAGAGGAATGGTGAGAGGGTGGGCAGAGGGAGCCAGCTGGAGAGAGGTAAGGACTTCAGTCATAATATTGCTAGAGGAAGTCAGCCTAAAATAAGGACCATGATGACTATGCCATGTATATATTCAACATGGAGTTATTGAGTGTTGGCTATATGTCACCATCTCTAATGACACAGAGATTATGTTCTAGGTGGGAGCAACACAATTAAAAAAAAATAACTTTAAAAAAGACCTTTCTGGAAAACAATAAGTTTATTTCCAAGAAAATAAATCATGATGATGTGATTAGATAAAGAATCACAGAGCAAGGTGTGTGTCGCATAAAGAGATAGTGGCTACCATGATTTGCCAAGATCACAGAGTCAAAAAAAATCAGTTTGGCATTTACTAATTGTATACTTTTAAAGAATTACGTTTGATTTAGTTTCCTCACCTGTGAAACAGAGGTTACTGTAACTGGCCTGGTTCCTTCTCAGGACTTTTTAAGAATCAACTGAGATGATAATGTACATGAATGTGATTTGTAAAAGTCAAGTCAAAATCTATTATCATTCTTGTGTCATCCTGGCTACTATGATAGCTATCAAAGTAGAAGCAAAATGTTATGTTATAGACTTATCACAAAGGTTGAACTAAAAGGAAATAAGGGCAGTTAAACTTGTAGGGGAAGCAACATGACAAAGTGTGGGTTCTCAGCACCAAGATGCTGAATTAAACTGAGTTCAGAATGTTGAGAGTATGAAGCTAGATTATCCACAGGTGATACAGGATAAAGAAATAGGTGAAACAAGTGATACCTCTCCAACCCTGCCCTGGCATGCACCTTACTCAAAATCTGGGAGTTTGTGTTCTATGGAAGAACATCTTTATTTATTTATTTATTTATTGCTTTTGGTATCTGGTGTCCTAATAATTCAATTTTAACACTGTCAGTCATAAAGGTTGGGATTTCAGGATCATTTGGGATTTCTCAGCGTGTCTTAATAGATATGTTTACACAGGTTAACAGCCAAAAATGCCCTCTGAAGTGATGATATACAGCAAATGTCTCAAATAAGAGATGATATCCTTGTTTTACTCTAGGTCCCCTACTTATGCAGAAGCTCAAGGATTTCTCATAACATGATAGTAGAGTAGGCTAACCACTGACTCTTGTAAATCTTGGATTTGGTCAAAATCGTCAGCCTCTGAGTTTTACCATTCATATCAGTAAAGCACAGCCAAAGACACTAACATTCTTGGATTAGAAAGAAGATATGAAAAAGCACATGAATGGTGTCTGGCACCAGGTAAGGACGAAGAAAGGGCAGTGGCAGTTGCCAATATTTATTCTTGTTTGTTTATTGTTATCATTTCCAAGGTAGTCACCTGTGCTCTCGCCTCTCCAGGGATCACAAGAGAGACATCATGTCCTCCTGTGGTGGAGGCCCCTTTCTGAGCAAACCAACACCCAATGACTCACATGGTTTTGCTGCATCTGGGAGGTAGGCTGTCCCACGACCCTTACCTGCTCCTGGATAAGCCCACAATTTGTCTCATTCCACATTAGCATGCAGGCAACAGGACTCAGGACACATGTTTTGGATACTGAGAATATTAACAGCTCCAAAAGAGCATCAGAGAAGAAAAATGCTAGCACTTGCTTTTATATAACATAAGGTCATTATAATGACCAAAAGACAATTTCTATTATGCAAAGCTTATGTTCTAGAGGCTTTGAGGCTTTTACAATGCAATTCAACATAAAGCAAATACAAAGTAAAACATAGAGCTAGGTGATCTCTTAAAATATATTATTTTAACTAAATCATTCCTTACACAGGAATGGTCCAATAAAGCAATATCCCATCTGAAAAACAGAATCGAAGGATGAAATTAAACCTCAGCCAACTCTCCAGTAGATGTGCTTGCCAGGGTACCGACACCTCACTACTAGGATAAATGGGACTGTAGTTCTTAGACCACCTACCTAAAGTTTATTACATGAAATTATAAACTTGTTTTTTATTTCACTGTAATTCAATTCCTCTCAACCCAGCATGTGCATAAGATCCATGTTCACTGTCAATGGTATCAAGGCTTAATAGATTTGACAGGAAGCAGAAAGAATACCTAAGCCCAGCCCGTAGTTTCACAGTGTTATGAACACCAGGAGGGGTCTGAGCAATCCGCTGTTGAAACACAGAAGTGTGTGTTTAGTCATCTCTGAGTGTACAGAAAGGATTCTTGGAAGAGACGGCACAAGAGTCAGGCATTGAAGGCTGAGCATAAAATTGGAGGTGTAGGAAAAACAGGGAAGAGGTTAATTAATTCTAGCAGAGAGAATAGCATGCACAGAATCAGGATGTGGAAGTTCATGGTTCCCTCGGGAGAGAGTAGTTTTCTGTGCCACCAACAAAGGTTTCTGGAGGCTGGGTAAGAGGAGCTTGGGGATGCAGAAAAAAAGGTAAAATCTGTGCTGCAGATCAACTGTGAAAGACCACTCTCAAGCTTGAATGTTAGCATGCAGGTGATGGCTAAAGGAAGGTTAGAGAATTCTTAACAATAGTCATTTCATTTTGAGATTAAGTCTCATGAGAAAGGTTTGCTTTGATTTGTAGAATCTGCTCAAGTATGCTGATCTAGATGGATCTACACACTTCTGGGAATTTATTGAATGATTTCCAGACAGTGTCTTTAAGTGGGGCTGAGATCCATTGGTGAAAAAAATCCCATAGTAAATTATCATCCTTTCAAATACCGTCTTGAGTTTATATATCATTTTTTTCTTCCAAGTTATTCAAAGCACTTCATGTGCATCACTGCCTTTTTCCTAATGTTTTTAAGACATAATTAGGTACACATATCACTGTGCTTACTTTATAAATATTGACATCTGACATATTGGTTACAGAATCTGCTTAAGATAACATGGCATCAAAACTCTCATCAATCTACACACTATTATCAGTCATTTCGCATGTAAGTCACCATGTAAAATAAAAGCATTATAAGCATTTCTCTCTGATTGCATGCATTGAATATATTTACGTTGACTTTATAGTTTTAAGATAAATTGTACCAATGCATTACACAAATTTCTAACACTACAGACATAAAAAACTTTAAAAGGAATAAAAGACCATAGAAATATAACATACCTCTTTATTCAGATTATAAGAACATTCTTTGTACACTGTCCATGCAGTGGTTAGAGAATCATATTACTTCAAGGGCCAGTAAGGTGAAATAAATACTGAGTTAACTAGGTGAAAGGCAAGTAGGGATGAGGTGGCTGAAAAGAAACAGAAATGGCAGACCCTGGCTAAATGAATTGAGATTTGAGTTAAAATGACAGCAGAACCCTGTGTGAACCAAACAGTTTACATCTGTAGGTAAATTTGGACAGTGAGTTTACAACTGCTGCTCGTTTATGTAAATTTATATAGATATGAGGTTAGATCAACAGACAGGGAGATGGATAAGCAAAAATATCGGGGCAAACCATTTCATAAAAATGAGATCATGTTGTGTTATTTTATGAAATTTTTGAAAATTAGTTTTACTTTAACAGGATAAAAAAATTAATTTCATAAAAAAATTACCTCAAAGTGGATCATAGACCTAAATATAAATTTTAAAAACACTGTAAAACTAGAAGATAACACAGGAGAAAGCCCAGATGACCTTGGGTATAACAATGACTTTTTAGATGTAATACCAAAGGCACAACCCATAAAATAAATAATTGATAAGCTGGACTTCATTAAAATTAAATGCTCTGCTCTGAGAAAGACAATATCAAGAGAATTAGAAGACGAGACACAGACTGGGAAAAAAATATTTGTAAAAACACATCTGAGAGAGGAATGTTATCCAAAATATATAAAGAACCCTTGAAATTCAAAAATATTAAAACAAATTATTGGACTACAAATTTGGCCAAAGACCTTAATGGACACCTCACCAAAAAAGATATACAAATGGGAAATATGCATATGAAAAGATGTTCCATGTTATATGTCATTAGGGAAATGCAAATTTAAACAAACAAACAAAAGAAAAACGTTAGAAACCATTACACACATATTAGAATGGCCAAAATCCAGAGGCTGGCAACATCAAAAGCTGGGAGGATGTGGCGCAACAGGAACTCTCATTCATTGCTGGTGGTAGTGCAAAGTGGTACAGACATTTTGATAGACAGTTTGGTATATTTTTTTAAAGAGAACTAAATATATTCTTACAATACAATCCAGTAATCAAACTTCTTGGTATTTACCCAAAGCAGCTGAAAATGTATGTCCACAAAAAAAACCTGTGCAAGGATGTTTATACTAGCTTTATTCATAATTGCCCAAACTTGAAAGTAACCAAGACTTCCTCAGTAGCTGAACAAATAGATAAACTGTGATAGATGCAGACAATAGAATATTATTCAGAGCTAAAAAGAAATGAGCTATCGAGCCATGAAAAGACATAGAGGAAACTTAGATGCATGTAACTAAGTGAAAGAAGCCAACCTGTAAGGTTCCAACCATGTGATATTCTGGAAAAGGCAAAAGCATGAAGACAATAAAAGGATCAGTAGTTGCCAGGAGTGAGAGTGGGGACTATGAATAGGCAGAACACAGAGAGTTTTTAGGACAATAAAACAATACTTTGTATGATAGTGTAATGAGGGATTATATGGCTATATGTTTCTACAATCCCATAAAGTATCAGGAGTGAACATTAATGTAAACTATGTTTTTTGGGTGGTTATGTTGTATTAATGGAGGTTCATCCTTGGTAAAAAATGTACGATTCTGATAAGTGACTTTGGTTGGAGGGACTATGTGTGTGTTGGGACAGGGGGTATATGGGAAATCTCTGTACCTCCCTGTCAATTTTGTTGTAAACCTAAAACTAACTTCTCTAAAAATAAAATCTTAAAAATATGGAACTACATATTTGATTCCTGAAAAAGATTCTAAAGGTATTAAGGTGATTCTGTAATACAGTCAGATGTTGCCACAGTTACCCTTCAATTTAAATATTTGTTTCATTTTTACACAATGTTGGTTTACTGTACAATATACTAAATGAAGAAAATGGTGCTCTTACATTTCTCTTTCCTCACTTCCTGGTTCCTAAAATTATTTTTCACTTGCATTCTTTTAGAAATATATTCAAGTCTCTACCCAAAATTGTTGTGTAGCTAAAGTTCTTCATTTAATCGATTCATAATCACAATGACTCTTTTTTCCTAAAATATCTTCATTCCGACAATTTCTTTGTTGATTTCTTGTTTGATTGGGTTTCACTGTCATTAAGAGCAAATGATTCTCTAATCCACATGGTGCCTTTGTACCTGAATGACATCTTAGGCAGGAATAGAAGTGCTGGGTCATGGGCTCTTTCCCTCAGAATTTCATACAAAGAGTTCTATTGTTTTCCTGAACTGAGTACAGCACAGTTTCGTTTTATCATTTCTTCTCTGTACATCAATTGAGGTATTAGTTATTTCATTAAGTAAACTTTTTTTCAAAAAGAACATATGGGGGTTACATTTCTTTTTTTTTTTTTTCTTCTGTTTAAAGATGTCTTCCTGTTTCCTTTTTTACAGTTAAAAAAAAATAACTGGGCATGCAATATTCTTGGCTCACACTTTCTTTTCCCTAAGAAATTAGTAGATATTCCTCTACTGCCAGATTTCTGGCATTGACTATTGGTGCTGAAAAGCATGAAACAAGGCTAATTTCATCACTTTTAGGAAGCTTATTTTTTTCTGCTTGGTTTACTAAAAAAGTGTCCTTCCTTCCTACCTCCCTTCCTCCCTTGCTTTCTTTCTTCCTTCCTCCCTTGCTTTCCTCCTTCTTTTCTGCTCCACTTCCCTCCTTCCTTCCTCCCAGTTTCTGAATGTCAAATGCATATAACTGGATTGTGGAATAATCATCTAAGTTCATGAAAAACACATTAGTCCACATATGGTTCACAATAATTTATTTAGCAAATTACCTATTTAGGATCTTTTGATAAGTACTCATGAACCTCCCATTAAAGAGGACAGTCAGGACCTTGAATATAACCTACATTTTGACATTTAGTTTTCTCCATCCCATCACCTTGGTAACACATGGGAGGCAACCCTCAGAGCATCCACATGCCTCATCATTTTGTGTGCCATCTTACATGGAGCTTTATTATATGTGTCTATCTTAGTTGTTTTAATTTTACAAAATACGTTTTATTTTATGCTGCATATAATCTTTTAGGATGAACTTTGCTCACTTAAAATGATATCGCTAAGGTTCATCATATCATTGTATGTCATTGTTATTAACTTGTTTTGAGTGCTGTAACATATGTTATAGTTAATTTACCTATTTTCTTTTGATACACTTCTGGATTGTTTCCATTTTTGCAGTCATGGAGTCTTGATTTAAATATTCTTGTTCAAATATTTTTATTTTCTAATTTTTTTCAGTAGAACAGATGTAAAATTATTGTTTATGGTGGTGTTAAATGGTATATTTTTGACCTATAAGAGTTCTGGTCATCTCTCTCTCTGTGTCTATTTGCTATTTGCATTTCCTTTTCTGTAGAATACCTGTTCATATCTTCCCATTGTTCTCTTGAATTTTATGTTTTTCTTTATGGTTTGCAGGAATATTTGTATGACTCTGTGTTAATTTTTTGTATATATTGAAAATATCTTCCTCCATTTTGTAACTTCATTTTTTAGACCTTAGGGCTCTAGAAAAAGTTTTTGAAAGGAATCAACATCTCGATTTCATTCTTGACTATTGGCTGAATTTAGCAAAGTGCAGCAAGAAACAGTTAAGCTTAAGAGAGAAACAACCAGTTCACAACCAGGAATGAAAGGGAATAAAGAAAGTTCAGAAATAAAGGCCTTTCAGGTTGGAAAATCCAATGGTTTATAAACCCCCAAAATATTAAATGATATTTAAAATTACTTTGAGATAAAAGCACTCAGTCTCAGAAACAACTAAGTTACAGTAATCCTTCCCTTTGTTAAAGATCAGAGTATGGATGGGTGACCAGGAGATCACAAGGGGTGAAGACTCGTGATGGACAGTAAGGCTGGTGAGAATCCTAGAGAGTTCTGAGTCTCACATTGATCCCCAGCAGAAGAGGCGCTGAACAGCCAGGTCAACAAAGCACCTTGGCCAGAGGACATTAGCCAGTCTTCATCATCTTCTAACCCAGAACAGACAATGGGAACATAGCAGAGTGACTGCAAAGACAGCTGGGACCATGTAAGGGCTGTGTCCATAGCACGGAGCAAGAAGTGACCAGCAGGGTGCCCTAACCCTGGACCCCTGCACTGACTCTGTTGGACTCTGATGCTACCTGGCGAGCTGGATACGTCGATATGCCGGTTGTTTTGTAAAGTCTCTGAAATTTGAAGGTCAGTTTGTCATTACTTACCCTGACTAATGGGAAATATTTCTAGAGTCTCTGGCATATGCCTTTACACAGCACAAATATCCATAATTTTAGTCAACAAAAAGATGTCACAACATAGGAGCTTTGCTCTAGACAGAGAACTTGATCTACTACCTATTCCAAAGAGACACATGATCATTTCTCTGTTTCTTTTTTCACAAGGTATTAATTAGCCCCCTAGGAATAAAACCATAAAGTGGCTTATAGCTGAGCTTAGCAGTGCTTTGGCTCTTTGTGTTGGTCAGAGTGCTGATTAATTTTTTAATTAGTCTTGAGACTTTCTTCTTGAAATATGTTACCAAATATAACTACTGATCGTCAGCAAGGTTCCATTCAGCTCGCCCGAGTGTTACCAGGGCCTTCGTTTAAGACAAGGTTGCACAGCATGATGAAAAGCCATCACCATCAGCCCAACCACTCTGGCTTCACCTCTGGATGCTTTTCTCTCAAATTACACTTCAACAATATCAGTGGGGCAAGAGTTCCTAAACTGCGTATGCCTTATTTTCATGTCACCATGCCTCTGCCTAGACTGTGTCTTCTTTTGGAATAACTTTTTCCCCACCAGTAGCAACCTTTACATAACTCCTAAAGAAGGGATGCATGTAAGTCACTGGCTTGTATTCACTGCTCAATACATATCAGTTATTATTTTGTAATCATTTCATATGAATAAGACATTAAAATTCTTACCACTAGACCTTCTGCTTTTATGTTATGCTTCTCTTGCAAGCATGTTAAGGATCATATTTTCTGTTTATATTTTAAAGTATTATCAGATTATTCTATATAATTCATGGCATGTTATTGAGAGAGAGAGAGAGAGAGCAAGAGAGACGAAGAGAGACGAAGAGAGAGAGGGAGAGAGCATTGGTGCCAGAAAGAAATCAGTTCCAACCCCAACTCTGCCAATGACAGGAGTCAACCAAATGACTTTGAAAATGTGACTCACCATCTCTGAAGTGGGCTATTTATTGCACGGTTATCTGCAGTAAGATTAAGTGCCTATAACAGTGGCTGAAACAGCAGGTATCCAATAAATATGCATGTCCAATCCCTTCTTTTGTCCTTTTAATGTCACTTCTCTATTTACAAACATTCTTTGGTTTTATATCACCCACAGAATATGGATAAAATCATTGGTCCAGCTGAGGATTCCAACTGTTTCTATGTCCCTTTACATATGTCCCATATACTTCTCATGTAACCCCACTTTACTGATATCCCAACATACACACACCCTTCTTTTTGCTGCCTTTACTGAAGCCATTTTATTTACTAATTCCCAAACCTCCGAAATTCAAATCTTACATTTTAGTCCCGATACAACTTAACAGCTGCCTTTCTTCATTGCCTTTCAGATCCCCTGCCATCCACTCCCTAAAAATTTATTTGAGCTTAATCTCTCTCATGAATGGGGCAATGCATTTAAGGAACCTCACTGTTTGCATCTTATATTAATTGAAATATACCTCTTGACTTTCAGATACAAAGAAAGGGGAAGTGAAGCTCTCAGTCCTGTTCATTTCCAAATCAGTCCTCGTACACAGCAGGCACTTAATGAATATTGCTGAATGAGAGATAGTAAAAGAGATGGAAACCAAGAGTGTTGTTTTATTTTGGTTTGAGTTTTCATTTTACTCGTGCAGCTGGTCAGAACACAATTTAAATGTGAACTTCACCAGGGAGGGAATCTAGTTTAGCACTGAGCAATTCTTATTCACCTTAGTCCTTTGCAAATTTTCCCCCAAGTTGAGATCCCTCTGTAGGCAATTGCATGTCAATACATATGCAGGAGGCTAAGGACAACCCAGAGGAGAGGGGGTTTCATCCCCCGGGGAAGCAGAGCAGGATGCTGAACTGTGTAAAGATCTAAACCCTTTTTTCATTACTATTCGAAAAAACTTCACCAAGGTATTTCAGACCATCTGGATTATTTATTTGAGAAATTTTGTTTTAGCTCTACTTTTTTTCTACTCTTTGTCACTTACTTTTATTATTTTATCCACATTTTATACATTGGAGGTCAGATTGTAGTGATAATAAGAAAATCTATTTATTTGGACCTGGAGGTTGTATTCTGAATACATATTCTTCTCTGGTAGATTCTAACCATATAGGCTTTTCCTAGCACTGGTTTTATTAGATTTCTTGGAAGAAAGCAGAAAAAATTTGCTGAATTACACCTGTAACTTGTGATCAGACAGAGAGCTTTCAAACAATGCATGCATGCAGGAACTCATTCAGCGTATTTCCTGGGACTGATATGTACCTTCTGAATGGTTTTTAACTGATATCTGAAGCGACATTTTTTTCTTATTTAACTAGAAAATCTTTGAGTATCTTAGCCATTTGTTTTTGTCTCTAAAATAATAAAAACAAGCATTATAGTGCATGAGTATGCCCAGATTTCACTCGTGCATGAAACCTTCGGTCTTCTGTGACAATCTGGAGAAGCAGGCGCCCACCATATTCTTTTCCCAGACTTACAGAGGTGCAGAAGTGTCCAGTGACTCCTCCCTAATTATAGCTAATTAGGATGTACTGCAAGTAGATCCTGATTTTGTGAATCTTAACCCATAGTTCTTTTCATGACACAGTCCAAAAAGCCATGTTAGGAATCAGGAAAAATACACTGCTTTGTACCCCATTGTCCCAAGTGCCCTCTCTAAGAATTTGATCTAATAGCAAAAGAGACGTTAGTTTATGACTTGTTAATTATATAGAAGCGGCCTTTGTCTTTTCCAACACGGTCTGTTTATGATGCATTATTATAACACAATTATTGGTGTTATCTAGATTTTTAGATGTTTTGGTTATTTTCTAATACCAATGTATTTAAAATCCAAACTTCCTACTATCTCTTCAATAAAGGACTCTAGCTCTGCTTGGATTGGCTGCACGGTTTCTAGGCCCCATCCACACTCCCCAAGCCCTCTCAAACATACACAAGACAGATTGCATTGTGGCCACATCAACCCTCTTGTGGTACCTGGTCTGGGCTCATTATGTCTTTGTGCCTCATGAAGAAAATCTTGAAATAGGAGAACTATAAGGGTAGTTATATCCCTGGCTCCAAATCCTGAGATCTCTCCACCAGCCAGAAAGAAAGAGGAAGGTATAAGGAAGAAAAGGGCCAGGGGTCCACAGAAATTCTCTTGTTGGGGGTGTTTCAGAAGCTGTTTTCAGCTCTTTTCTTTTATCTTAGTTGCAAAAATGTGCTCAATTGAGCATGTCCAGCTGCAAGGGAGTCAAGGAAATGTCTTTATTCCTGGTGTTGATTTGCCTTTCTTCTATTTCTAGAGAAAAACACACAGAGAAAAAGTTACTCCACTCTGAGGAGGTTGAAGCAGAGCGGGGGAATATTCTTGTTTGAATTTAAGATTGAGGATTTCTGTCAGCAACGTGGACAGAGGATTGGAGGATGTATAACCATGGGGAGAGAGCAGTGGATGAGCTGGGAGAGATGTCAGGGAGGCAGAGACCTAGGGCTTGGTGACCAGCTAGATAAAGCCTAGTGGAGAACAGCAAGGCATGTAGGGGACAACCTGCCTTCTGCTTTGGTGATCTGGTTTTATTCTAAATCTCCTAATATGCATTATTTTGGAAAATGGCAGTGGGCAGCAACTATGCTTAAGAGAACAAAGAAAAATAATTATCATTTTTTACCCATTAGTTTATCCTGATGCGCCTCTTTGAAGCTTTTGTGCCATCACCACTGTGGGCACCAAGTCTCGGCCATGTACGCTCCATGAGAACCATAGCCTAGAATTACTTAGCTCTATCCATAACTCGCTGGTTCACTCAGAAGTGCTTACTGAGTGCCCACTTTGCATCAAACACCATGTAAGGGTTTTAGACTGAGCAGTGCACACAAAATATTCAGCACAGGTTTACCTAGCTTTATGTCTCAATCCTTATACCATACCATCAGTTAAACTATGTCATGTACCAACTCACTTCACTCTGTCACCTCCCAAAGCTGCCTCATTCTTTTATTTTTAAATTGAAGGATAGTTGATTTACAGTGTTGTGTTAGTTTCAAGTGTACAGCAAACTGATTCAGTTTATATATATATATATATATATATATATATATATATATATATATATATATATATATATATATATATATATATATAAAATTTACCTACAACAAAATGCACAATATTTATATGTACAATTTGATGAATTTTGCAAAAGGTAAATCTTTGCCTATGTTAAGATTATAAAGACTTTTTCTTACATTTTCTTCTAGAACTTTATACCTTAAGTTTTACATTTAGAACCATAAAACATTTGGAGTTGAAGTAATGGTAGAGATTATTTTCTCTACCTTTTCCAGAATTATATGTCAACAAGAGTATCCATTTTCCCATTAATTCACTTTGGCAATGACTCAAGAAATTTAATATCAAATAAGAAAATGCATGTGTGTGTGTGTGTGTGTGTGTGTATTTTTTTCAGATTATTTTCCCTTATAGGTGATTACAAAATATTGAGTATATTTGCCTGTGCTATACAGTAGGTCCTTGTTGATTATCTTTCTTATTTATAGTAGTGTGTATCTGTCAGTTCCAAACTCCTAATTTATCACTCCTCCCACCCCCAAGACTGCCTCATTCTGACTCCTGGACCAGTGCTGTGTCTGACTCTCCAGGTGCTATGACTAACTCCTCAACCCACCTCATGCACTGTTCCAACTGGCTTCATCCAATTCCCACAACTGCCCTACTTGTGCATGAATGCCTTAACAGTGGGGAATCTATCAGGGTCAGTCTCAAAGGTTGGACAAGGATGGGGCATCCCTGATGGTAGTAGCAGAACTTAAGACAGGAATTTTTGCGACGAGTGAAACTTGGGATGCCCAAGCAGAGATTGTACATGTAACTGTTTTCCCTCCCTACCACCTGTGCTCCTCCCCTTTCCCTGCAACCACTTACAGATTATTTTCCTGGAGCTCTCTTCATTCAAACTGGCAACAGTGTTGGTTCAGGATGCTGAACCTATGTAAGGGGTTCTCAGATTGGGAGATCTGCCAGGGAGTAGGTCAATTAATTTATAGTAAAGTTGCAATGAAAACATTGTAGCTTAGTACCCTTCCTCTACGACCCCACTGAACAACAGTGCTTTAGCCAAAGGAATGAAACTCTAATGATGGATTTGCAAGTGTCCTGGAGAGATCAATGGAGAAAACATCTCATAACAGCACATCTTTGCAGGGTTCTGACCCCATTTATTTTGTACACATTTCCTATATTTATCAGGATACATGTGGGCTTATATGTTATGTGCCAGTGCCTTCTCCTACCTAAGAGACTAGTATTTTCCTTCCAGACCCATTCCTGGAACAATGTATGAGAAACCTGGCCTTCTGGGCTGAGGAACTGAAATGAGTCCTTTCCTGCTTGCCCCATCTAGAGGGCAAGGAGATCAGACAGGAAATGATGTGTTAGGTCCCTTCTACTTCAAAATTCCATCTGACCCCATTCCCCTCCCATACAAACAAGTAAATGCACAGCAATCAGAAGGCACAACTCACCCTGTGTTCTGGGGTCTATGGAGTGGACCCTGCTGTGCTATAGCCACAGCCCTGGGTTACCTCTGTGTCCGTCTGCAGTCTCCAGCATGTTGACACTCTCTCACCTCAGACAGCTTACCCGCTCAGCTCCTCTAGCTGAAGGCTTCCTCAGAGACACTGGAGCTTTCTGGACAGTAGGCTTTGGGAAAGTGTCAAGTCCCCAGTAACAGGCAGCGGGACAGTTCCAGAGCGCGTTCCACAGAGTTTCTCAGGGGGATGGAACCCCTGACCCTGCACTGAGGTGCGGGATTGGCTCTTCCCCTTCTCTGTCTCATAACTACCTGCCCCAGATCTTTGCATGAGGCCCTGTTCTGAGTGGAACCCAAACGGAGACATTTGTCAGTATTTTGAATAAACTAAATGAAGAGCATCCTATTCTATTAGCTCCCAACCTGTGCATCAGAGCAAAGAATAATTTAATTAACAAACATCAAACATTGCAGACTGATTAATGCTTCACTCTTATATGCAAAATAACTACACTTCCAATATATTCCAGTGTGAATTAAAAAAAAACTAAATGTGACTTAAAATATTTTTAAAATGTATCATATTCGAAGAGCAGGGTTTTGAAAGTATGCATTTTCTATTTATTTTTTTATTTTTTTATTTTTTGCTTTATAACACATTTAATCAGTTATACATATACATATGTTCCCATATCCCCTCCCTTTTGTGTCTCCCTCCCACCCTCCCTATCCCACCCCTCCAGGCGGTCACAAAGCACGGAGCTGATCTCCCTGTGCTATGCGGCTGCTTCCCACTAGCTATCTACCCTACGTTTGGTAGTGTATATATGTCCATGCCGCTCTTTCACTTTGTCACAGCTTACCCTTCCCCCTCCCCATATCCTCAAGTCCATTCTCTAGTAGGCCTGTGTCTCTATTCCTGTCTTACCCCTATGTTCTTCATGACATTTTTTTTCTTAAATTCCATATATATGTGTCAGCATACAGTATTTGTCTTTCTCTTTCTGACTTACTTCACTCTGTATGACAGACTGTAGGTCCATCCACCTCATTACAAATAGCTCAATTTCATTTCTTTTTATGGCTGAGTAATATTCCACTGTATATATGTTCCACATCTTCTTTACCCATTCATCTGATGATGGACACTTAGGTTGTTTCCATCTCCAGGCTATTGCAAATAGGGCTGCTATGAACATTTTGGTACATGTCTCTTTTTGAATTATGGTTTTCTCAGGGAACATGCCCAGCAGTGGGATTGCTGGGTCATATGGTAGCTCTATTTGTAGTTTTTTAAGGAACCTCTATACCGTTCCCCATAGTGGCTGTACCAATTCACGTTCCCACCAGCAGTTCAAGAGTATTCCTTTTTTTCCACACCCTCTCCAGCATTTACTGTTTCTAGATTTTTTGATGATGGTCATTCTGACTGGTGTGAGATGATATCTCATTGTAGTTTTGATTTGCATTTCTCTAATGAGCAAAGATGTTGAGCATCCTTTCATGTGTTTGTTGGCAGTCTGTATATCTTCTGTGGAGAAATGTCCATTTAGGTCTTCTGCCCATTTTTGGATTGGGTTGTTTCTTTTTTTGTTATTGAGCTGCATGAGCTGCTCATAAATTTTGAAGATTAATCCTTTGTCAGTTGCTTCATTTACAAATATTTTCTCCCATTCTGAAGGTTGCCTCCTGGTCTTGTTTATGGTTTCCTTTGCTGTGCAAAAGCTTTTAAGTTTCATTAGGTCCCATGTGTTTATTTTTGTCTTTATTTCCATTTCTCTAGGAGGTGGGTCAAAAAGGATCTTGCTGTGATTTATGTCATAGAGTGTTCTGCCTATGTTTTCCTCTAAGAGTTTGATAGTGTCTGGCCTTACATTTAGGTCTTTAATCCATTTTGAGCTTATTTTTGTGTATGGTGTTAGGGAGTGATCTAATCTCATACTTGTACATGTCCCTGTCCAGTTTTCCCAGCACCACTTATTGAAGAGACTGTCCTTTCTCCACTGTACATTCCTGCCTCCTTTATCAAAGATAGGGTGACCATATGTGCGTGGGTTTATCTCTGGGCTTTCTATCCTGTTCCATTGATCTATCTTTCTGTTTTTGTGTCAGTGCTATACTGTTTTGATTACTGTAGCTTTGTAGTATAGTCTGAAGTCAGGGAGCCTGACTCCTCCAGCTCCATTTTTCGTTCTCAAGATTGCTTTGGCTATTCGAGGTCTTTTGTGTTTCCATACAAATTGTGAAATTTTTTGCTCTAGTTCTGTGAAAAATGCCAGTGGCAGTTTGATAGGGATTGCATTGTATCTGTAGACTGCTTTGGGTAGTAGAGTCATTTTCACAATGTTGATTCTTCCAATCCAAGAACATGGTACATCTCTCCATCTATTTGTATCATCTTTAATTTCTTTCATCAGTGTCTTATAATTTTCTGCATACAGGTCTTTTGTCTCCTTAGGTAGGTTTATTCCTAGATATTTTATTCTTTTTGTTGCAATGGTAAATGGGAGTGTTTTCTTGATTTCACTTTCAGATTTTTCATCATTACTATATAGGAATGCCAGAGATTTCTGTGCATTAATTTTGTATCCTGCAACTTTACCAAATTCATTGATTAGCTCTAGTAGTTTTCTGGTAGCATCTTTAGGATTCTCTATGTATAGTATCATGTCATCTGCAAACAGTGACAGCTTTACTTCTTCTTTTCCGATTTGGATTCCTTTTATTTCCTTTTCTTCTCTGATTGCTGTGGCTAAAACTTCCAAAACTAAGTTGAATAAGAGTGGTGAGAGTGGGCAACCTTGTCTTGTTCCTGATCTTAGTGGAAATGGTTTCAGTTTTTCACCATTGAGGACGATGCTGGCTGTGGGTTTGTCATATATGGCCTTTATTATGTTGAGGAAAGTTCCCTCTATGCCTACTTTCTGCAGGGTTTTTATCATAAATGGGTGTTGAATTTTGTCGAAAGCTTTCTCTGCATCTATTGAGATGATCATATGGTTTTTCTCCTTCAATTTGTTAATATGGTGTATCACGTTGATTGATTTGCGTATATTGAAGAATCCTTGCATTCCTGGAATAAACCCCACTGGATCATGGTGTATGATCCTTTTAATGTGCTGTTGGATTCTGTTTGCTAGTATTTTGTTGAGGATTTTTGCATCTATGTTCATCAGTGATATTGGCCTGTAGTTTTCTTTCTTTGTGACATCCTTGTCTGGTTTGGGTATCAAGGTGATGGTGGCCTCGTAGAATGAGTTTGGGAGTGTTCCTCCCTCTGCTATATTTTGGAAGAGTTTGAGAAGGATAGGTGTTAGCTCTTCTCTAAATGCTTGATAGAATTCACCTGTGAAGCCATCTGGTCCTGGGCTTTTGTTTGTTGGAAGATTTTTTATCACAGTTTCAATTTCAGTGCTTGTGATTGGTCTGTTCATATTTTCTATTGCTTCCTGATTCAGTCTTGGCAGGTTGTGCATTTCTAAGAATTTGTCCATTTCTTCCAGGTTGTCCATTTTATTGGCATAGAGTTGCTTATAGTAATCTCTCATGATCTTTTGTATTTCTGCAGTGTCAGTTGTTACTTCTCCTTTTTCATTTCTAATTCTATTGATTTGAGTCTTCTCCCTTTTTTTCTTGATGAGTCTGGCTAATGGTTTATCAATTTTGTTTATCTTCTCAAAGAACCAGCTTTTAGTTTTATTGATCTTTGCTATCGTTTCCTTCATTTCTTTTTCATTTATTTCTGATCTGATTTTTATGATTTCGTTCCTTCTGCTAACTTTGGGGTGTTTTTGTTCTTCTTTCTCTAATTGCTTTAGGTGCAAGGTTAGGTTGTTTATTCGAGATGTTTCCTGTTTCTTAAGGTGGGATTGTATTGCTAGAAACTTCCCTCTTAGAACTGCTTTTGCTGCATCCCATAGGTTTTGGGTCGTCGTGTCTCCATTGTCATTTGTTTCTAGGTATTTTTAAATTTCCCCTTTGATTTCTTCAGTGATCACTTTGTTATTAACTAGTGTAGTGTTTAGCCTCCATGTGTTTGTATTTTTTACAGCTCTTTTCCTGTAATTGATATCTAGTCTCATAGCATTGTGGTCGGAAAAGATACTTGATACAATTTCAATTTTCTTCAATTTACCAAGGCTTGATTTGTGACCCAAGATATGATCTATCCTGGAGAATGTTCCATGAGCACTTGAGAAAAATGTGTATTCTGTTGTTTTTGGATGGAATGTCCTATAAATATCAATTAAGTCCATCTTGTTTAATGTATCATTTAAAGCTTGTGTTTCCTTATTTTCATTTTGGATGATCTGTCCATTGGTGAAACTGAGGTGTTAAAGTCCCCTACTATGATTGTGTTACTGTCGATTTCTCCTTTTATGGCTGTTTGTATTTGCCTTATGTATTGAGGTGCTCCTATGTTGGGTGCATAAATATTTACAATTGTTATATCTTCTTGTTGGATCGATCCCTTGATCATTATGTAGTGTCCTTCTTTGTCTCTTCTAGTAGTCTTTATTTTAAAGTCTATTTTGTCTGATATGAGAATTGCTACTCCAGCTTTCTTTTGGTTTCCCTTTGCATGGAACATCTTTTTCCATCCCCTTACTTTCAGTCTCTATGTGTCTCTAGGTCTGAAGTGGGTCTCTTGTAGACAGCATATATATGGGTCTTGTTTTTGTATCCATTCAGCCGATCTGTGTCTTTTGGTGGGAGCATTTAGTCCATTTACATTTAAGGTAATTATCAATATGTATGTTCCTATTCCCATTTTCTTAATTGTTTTGGGTTCGTTATTGTAGGTCTTTTCCTTCTGTTGTGTTTCTTGCCTAGAGAAGTTCCTTTAGCATTTGTTGTAAAGCTGGTTTGGTGGTGCTGAACTCTCTCAGCTTTTGCTTGTCTGTAAACGTTTTAATTTCTCCATCAAATCTGAATGAGATCCTTGCTGGGTAGAGTAATCTTGGTTGCAGGTTTTTCTCCTTCATCACTTTAAATATGTCCTGCCACTCCCTTCTGGCTTGTAGAGTTTCTGCTGAGAGATCAGCTGGTATCCTGATGGGGATTCCCTTGTGTGTTATTTGTTGTATTTGCCTTGCTGCTTTTAATATGATTTCTTTGTGTTTAATTTTTGACAGTTTGATTAATATGTGTCTTGGCGTATTTCTCCTTGGATTTATTCTGTATGGGACTCTCTGTGCCTCCTGGACTTGATTAACTATTTCCTTTCCCATATTAGGGAAGTTTTCATCTATAATCTCTTCAAATATTTTCTCAGTCCCTTTCTTTTTCTCTTCTTCTTCTGGAACCCCGATAATTCGAATGTTGGTGCGTTTAATGTTGTCCCAGAGGTCTCTGAGACTGTCCTCTGTTCTTTTCATTCTTTTCTCTTTAGTTTGCTCTGCAGCAGTTATTTCCACTATTTTATCTTCCACCTCACTTATCCGTTCTTCTGCCTCAGTTATTCTGCTATTGATCCCATCTAGAGTATTTTTCATTTCATTTATTGTGTTTTTAATCGATGCTTGATTCATCTTTAGTTCTTCTAGGTCCTTGTTAACTGTTTCTTGCATTTTGTCTATTCTATTTCCAAGATTTTGGATCTGGGAAATAGAATCTTGGATCATCTTTACCATCATTATTCTGAATTCTTTTTCAGGTAGACTGCCTATTACCTCTTCATTTGTTAGGTCTGGTGGGTTTTTATCTTGCTCCTTCTCCTGCTGTGTGTTTTTCTGTCTTCTCATTTTGCTTATGTTACTGTGTTTGGGGTCTCCTTTTTGCAGGCTGCCGGTTCGTAGTTCCCGTTGTTTTTGGTGTCTGTCCCCAGTGGCTAAGGTTGGTTTAGTGGGTTGTGTAGGCTTCCTGGTGGAGGGGACTAGTGCCTGTGTTCTGGTGGATGAGGCTGGATCTTGTCTTTCTGGTGGGCAGGTCCACGACTGGTGGTGTGTTTTGGGGTGTCTGCGGACTTTTTATGATTTTAGGCCACCTCTCTGCTAATGGGTGGCGTTGTGTTCCTGTCTTGCTAGTTGTTTGGCATAGGGTGTCCAGCACTGTAGCTTGCTGGTCGTTGAGTGAAGCTGGGTGCTGGTGTTGAGATGGAGATCTCTGGAAGATTTTCGCCGTTTGATATTATGTGGAGCTGGAAGGTCTCTTGTGGACCAGTGTCCTGAAGTTGGCTCTCCCACCTCAGAGGCACAGCACTGACTCCTGGCTCCTCAATTTGGGATGATTTGTTGTCTATTCATGTATTCCACAGATGCAGGGTACATCAAGTTGATTATGGAGCTTTAATCCGCTGCTTCTGATGCTGCTGGGAGAGGTTTCCCTTTCTCTTCTTTGTTCTCACAGCTCCTGGGTCTCAGCTTTGGATTTGGCCCCGCCTCTGCGTGTAGGTCGCCGGAGGGCGTCTGTTCTTCGCTCAGACAGGACAGGGTTAAAGGAGCAGCCGCTTAGGGGACTCTGGCTCACTCAGGCCGGGCGGGAGGGAGGGGCACGGAGTGCGGGGCGAGCCTGCAGCGGCAGAGGTCGGCGTGACGTTGTACCAGCCCGAGGCGCGCCGTGCGTTCTCCCAGGGAAGCCGCCCCTGGATCCCGGGACCCCGGCAGTGGCGGGCTGCACAGGCTCCCGGAAGGGCGGTGTGGGCAGTGACCTGCGCTCGCACACAGGCTTCTTGGCGGCGGCAGCAGCAGCCCCAGCGTCACACGCCTGTCACTGGGCTCCGCGCTTTCAGTCGTGACTCGCGCCCTTCTGTGGAGCCCCTTTAAGCAGCGCTCTTAATCCCCTCTCCTCACGCACCAGGAAACCAAGAGGGAAGAAAAAGTCTCTTGCCTCTTCGGCAGCTCCAGAGTTTTCCCGGACTCCCTGCCAACTAGCTGTGGCTCATTAGCCCCCTTCCGGCTGAGTTCTCGCCGCCAGCCCCAGTCCTCTCCCTGCGCTCTGACCGAAGCCCGAGCCTCAGCTTCCAGCGCCGCCGGGGCGAGCAGACAAGCCTCTCGGGCTGGTGAGTGCCGCTCGGCACCGATCCTCTGTGCGGGAATCTCTCCGCTTTGCCCTACCCAGGTATGTGGGGAGTTTCTTGTCTTTTGGGAGGTCTGGGGTCTTCTGCCAGCGTTCAGTAGGTGTTCTGTAGGAGTTGTTCCACGTGTAGCTGTATTTCTGGTGTATCCGTGGGGAGGACGATGATCTCCGCGTCTTACTCTTCCGCCATCTTACCCGGAAGTCAAGTATGCATTTTCTTATCTGATATTAAAGTTGTTGAGCCATTGCCAAAGTGAATCAATGGGGAAAGAGTTAATTTTGTCAACATATAACAGGTAGAAACTGGTAGAAAAAATAATCTCTACTATTACTTCAAACCCAAATGGTTTATGGTTCTAAATGTGAAAAATTAAGGCATAAACTTCTAGAAGAAAATGTAAGAGGAAGTCTTCACAATTTTAATGTAGGCAAAGATTTACCTTTGTCAAAATTTATCAATTTGTTCATATAAAAATTGTGTATTTTGTTGTAGGTAAATTATACCTTCATAAGTTTATTGGAAAATAGGAAAATGATACTGTTACTGTTATGTAGAGTTTCACAAAATATTTCCTTATGTATTGAAAATGTCGAGCATGACTCCTATTTCTTATAAATCTCTAATAGGGAAATTCAGAAAATTTTACCATTACGCTCTCTCCTTATTGGGGTTCCCACTTAGCCCTGCCCATACCCCTGGCATTGACCTTTATTGCATTATTGTTTTCCATTCGGTATTCCCCAGTCACTGTCATCTTATATACCGATTCATTTTTGTATCCAGAGAAAGTGCTCAATGTATGAGGAATAAATATATCAGTAAGAATAAGTATTCAAATAATAGAATTACATAATCTTGAATAATTTTAAAGACACAGGTAAGTCTCTAATATTTGTGCAGACTCAATTGGATGAATGAATATGACTGAGAGAAGATACCATTTATGAAAAAGGCAAGGAAAAGGATAGAGAAGGACATATGAGCTTCAATAAATAGAAATTAATTTTTGAGGCTTTCGTTTCCATATTTTCAGGACAACAAATATGAGCTCGGTGGTATAGGACATTGAGAGTTGGGTTACAGAAGCAGTGGCTTTTCTTCCCACTGAAACTCTATACATTGCTGGTTGAATATAATAGAAAAAAAGAGGAGACTAATAGAACATGAGAATTATTTCTATTTGTCACTTGGGTTGAAACGCAAGAATTCTGTGATCTCTCCCTGTCTGTCAGTAAGTCAGGAACATTTATTGAAGGCCTGCTGTGTGGGGAACACTCTATTAGCTACTATAAATTGGCTCATTTACATATTTATCAGAATTGAGAGTATTGTACCCTTTTCTATTAGTAAGACAAATTATTTAATTCACGGTCTCATGGAGCCACCACTTCAAATACTGACTATGGGAAGTCAGTTTGAATTTATTAAATAAATATTCTATGTTGGAACAGAATATGAAAGAACAAGAAGCTATTCTGCCTAAATGGCCTATACTGTGAATTTCCATGAAACAACTGGTGAAAATATAATAAAACACATAGTTGAGTTTCTGAGTTGTTTGTCCCAGATAAATGCTTTCGATAGCTAGAGAATGTAAAAGGCTTCTCTAGGCAGCAGGTCATTAAAAGGATTCATGAAAGAGGGGAGAAATTGAACTAACTTTTGTTATGTTCCTACTTTGTGCCAAGTATTACGCTAGACAATTTGTGTACATTAGTGAATTGTACATTTAATCATATTATAATTATCTTATTAAATGAATATCCCATTTTTACAGGAAGTAAAACTAAGAGTCAGAGATGTTTAAATAAATTTTCTATCATTATTTATTTAGCTAGTAAGGAACAGTATGGGGATTTGTCTCTTTTTTTATTTGATGACTATTTTCAGTGCACTGACTAAATAGCCATTGGATTGAAAAATAGAACTTCATATTTGGGGAGGCTTGAAGAACAATTTTTGTTTTAATTAGTAAGGAGATAAAATGTAATAATGACTGATTTTGAGCAGTTTAGAAAATAAGATTCCATAGGAAGAATGGGGTCTGTTGAGAAGAGGTCTAGTGCTCCAGACTGAGAAAAAATTGGATTGGATGTCAGAAGCATTAGGAAATTGGAGGTTCTTAATCCAGGGAAATGATAAACTGACCTGGCCAAAGCAATCAGACTTTGAGTCAGCACCAATAGATTGCTTCTCTATATAATCGAGGGGAAAGAAAACTATTAAAGCCATCAGCTAGGTGTTTCCTACCAAAAGTTACATAAGCCTAACTGGAAAAGATCACCAGTGTCATTGGTTTATGGTTCCACCTATAGTTTCCTGACAATAGGAGTTTTACTTTCTCTTTTCCTGGACTGAGGGATTTAATATTTGATAGGAAAGATCCAGAGGACCTTTGACTCTCAGTTTAAATGGTCCCGAATTGGCGACCATTTATTGCTGGTAGGAGGGTAGATGCCTTCTCAAAGGGGTGCTTCACAGGCACTCTGCAGGGAGCTCAGCTTTCTCGGGGGTCGAGAGAGTGCAGATCAGACAGAGCGCTCTGCAGGCTGAGCACAGCATCCCGGCCCAGCTGTCATCCTCGAGAAGACTGGGGTGAGGCACCAATATGTACCCAGAGAGTGAGTCTCCATTAGCCAGATGGAACTTCAAGCTGTTGCCAGAACTTGCTGTCTTGAACTTACACTGTGACATGATGCACTGCTAGACCCAAAAGTATAGATCGTCAGCAAACCCTTGAGAGTCAGACAGACTAAGTTGATACTGATGTGACTCCATTCTCCAGAGAACCATAAAATTCCACAGAATGGTTTGTGGGTCCAGGACTAAGCATCCTATCACTTGTCTGCACCCCTTCATTTCCTCAGAGCAGTTTCTGAGCGGGTTGACAAGGCATATTCCTAGCTCTGAGATCCTGGAGGGCAGCCAGGCAATTAAACTGCACACGTTGGATCTAGCATTTGAGGCACAACGACAGCACAGGGGACAGAAGCAGCTTCTGTAGAGGAAATGGAACCGGGAACATCTGACAGCAAAGGGGTCAGAGGCCAGAGGGATGCAGGATGCGAGGGCTGGCTCCTGGAAAGTGTGGCTGCAGGATGACCAGCCTAGCAGGGACCCTCACTGAGTAGAAGGACAGTCTGCTTGCTTGGAGCTCAGGGAGCTGCAGGGAAACTGCTTCCTCTCTGGAGCCCAGGCAGGCAGAATGAGAGGTCTCTTTGCTCCCTCCCCACAGCCCCTGACAAACAGGAGTCTCCTGAAGGAATCTGAAGAGCCTCTGGAATGAAAAACTCACCTGCAGATTCTGGAGGCTGAGCTGCAGAGCAGGTCCTGTGGCACTGGACGCTTTCCTTCACCCCCTCGAGCGCTCTCTCTTCTGCTTTTCAACTGCCTTTCCCATGAATACAGCCTCTCCTTTCTTCTTTCCGTTCCTTTTCCCTGAATTTTCTGATTAACTCCCGTTCTCCAGCTGTTATCAGTGTCTCTCACATCTGCAATTTCTTTCATTTTTTCTTTTCTTTTTTTTCCTTTTGTATTTTAATGGGACATACTTCAGACCAAAAAAAAAAAAATTGCAAGAATAGAACAAAAAATTCCTGGATACTGTTTGCTTAGATTACCCAAATTTTAACACATTTGCTTTTTGCTTTAGCCTTCTCTCTCTTTCTCTCTCTCTTACACATACACACATACATACTCAGTTACATATTTTTCTTTCTGAATGATTTCAAGATAAGTTGCAGACAGGATGTTTCTTTACTCCTAATACTACAGTGTGAGTTTTCAAAAATAAAGAATTATTTCTCACAAGCACAGTGCAATTATCTATATCATGCAACTAATGATATACATCCATAATGTAATCAACAGAACTTACTCAGATTTTACCAACTGGAGAGCATAGGCCAGTATTTTATAGAATGGCTCCCAATTTGGCTTTGTCTAATGTTTCCTTGTAATGGTTCAGAATATTCAATTTGGGACAGGAGTACAACAGAGGTGATGCTGAGTTCTTCCTGGTACAGACTCTGGGAGGCTCATGTTAGCACTGTCTCGTTACTGGCAATGAGAACTCAATCTTGACTTCTTTTAACTGTGAGCACATGGCCGGGGGAACAGCTGGACAGCTGTAGCTCAAACCTCGGGCCCCCAGAGCAGCACTCCTGGACAGCTCTGTCAAAGGTAGATGACTTCTTTCTCACTGCACATATATTATCTTTGAAGGTAACATATTTCATCTTTTTATAGTTCCCCTCATCATCTGGACTTCTCTATTTATCCATTACATGTTGGGGAATATCCTGTGTGGCTGGGCACTGTGTCCAGAGTACCTGGAAGGAGGCATCGTTCACAGCAGGTACTCTATCCAGCATTCACCCTGCCCAGGCATCACCACCCAGGCCGACTTTCACCCCTTCCTCTCTGCACTCTAAGCCCTGTTGATGCAGACTTACCGTCCTTCTGGGAACCTGCCATGAAATGTCATACCACCCCTGAGTTTTAAGTTATTCCACTGCCTGGAGTGATATTTCTCATTTAACTGCTTGGCAAAGACACACTCACTTTTCAAGTCGCAGTGCAAATGTCACTTCCTCTGTGAAGTCATCCCTAACTCCACAAGAGAGAATTAATTTTTCTTATCTGTAATCCCTTAACAGTTTATACATAATTATAGTGTAGCATGTGGCACACAACACACCATATAATAGCAAAGTGTCTTCTGAGTCCTTAAGGCCAGGGTTATTGCATGCCTCCAACTCCACACAAAATATAGTAAATGGTCACTTTTTTTCTCTTCTTTTTTTTTTTTGTTTTTTCTAATGCAGGTTTCCACCCAGAAATTCAGCAAGAAGCCCATTCAGGTTCTGGTATGTGAGTTCTTCACAGCAGGCCAACTCTCCACTTTCAGCATTTGATAGAATGAAAGGCCCACCTCTGTTCCTCCACCTAGCTCCGCCCTCACCATATCTGCTCTACTATTTGGGGACTAAACAGGAAATTCCAAATCAGTCTTTTTGGGGCTTAAGATTTCAGAAATGGCTCTTGAGCCACATTCGTTTTTGAGTGCTATTTATTTTGAGCTAAAGTGCTAATGGATTAAATAGCACATTTGGCTTTGAGTGGGGGACTGAATGCTTTAACCTCAAAGCAAAACTTTGAGGTTAAGACTAGGGGCATTCTGGATGAGGGATGAGTTGCCTTAAAAAAATAATAACAATAAAGGAAAAGTAACCTCAAGGCATGCCATGAATTCAGCCCTGGTTAAACTCAGGAATGCACTTATACCCATGTTAGCTCACCCTGACTATTCTAAGGATGCAAAGCACAGTAAAAAAAAAAAAAAAAAAAAAAAAAATCAAGGAGGACACCAGCGTGGATTAGAAATAATGGGTTGGCCTAAAAGTTCATATGGAAAACCAGAATGAACTTTTTGGCCAACACAATAATAAGTATTTATAGAGCACTTTTGTCTTTTCCACCTTGAAATATCCAGAGATCCTCTTTGTCGGTGGTCCAGAGGTGGTTCTAGGGTGAAGCCCATTTCCCTCCCAGCAGAGGACAGGGCAGGGCGTGCTGGTGGCATGTGTGGGTGTTTGTGAATGATGGTTTACACATGTGGCCACAGGAACCACAGCAGGATCATAGGTAGGATGAAGAAGACAGTGTGGCTGAAGAAGGACCACAGTTAAAGATAAGATATAGTTGACCCCAGTGTTTTTCGGAAAACCTCTGGGTCTGCTGTTATCTTAAAGCCATTTGTCTACTGGATGATACGAGTTTGCTCTGAGAGCTTTTTCACACTGTGGTTCCTTATTTTGGAGCTCGTGACATTTAGATGCATATTTGAAATGTATTTCTTTCTCATGCTTTCATCATCAGGATCAAACCGTATGAGTCTACTTTTCCTCCAAGCTAAGGACGTGTTCCCTTCTATAGGAGAAGAAAAAGTCGTGAATCTGTTGGAACGTTAGGGTGAAATCTGTCGGTTGGCGTGAGTGGACAAACACAGGGAGAGGTCAGAGCCACATTTGGTAACTGTCTTTACTGTGAAGGATGTGTAGTTTAACTTATATGTGTTTACCCTCTTTAAAAAAAATATATATATAGTGTCACAATGATCAATTATTGATAACTTGTGCTTACACTGGGAACTCAGTCCAGCATCCAAACATATTTTGATCATTAAAAAGTGTCTTCTGTCTTGTCCCATTATCATAGCTGGAGAAAACAGAACACTGATTGTCCCTAATTCCATCAGCCTCTTCTTCAGGAGGGATCAGGAGTCAGCAGCCACTTCTAGAAGCACTGTTCAGTTCAGTCAAACAAACCCTTACCTGCTACACAGATGCCAGCAATCAGGATCTGCCTCCTTTCACCCTGAGGAGCTTCTGTTCCAGAACAGGCCACCTTCTGAATAGAAACCCACTGCCTCTTCTGATAGGCTGGGGCCTAGAGACTGTGGTTGACTTTGAAAGAAAAATGCAAAGTTTTGAAAAATGAATTCAAAACAGGCTTGTAAAAGAATCATCTTCCTTGAGAAATATAATGGACATTGTTTGATTGCATAGAAAGCCCTGTGACCTGGCAAACACACACCAAGGGAAAGGAGTGGTCCTGATGACCACAGAAGAGTCAGTTCTGAGGTTGTACAAAGGCAGTTGCATGTGTGCACACATGTCAAGCTTCACGCTGTCAGGAAACTCAGGGCTCCGGTCCTATGTTGGTGAGAAACACTGAGAGGGAAATTCTGGTGATTTTACATCCATCTTTTATGACTCTTGAGGTTGTACCCGTTTGTGTGGAGTTAGGAGAAGGCTAGAAACGCAGTAAGTGGGGACCACTTGCACAGCTGTCTGGAAAGAGTGTTCAACCTCAGAGCTCAGCCACGTGTGTGCTCAAGAGCCAATACCACATGGAGAAGAACAACTCTCCCTGCTCTGGCTGATGGGGGCATAAGAGGGGCAACAGGCCTCCTGGACCCTAAGTGGGTCTGCAGGACATGAGAGTAAGGCAATATCTACAACAGCAAGAGGATTCTTTTTTTATGAAATAGTATTCATGGTTATAAGATGATACAAAAATTGAATTTCTAAAGGACTTTTTTCCTTGCTTTTCTCTACAGTTTTATTTCTTTGCATCCTGAACTGATTATTTAATCATTTTATCCTTTCTTCCCCCTCTCTCTCTCTCACTATCTCTCTCTAATTCCCCTTCTCTCAACCTGTGATGGAAAAGTTCCTACACTAGTAACAGCTTATGTGTAAGAATCTTTTAGAAATATGCATGCTGGTTTCTACAGCTATTTTGTAATTAGTGACATTTCTCATTCTGTATAAGATCAATATTTTTTACAGAGTATTTATTTTAAATCACCGTTACTGGCTTTTGTTATAGGCAATATGTGAGAATAGGGACCCATTTCTCCTTAGAGGGGTCAAGATTTATCTTACAAGTAACAGAATCAGTACCAGATGCACCTTGGGAGGCCTCCTTTCTCCCAATGTAGAATATTAAAAACAACCAAAGATTGACAGTGCCTTATAGTATTCTGTCGTGAACTTTCTAAACCCTTCTTGGTGAAATGATGACGAATCTCTAAATAATTAAATGTAACTTGAGATCTGGAACTTATCTGAAACTGAGAAAACATTGCAATAAAGGACGTTATCGGGACAAATGACACACTTGATTGTAGATTGTGAAATAGATAGTAGTTTTGCAATGTCATTAAATTTTTTGATTTTGATAATTGTACAGTAATTATGTAAGAGAACATTCTTGATCTTAGGAAAAACACAGTGAAGCATTTAGAGGTACAGACATGTTGTCTTCAACCTGTTACAAGTGGTTCAGACAAAAAAAAAATCTATAAATACACACACATGCACACAGAGAGAAAAGTTGAGAATGCAGTGGGCAAAATGTAGATAACTGATGAATATAGGTAAAGGGTACAACATTTTTGAACTGTTCTTGCAACTCTCCTGTATATTGAAATTATATCCAAAATTTTTTTAAGAAAAGAACATAAGAAGAAAGTCTTGTTATTTATTGACTATTTTTATCATTACCATTTTTCATTTTTTCCAGGACATGCCTTTTCTTTTTAAAGCACATTTATATATTGGATAAAAATATAATTAAAACTGTAAAGATGCTGTTTTGCAGGTTTTTTTTTTTAACTCCTTTAAAGCTTGCATTTAAAAATAATATTCCTTTTAGAAACTGCCCTGCTTTGCAGGAATTTCAATAAAAAATATTTAGAAAATAGGGGAAAACTAGCATAATATTTTGTTCAAGAATATGCTTTGATTTTGGTGTTTTGCATCCATCTCACTCTCCCTCTGTTGGGTTGAAAACACACGACTTTGGTGTCTAGGCTGCTCATAATCACAAAGGATAACCAGAGTCTGTAATCTCTGATGTCTTGACTATTCAGGTATTTTCCTATTTTAAATATTCCAGAAACACACTCACAATTAAATGAACCTTTATCCATCCTCCCCCTTGTGAAAAAGAAATATAACTTTGTTCCAATTATTACAACCTCTAATAAAATTGTATGTTGCATGTTCGCAATATTTATTAAGCAGGAAATAACCCCGACGTAACGATTTTCCTCTTGCAGGAAATGCTGGGATCAGGGTTTGCTATCTGTGAAGTGACAAGACTCAGGTTCAAAATGCAAAATTAGTATCATTTTTTTTTAAATTGGTCATTGTCATTTAGGGTGGGGTGAGATCCTGGAAGAGGAGAAATAGCTGAAACCTGAAGTGGGGATGATTTTTCGTTGGATCAGATGTGCTTTCCTTATTGACTTCACCCTTCTGCTCACAGGAATCTGAGTTGCTTCATAGATTCCTCACCGATGCGAAGGATCTCTCAGCCCATTTGGTGTGTCAATTTCAGGCTTTCTATATATCTCATGATCTATGTTATTTTGTTCAGAAAAATGAGTCAACACCCTCATCGGACCGGCCACAGGGAAAGACCTCCTTTTCCAGGCCTGCCAGTCTCTTCCTTCTGCTGCTTCTTGCTTTATTGTTTGTCTTCACAGACCTCGGTGAACACTACTAATGACAGCGGGGGGATGGAGTTAGCGTTTGAACCTGGAGATCTAGTGGTTTTTTTGGTTTTGTTTTGTTTTGTTTTTCTTTCTTTTTCTTTCCTTTCTCTGCCCCTCCCCCTCCTTCCTTTTTTTTTTTTTTTTTAAGAAATCCACCTTCCCTGCTCAAATTCCGAATCCTTTCAAAGCTCAGTGAAAGCTTCTCTTCTCTGGCATACCCTTCTGATTTCAAAGGGAGATCATCTTAAGTGAAAGGGAAAGTTTATTCAGGTGGCAGGAATCAAACAAGCCCCCAGTGATGCGACGGGGAGCTGCAGACAGCAGCCGCAGTCTCTCTCTCTCTCTCCCTCGGTGTCTCCATCCTAAAGAAACCTAACAAAACCCCAGAAAAACATGCCGCCTGTAATCTCCTTGCCTTAGCCCGAAACAGGGGTGACGGCAAGCTGCCCTCTCATTATGGTCTTGGTCTCAAGGTTAGAATTAGACCCTGAGGGTAAGGAGCTGTCAATTAGAGATAACGCCAACCAATGCGCTCTGCAAGCTGGACTCGTCTCCTAGCAACCCCTGCATTCAGGGCGCGGCCTCCACCTCTGCCAGCGGCTCAAGAGTCATCCTGAAGGCAGTGAAATAACCTTTTCAGTTTGAGCAGATGCATGAAGAGTTTTGCTTCCTCCGTCCTCTGTGGAGCCTGGGTGACATTTGACTAGGAATAGATTTGAATCTGGAAAGAATTAAGATTTTCTCGTTTGCCAGTTGCAGATGTTTCAAAGGGAAGATTGAATAGAAGTATCTGGCCCAACAATCAGAAAAATCGAAACACAGTCTGAGGCTGGATACCTTGGGTTTCCAGAGATGAGTCTGTCATGTTTATGTATCAGCAGCGGACATTGTCTCCCCAGCACAGCCTATTTTATGCTTAGGAGGAATTTGCCAAGAGTTGGGAGTGGAGTGGCCATGGTTACCAGGGGAACTCTGCCTGCCTTTATCCAGCATGGCAGGGCATAGAGAAAGCCGACAAGCATAAATCCTATTAGAATAGCACAGGGTTACACACCATTGATGTAGGGAACATCGCAGAATTTACTACTAGAATATATACTTGGTACAAAAAAAAAAAATCACATACATTCCTTAGAGTTGTCTATTCATTAGGTTTGGGAATCATGTTGTTGATTTTTCTAATCTTGAGCAGAGTGAGGATAACAAAATACTGGGAGATTACTAGGGGGAGGGGGAAAAAGCCAGCCTTTGATTTTCTATTGGTAACTACAATAACAAAGGGATACCTCAGAAATGTTGTAAAAATAGCAGATGCAAAATAGCCAGCCTGCAGCAGGGTGTAAATTAGGCACTCCTCTCAGAATTAAAGATTTGGTTTAACAAAGCTCTTTTGTGAGACAGCAGCCTCCTGGGCCCCTGGTGCATACCCAAGCATTGGCCATGTGTTCAGAAAGCTCCGCACAGGACTGTCCTCCCAGTGGCCGCTACAGACCAGTCCTGCCTCTGCTGTTGTGAAAGGGTGGCCTCATTTACGGTGCCATAGTCCCTGACTTTTATATCCACACCTGCATAGGCTCTGCAATTTATCAATGAAGCCATTATCTTTGTGTGTGTGTATATTTAAATTATCATCCGGTGTATTTGGGGACAGTAATCGGATATCCAAGAAGCAAACAAAAGCCACATCAAGCTGGGTAACAGAGGTGTCTTGGGTGGAGAAGCAAAACTGCACCCTGGGGAAAGTCAGTGTTGGGGTCGAAGAATGCAAAATAGCTGTCACGTTGAGGGCTGTGGGTTTATGGACAAGGAGCCTGGTTCTGTATTACGCAGCATGATACATAAGGAACGTTCCCTCTCCCACGTGAACAGCCCTGGGGTGGATGTATTTTCCCCTCCCTACATCTCAGAGTGCAGGTGAGTTGCTCCTTAAGCTCAGCTACATTTATTTTTCTATTACTTCTTGTCAACACAACACACAGAAAAGCTGTTTTAGAACGAGGGGGGAAAGGCGTGAGGAACTTTGAATGAATCTTTTGTGTGTGTGTCTGTGAATGGGACATGTATGCAATTCTGTTTTATTTTCAAAATCAAGATTCCAGTTTAAAAAAAAAAAACTGGCAAATATAGCACTAAATATCCAATAGCTTAAAATTGAGTTACATGTAATTTGCAGAAATTAACCTTCCCTTATTAGCGAAGAAAAAGGTGATGCAGCTTCATAAATGGTTTCACAAGGTGGGAATGCCTTATGCTATTTTCCTTGTAATTGCACATCAAAAATATTTAAAATAAGCCACTGTAAAAATACACACTGTCAGAGAATTTTTACAAATATTGCTGTTGTTGATGTTGTCTTTAAATCCCCAGTTTTCTCCAGCATGAAGAATATCTCTGTGTTTGTAACATGCTAGTTGGCATTGACTTGAATACAGTAACAAAAAATGGACTTGAAAAATCATCCACAGCAGTCAACGTTTACTTTATTAAACAGCAGATCCGTCATCGCCCCAGTGCTCTATGGTGAACTGTCACGGCTGGTTCCCTAGGAGATGACTGAACTTAACCTCTTCACTGCTGTACGAATTGAATACATTCTCTGAGCATCATCCCGGGGCCCATGGTCCACCTGCGGCTCATTAATCTGTGGCCAAAAGCTTCAGTTTCAAAAGGCTTTTGGTCTGTAAAAATGGTCAAAGATCAGACTATATCTAGATGTAAATTTGACTCCTCCTGGGCTTTTCGGGTACCTTGTCTTACTAAGTTTTTATTACACAGTGTTGCATGTACAAGAATGAATCTTTAGGGGCTTCCCTGGTGGCGTAGTGGTTGAGAGTCCGCCTGCTGATGCAGGGGACACGGGTTCGTGCCCCGGGCCGGGAAGATCCCACAGGCCGCGGAGCGGCTAGGCCCGTGAGCCATGGCCGCTGGACCTGCACGTCCGGAGCCTGTGCTCCAAAACAGGAGAGGCCAAAACAGTGAGAGGCCTGCGTACTGCAAAAAAAAAAAAAAAAAAAAAAAAGAATGCATCTTTAGTTAACAATGGTCAGGATTAGATAACTCTTTACTCCCCAGTCTTATTGAAGAAATTGATGTCTGCTGACTTCTACGACATATAGGACCAGATCGTATTTCCAGAATTCCAGAATTGGATTTAAGAAATCCAATACTGTATTTTTGTGTATATTTTTATTTTAAAAGATGCCACTTTGAAAAAAATATGATTTGCTTTCTAACTATACATTCATATATATAATATTATATATATAAGATTACCATATAATAGCATTTCTTTATGTACTCAGCCTGCAGTTCTCAGTAGATACCTGTTCAGGGTTACCTGTTGGGGCATGGCATTGTAGAGCATCAATCCAAGAGTGAGAAGACCAAATTTTTTCCTAGTTCTATGTTTGTTAAATGACCTTGAGTAAGTCACAGCTTCTGCAGCCTTAGTTTCTGCATATGAAGAAGGAGCGGCTCCATTGAAGTGAAGTATTTGAAAATGATTATGAGCTTCAAACTCTTTTGCAAATGTACGTTATTATTTTGATACTTGTGTGTCCGCTTTGCAAGACATTAAAAAACTTATATCCCAATATTATTCAGTAGAATTGCCTATCTTAAAAAAGCACAAAAAGCAGTATTTAGTTGTTTTCATTGCTGACAAGTTTACTTCTGGCTACTTACCCCTAAATGGTCTTCCCACAATCAGAGAAGCATCTCTTATCGACCACACTTCACTGAAATAATTTGTCAGTGCTCGTGTTCTATATGTTGTTTGATTTTCCTTGTCCAAGGAAGGTAACTAAGATAATTCAGGGAGTGATGCCTTATGGTCCAGCCGTACATTTTATATTTCAACAGCTGACTCAGGAACCCCAGCTTTTTTTTTCCTCTTTCCATTGTCCTTATAGTTGTTCACAGTTTTGTTGACTAGTTTTTTTAACCTTATAGGATATTCCTAATCTGAAAAACCATTCCTTCAGCCAGAAGCAGCAGTTGGAGACTGAAAAGCTATAATGAACCAGAGAACCATAACAAAGGAAGATATTTATCCCAAGAAACGATCTGTAATAAGATGCGCACCTCAAACACATGAGCTTCATCTTAAGTGTATTTAAATTAAATTTTGTTCCTCGTTCCAAGTCCTAATTTTTAGGAGAGAATTCTGCTGCGGAACAATTTTCTACTAATCAAAACCATGAAGCCATGGAAAAACACAGTTTAAAGTGCTAGGCCAGGTAAAATGACTGTTGTCTTTTGAAAAGCATACAAAGACTCAGTAACAAGGGCATTGGCTGACTTTTATTCATGATTTTATTCTTTTGTACACTTCTATTAGAAAGAGCCTGCAGTTAAAATGTGTGTGTGTGTACATAAATAATCAAGTGTGTATGTGCATGCACACACACACACATACACATATATACACACACACAATAAGAGCCAGCAGATTAACAGAATTCTAGAACAAGGAAACTTCCTTGGAAGTTGAAATCAATTATCTACAACAGATTCTACCGTATTTACCTATTTCCACAGAGAGGGCAGCGTATTTTAATTTCTCTTTTCACCATGTGATCAAGCAATAAGCTATGCCTAAGCACGGCCAAAGCAGGGTCCCATGTTTCTGTGCTGAAGTGTCACCCATCGCTGTGATAGTGAGCAGGAGACAGAAATTTAACGAGATGCCTCTTTTCCTTAAACAATACCTAAGCTGATGAACCAAGGCCATTAAGGAAAAGCTTTGCTGGTCATATGTCACCCATGCTTTGAACTTACCGTTCCCTTAGATATTTCAGAGACTTATTCATGAAAGGCCGTCCTGGATTTGAGTTCAGAATGGACAAGGCGGTTGTGGCGGTGGGGGGGGGGGGGCTGCTGACTCACGGGGCTGCAGGGAACCCATGGTCCACTGCTAGGCAACAACCCATCCTCAGCCCAGCAAACAGACAGACTGCAAAAGGAATGACCTCATCTACAAATCAGCTATTTGATATGCAGATCGGACCACAGGCCTCTTCAAAAAAAAAAGCACTTCTCAGGCAGCAGGTGCAGGGAAGAAGTGAGTGGCCTTCCTTCATTTCAAAAGCTGGGCCGCTTCACTCTCTCCCTCTGGCCCTTAACAATTTCTGAAGCTCTATTGTCTTCATTTTTTTATTTAGACGGTCCATTTACAGAATCAGGGTCCATCCTCAGCTCTCGGTTCAGAGACCTAACCTTAAGCTCAGACACGAAGCAGGATTTAGAAACCACACGAACAACTGAGGGAAAGATACCATCACCCAGACTCCTCCTAACAGATAAGAGAACAAAACAAAAGCCCTGGCAAGTCTAGACACAGAGCGTTTCTATACATTCTCCCATACCTCACATTTCTAATGACACAGGTCTCCTTGAAAATAATTATTGATACCTATAGCAGAAATAGAGTTTGCTTTTCCATTTGTGCTGGAAGTAGTCATGTAAGTTGAGGATGGAATGAAAATACTCAACTCCATTCTTTATGAATAGCTTTCTTTTGTGGTCACAATTGCCTTCAGCACAGTGGTGCCGATGCCTCCTATAAGAATTATGGCTCGCTGGGGCATAGGAGGAAGGCATTTTTTAGCCAACAAGTAAAAACAAAATAAACAGTTCATTCCCCCCACCTACCTCCTACTCCCCAGACTTCACACCAGTGGTGAGATCCTGGCTATACTTCATACGGCCATAAAGTACAATGTAATATAATTTATATTGTCTGTGGTTGCAGGTTATATCCTGAAAGTCATAAACTATTACATTTTTATGGCTCTGCTGCAGCTATTAACTAAATGAAAGAGTTATTCATTTGAAATCTGGAATCCGTGCAATGCCTAAGCTTAAATTCATCAAGATCCACTAGTGTAAAATATGTGGAAATATTAAAGATAAAAGATTATAGAAAGTGGGGGCTGAGGGTGGGAGGGGGAGGGGTGTGTGGAAAGCAGCCCTGCAAAACTAGAATGTTATCACACAGCAGTACTGATACAATTTCTACCTCCTTGCTTATTTCTGTGGAATCCAGTGTTCTAGAGTTGAATCACAATCGTTAGTTGGGTTTGTGTACATGTTGTGAATCAAGTAAAAAGATTGTATACTTATTTTGTCATATTCCCACGGATCCTGGAGATGTGCGTGTGTTTAGATATAGATACAGAAAGAGAGACATAAGGAGGTGAAATAAAGAATATTTAGCTTTGGAGTAAAAATTTGCACTGCTTTGTCATGACTCAATTATTTTCTTTTCAGTTGCTTATAGATTTATTTTCAGGACCTATGAGTTCATCTTTTTTAAATTAAATATGAACAAGTCATACAAAATACAGCCATTCTGCTGACTCTGGGGATATGGGCACATAAGCAGTTTTACACTCAACACACCGACATCAGCTCTATTTAAAAATCTTCCTTAGTTTTGGGGAAATGTTTGCATCGAGAGTCATGGTGAAAACCACAGTTTGAGGGCTTTACTTTAACAAACAAACAAAAAAGATGGAAGCTTGGAAAGAGTGCTGAATGGAGACTGAGATACTGTGGGTGCTCCTTTTATTCATCAACTCAAGAAGTGGTGAAGGAGTTGCCTGAAGCCCCACCCACATTCGGGGTCTGTGAGGCTATTTTCAGATAATAACCATTACCCTTTGTTACCAACAGAATGATTCTGTATCCCACCCCATTCAGATGTCAAAGCCCAACCTCCGGTGTGGCTGTACTTGGAGATGGGGCCTCTAAGAAAGTAATGAAGATTAAATGTGGCCATAGGGTGGGGCCCTGATCCAACGGGATTAGTGCCTTTGTAAGAGGAGGCACCTGAGGGCTCCCTCTGTCTCTCTCTCTCTACACCTGCACAGGAGGAAGACCGTGCAAGCACATGGCCAGACAGCAGCCGTCTGCAAGCCAGAATCCCACCCTGCTGGACCTTGATCTCAGACTTCCAGCCTCCAGAACTCTGAGAAAATAATCTGTTGTTTAAGACCCCCAGTCTCTGGTGTTTTGTTATGACAGCTGTAGAAGACTAATACATCCTTCTCATATGGAAACATTTTTTCTATAACATCTGAAAAACACAATTTTAATGTGTAGAATATGGCATGAGGACACTTTTGAGCAGTTGAAAAATCAACAAATAAACTAAAATTGTGTTTTGTAGATTTTTTTTTAAAAAAGCAAAATTTTGAACTGTTCTTATCATATAGATATTATTTTAAATGCCCTAAAGCCATTTAAAAACAATACTAATAATGGCATATGTACTACATTTACATTGCCTTTTAAGGAATCATTTTTAAATCACTGTGGTATAAAAGAAGGGTAGAGTCTTGGATCCCAAGGACCTACTTATTGAGTTTAAAAAATACAAAAATAAGTCAATATAGACAGAGAGGGAAAGAGTTAGAGTAGCACTGAGTGTATGTAGACATTTTAGCGGTATCTTATTTAACCTCACCTCCAGTAACTCTCAGAAATAAGCATCGCTGTTCCCATTTTACAGGTGAAGAAAAATGAGGATCAGGGAGAGAAAATAATTCACCCAAAGTTATCAATAAAATTGGGGGATCTGGGATCCACAGCCAGGATGACTTCCTGGCTTCAGCATCTCGCTACATGTCTATTAGCTGGTCCAGGGGTGCAGATGAAGAAAGAGTCTTCTCAATTTGACTATTTGGCACTTCAAGAACTGGGTGGCTCAGGAGGGGTAAAGACAAAGAGGAAGAAAGAGAACATTATGTGTGAGAAAAAAAGAAATGAACAAAGATGCAGGGTCGGAAAAGCACAGAGTACGTGGAGTGTATGGACTCCATCAATTTGGCTGAATCATAAAAAGAATGCAGAGAACACTTAACCACAGGTTGTGAAGGCCCAAACCACCAGGTCACAGAGTTTATTCACCAAAGACTGGTGAGTCATTAGAATCTTTTGGAAATAAAGCTCCCTGGAAGAAGCATTACAACTTGCACTGATAAAAACAAATTACTTTTCTCGAGGAGACAGGCCATGTGCCTTACAGAATGGTGCATAAGAAAAGCAAAGGTAGGGGAGCATGCTGAATATCGTTTCCTTAGCTTTCACTTTTATTGTACTTTCTATTTGACTTGAGGCCAGTGAGCAGCCATGGGCTATGTGCTGAGCTGAGTCACATCCCACATGTTTGTAAACTGAGACCTGCCATGCTGTGTGCCAGGCTATAAACTAGGTGCTCAGTGCAGAGCTATTAATTGAGAATTAGGGAAGCTGGAGCAGGACCAGAGTGCTAGGCACAGAGACAGACTTCCTCTGATTTCAGAAACGGGAGTTCAGACTTGGAAATCTCAGATCAGTGCTCTGAGGACAGTACGGTTGAAGAAATGAAGAATTCACTCTCCCTGGAGAGTGAGAATAGAATTGACTTCTTTCAACCAAAAATGGTGCTTATAATTGACAGCACACTGCCAAAGAATGGATGAAAATGAATTCTAATCTGAAAGTCAGTTCATATTTAACACAAAATGATATCTTCCTGTACACATTTTATTTGAAATAGATTCTTGACCCCAGGACCAAAATATTTGGGAGAATTACATTTATTTAAACAAAGTCATTGTCCTGGTTAAAACAAGTGAAAGTAAGGCACATTCCTATATTCAGGCATAACAGCAGAATATATGAAAATGAAAAGTGAGACAGTGGACTGTAGAAAAAGAATGTGACCATGAGCCCACATTCTAGAAGGATCTCCAAGTCCAAGTTTTTTGCAGAACAGATGGATGCAGGCTCTTATCCCACAGGTATGATATGTCCTACGTACCATGCATGCTCCTCACTTGACTCCTGGTGAAGCTTAATCTGAAACTAAAGGACAAGGTGCCTCCATCGTGCAAGCATTCAGTGGAGTGTTGTGCGCTAAACAGCAAAGTAAGGGTATTGTTTCTAAAGCCAGCGAAGCCATCACAGAATGTCAGTGCCCGTTGACTAGGCCGTGCTGAAACACCTGAGTGTTCACTGTGATTTTTACTGATCTACATGCTACATTTCTCCTCTCTCATTTATCCAGGACGATGAGGGAAATCTTTCTATATTTCTCCTAAGCTTAAATTATTTATTCATATGTTTTCAAATTTGGTATCACCCCAAAGTACACTTTTTTTTCCCCCAACAATCTTCTCTTTCTTTTTTCCCTGAGCCCCATGTGTATTTTAAGCAAATTCTCATCCATATGGTCCTCATTTCTGGTCTTTTAATTCATCTATATGTTGTTCTGTTTGCTATTCGATATCTTTTTCTTTAGGTTTATATTAAGGTTTGTATGCTTATTTGGGGAGGGAGTTTCCTATTAAGGTTTGTGTACCATTTTTGTTTGTTTCCAAAAATAAAAACTTACTTAGACATGATGGAAAATAGTGATGTGTTAATGGATTTGAACATCACTTAATGTGATGCTGGACTCAGGATGCTAAGCTCAATGGGGTAGGTGAAGTACTGTATCTCATTCGGTTCTCCCAGAGACCCTGTGAAGAGGTCACCACCCTCATTTATCAGGTGGACCCACAGAAGGGAACATACCTGAGGCGTAAGGTCATTCATTGGAGGACTCACGATTTAGACCACTCCACCTGCCCAAACCCGCACACTTCCCGTTTACCCCACTACCTGGTACCGTATCTAATTTGGAAGTGAGGCAAGTGTTTTATGAATGTATGTTTGTTTACAGTCCAAATAAAATGTGCTACATTTTCTCTTTGGGAAGATTCCAGGGAAACTCTTTGCTCCTTTCTGGAGAGCTAAGTTTTTCGATATCCTTTTTGGAAAGTCGGTTCCAGCATCTCCTTTGTTCTTTCTTCCAAGAGACTCTCAATTTCTCAGCGAAGGACCACCCATCATTTGATACCTGGTTCAGTGCATCAGTGGACTCCTGGAGATCCCCTTGGAGCTTCAGAAAACCAGGCATACAAATTAGGTCCTTACCTTTCCTGCAATTTTTCTTCCACCTGTTCAAAAAACAACCAACCAACCAAACAACAACAACAAAAACCTAAAAGCAGGAATGATACTAAAGAAATGCTAAAGTAAGAAGTCTCTACAACAATTGTTGCAGAAATGATGAGGTAGCAAGCTTTATGCTTTATCCCATGCTCGTGATGTGACAGGCTCTGTTTTCCCTTGTCTCCGTGTCTTTATCTGCTTAATGGGCATAATGATACATGCTAAGGATTCTAGACACCAGTCCCAGTGTGTGGAGGGTGTTTCCACACCACCAAGCAATTCTTGGACACTAACTGGGTGTCCTAAAATTCAACTCAATTCTGACACTACTGACCTGGAGATGATATCAAATCCCACACATTAAGGGCTCCTTCCTACAAGCCGGCTTCCTCTACCCCTCCACATCAGATGCCAGTTGCAAGGCCACATTGTCACCTGCACTTCTGACCAACTGGCTTTACATGGGAGGTTCCAACAACTCCCTCCTTGGGTTCCATTAATCGCTCACAGAACTCAGAGAAACACTTCCCTTACTAGATTACACATTTATTATTGAAGGATATAACTCAGGAAGAGCCAGATGGAAAAGATGCATAGGGCAAGGTATGGGGAAAGGGTGTGGAGCTCCCATGATCTCTGAGCTCTCCCTAGATCTCCCCTCATTCACTAATCCAGAAGCTCTCCAAACCCCCTCCTTTGGGGTCTTTATGGAGACTTCATTACATAGGCATGATTGATTAAATCATTGGCCACTGGTCACTGATCCAACCTCTGACTCCTCTCCCCTTTCCAGTGGTCAAGAGGATGGCACTAAAAGTCCCAATCTTTTAATCATGTGGTTGGTTCTCTAGGCAATCAGCCCCCATCCCTAGGTGCTTTCCAAAAGTCATCACATTAACATAACAAAAGACACCTTTATCACTTTCTTTACTCAGGAAATCACAAGGGATTTAGGAGCTCTGTGCCAGAAAGAGGGACAAAGACCAAAATACAGATTTATAAGTATGATATATATATATATATATATATATATATATATATATACACACACACACATATATATATATATATATATATATATATATAAAATTTATAAATCACCATATCACATGTGGCTTTTTTTTTTTTTTTCTTTTTTGCAAAGTGTGAGATCAACTCAGGTAGAACAAATGCCGACTGCTTGGATGGTTGATAGAATGATGCACATGGGAATGGAGTTGTGGCTGCTTCCTTGGAATTCGTAGCATCCCCTGGGCTTGTGGTTCTATAATGAGGCCTCCCTGAAAAGTCATCTTGGGGTTCTAACTTGTGTGAATTTTCAGAGGGGGAAATATTTTCACAAAACTGTTTTAAGGGCACCCAAGTATATAGCTCTTGCGCACAGAAAGGCTTTGCTATAAGGACCCCTTTTCCAAAGAGCTTCCTATTCTCATTAGAAAAGGCTGAAGGGAGTGTCCATTTCACAGATGAAACCAAGGCTCAAGCCAGTGACGCAATGTATAGTTTCCTGCCTTCCTGATACCCAGGGCTCATTGTAAAGAGAGAACACAGTCATGGCTCAGTGGAATGGACATATAAGTTCTGGAAAAGATAATGAGACCATAGTAGCCCCCCAAAAATTATTTCACACATAATTTGGAAGTTATATGTAAGCTGCAGCAGTGAGCAAAGTAAGAATAACCATATTAAATAGCATTTATTGGGCTTAAGTCGTGTGAAAAGCAGTTTGCTAAATACTTTGCATACGATATCTGAAGAATTCCCCCTACACTAGTAGGGTAGACCAGCTTTACTGAAGAGGAATGTGGGGCTTCCGTGGTAAAAGAAGTGTTCCTACTCCCAGAGCCAGTAGAGAACCAAGTTTAGACTCAAATCCGGGTCTTTCCTGATTCCAACATCATTGTATTTTGCTGCTATGCCTCCTGTTCCTTCAGGGATGAGAACTGGAGTTTGGAGTGGAGATTTTATGCTGTTGTCAGGAATCAGGGCAATACCTACAGTGCTTATGTTACTGCTGCGGCTGAATATTCCAATTATTCACTTGCTATTTCTAAAACTTGAAAATGATTTGTGTAGGTTGCTTTACATAAGAGTGAAATTCAATAAAGAAAATATATTCCTTGATCTTTGATTTGCTTAACAAGCAGCTTTCAACTTTCAGTTTTATTAATTGCTCTGAAAACCTACAATTTAGGTTAAATGAATTACGTTTAACTTTACTCACTTGGTTAGTCCTCTTTTAATATAAGTGGGATTGAAACAATCACTCTCATCTATATGTGTCATATACAAAATGGCAATAGGAAGTACCAGGAGACATCCATCCACTCCTTCAAAATTAGATCTAACTTGATTTCTAATGAAGGGTTTGCTCTTGCAAGAAATTGCCTTGACACATCTTTTCTTTCAGAAATCAATTTTTTTTGTTTGTTTATTTTTAAAAACCAGTTTCTTAGCCATCTGGCACCTTTTGTGTCTTCTAGGACAAGGAATGACCAATGTTAATTTTACTACGGTGCATGCTCTGGAATTCACACTTTGATCAGGAGAGACACTTGGTATTTGTCACACCAGGGGGTGGGAAGGCTTGGCAGAGAAGGAGTTAATGGAAAGGGGAGGGTCTATGTCCAAAACTAGAGCTCACTGTGAGCTGTCATGCTGGGTCTGAGATTCTGAAGACAGTGAGTTGCAAACGTAGTCCTGAACACCCTAATCTCTGTTTAAGTGCAAATCAGAAATCCTAAATCCAACACACCTAAGATATAAAGAAGAAACCAGATATCAAATGGAGAATAGGAGATCAGACACAAGGGGTTCCATGAATTTTACCACCGACATCATCATCCCTGCATGACCATTAAATGATCACACACTACCTGACATAAATGTAAGATGTTTCCCCAAGCCACACCTGCCTGGGAGCAAGACACAATCACATTTACAGGGGAAAAGAGCTTAGATTTATCCATCATCCTAAAAAAGATGGTGAGAGCCCAGCCTTTCTCAAAGCTGTGTTACAGGAAGTCTTGGGAAACATGACAAAAGGATACAAAAAGCCTTGACGATCGTTATTGTCAATGTCATGGCACCGTCTTTCCGGCTCTTTCCGCACGATGTGGCACATGACTTTGGTAAGCTGCTTCGTCTCTCCCAGATTCATTTACCCCTTATTTAAATGGTGATAAACATCTCTCATACAAGGTAGATGGAAAGGTTTAAAGATAATAAGGTGTGAGAAGAGCCTGACACTTAGCAGATGCAAACATTTGGAGAGATTTCTTTCTCTCCCTCTTCCCCTTTGTTGACTTCTACTCCAAAAAGTAGCTTAGAATCCACCAGAAATGAAGAGAAGGGCATTTGTCATTTCTGTGCTGTCCTCCTTTACAACACAGAACTTAGGTTATTGCCGCTTGTACTTGAATACCTTTAGCTTCTCAGAGCCTCTGCTGATGGCAGGGAACCAAAACACCCAAACTGGCCAGCAGCCATGGGATGAGCTTGCTTTGCCTTTCCCCATATCAGAGTATCAAGAGATGGAACCTAAATCACAGTTACACATACTCAAGGTGATTGAATCTCATGTTAGCAGAGAGAACTTTGTGTCTTCATTCTCCGCTAGTGGCACACACGTTCCTTCCTTCCTTCCAATAACATGACAGAGGCCCACGTGGCCCAGGGTCTCTGTATAGGAGGACTCTCAGCAGCTCCCACTTTGGATCCACGAGCGTCTGGGCTACCTTGCACGGGGAGAGGGACCAGAGGGGCAGAGAAAGCATGTCACCTTTGATTACTCTCCCTATCCCAATGCTAAAGAAACAAGATGTGAAGAACGGCCAGCCAGCACATTTCCTCCAACCTGTAGAGTCATTGCAACTTCAACCTGAACCTTCCCCTGCTGGGGATCCTGATGGTCCTGAGAGGCACTGTCAGTGGAATGTCATTTCCCATCAACGGTTGACATGTAGACACGTAAATATTTCAGACTCCACAGGAAAACCAACCTTTATGCAGAAGGAACCGAGGATGGACAGAGCTGGCTCCATGGAATTTGCACTTGGCAACCTGCTGTAGTTAGAACAACATTGGTCTGGGTGGCTGGAAACTTGGTTTCTGAGCTTGGCTTGTATACAACTATCTGTGTGACCTTGGTTCCCCTGTCTGTCCAGACAAGAAGTTGGAGAGGGTGGCATCTAAGCATCCTTTGGGGTCTGAAATCCCCAACGTCACAGAGCTGCCAAGATCCAGGGCTTGGAGTTGCACAGGTGTGGTTTAACCTTAGCTCCGCCATTTACCTGCAAGTCACCAAACCTCTTTTGAGTTTATAAGCAAAATGGGGAAAATAAGAATGCCTAATACATAGGATTATTGTGAGAATTAAATATGATAATGTAATCATAGTATTTAGCTCAAAGTTTGGCCTACAGAAAGAACACAACAAAGTTTTAAAATATACTTAAGTGATTGCTGATAGGAACTGTTTAACTGTTGATCTCTGTTGATAAATATATAAATAAGTAGCTGTAAAAATCGGTTGTTGAGTGAAGACATTAACATATTGGGGAAGATGTGAGGATGCCCATCTCTGCAAATGCTCTGGCATTGCAGTGTCAGAAAAGGTACAGAGACAAATAAACAAATAGATAAAACAGATAAGCAGGAACCATGGGTGCAGGGCTCCCAGAAAGGATATTTGAGGCCTGGCAGCTCGAGGGTCCTGCGGCTTCCGTTAGGGCACCCTGGCTCTCTGTTCCTTTCAGCGTTATCCTCTGGGGCATCTCTGCTCCAATCACATCGGCAACTCGTAGAAAACCCCATTTACAGTCAACCTGCACAGAAAAGCCAAAGGAAAGAGTCAATGCAATTAACCCAGAGTGAAGTCCTGCTTCGAAAAAAAATTCTCCCACTCTATTCTTGGATTTATAGCTCAAGGTTTTCACTGTAATGGCTCTTGTAAATTAATTGCAGACACAATTGTCTACGGGCATTCTCCGAATAAGTGGCAAGTAGTTAATTGCACCCTGAATTAGCCAATTCGGCCCATAATTAACCATTTGAGGACAATTAATTGCATGCATAATATTTGCACCTGCAACTAATTGGAGACTCATATTGTTCCTGGAAGAAATAAATAAATAAGTAACAACAACAACAACAAAAGAACCAGTGGCTACTCTTAAAATGGAGTCGTTTATAGAAAAAGGTTCCCTAGAGCTGAGGAAACACTCATCTGTGTCACAGCTGCCTCAGTGGAGAAGCAATTTTAAAACATCCGGGACTAGCTAGGTTTGCAGGACACTATTTTATACTTTTTCTTTTTCCTTTTTTCTCTCTCCCTATTATTAATGGGAGGGAGAAAAAAAGGAACTTAATTTATTCAATTAACGTAATAAAAAAATGTAAGACTATCCAGGTTTGGAAAAATAAAGCATCCCACATACTGAAATAATGGTGTCGTTATAAAAGAAAGGCTAAGTTCTCTTATCTTTGTTATTGTTTCACCCACAGGCTGACTAAATGTGCTTTTAGTCAAGAGGGAAGGAACAAACGTTCCCCCAGACCTCAAGGGCAGGAGAAGAAGAACCGCATATACATCTTATCATACTTCTGCTGGCAGGTAGGGTCTGTGGATTAGCACAATCTCTTTTCAGTCGTTAAAAAAAATAAGTTGCTGTGATTAATACTAATAATAACAAGGACAATACTAACAACCATTACAATAACTGCAGTCACCACATTGTAAATACTTTAGCCTACACTTTACCTAACCTCACTTAAAGTGTTATAACAATTTCAGAAAGACTTTTTGCCCATTTTGTAGATGAGAAAATTGTTCAAAAAAAGCTTCCTAGCTTTCCTGATTACAGAGGTACATTAAACTTGTATAATTTAATCCATATCAAGTGCTTAGCAAAGTACCTGAAACATAGTCAATACTCAACTAAGATTAGCAAAGTATTTGTAGCCCTAGTAATTACTAAGTTTATTCCCTTTTCACGGACATGTTGAGGATAGAATTGTAAATCTAAAAGTTGATGTATATTCAGCGTTCATGGTGTGCTAGTTAATGTTCTAAGTGCATCACATGAACTCAATCAATGTAAACTCAGTAACGAAGCCATGAGAATAATACCACTGCCATCCCCATTTTACAGATGATGACACTGAGGCAGGGAAATGTTAAACACCTTGCTCAAAGAATATACAACTGGCAAGGGGATGAGATGAGGGATTCAAATATGGAAATTCTGGCTCTAAAATGTGTGGATTTAGCTAGTGCACGAATTTGCCTCTTATAACCTGGACAGATGGATTTGTCTGTAAAAATGTGTGTGTGTGTGTGTGTGTGTGTGTGTGTAAGCTTGGATGTGATGGAGCTGTCAAAAACCAAGACGTATAAAAACGGACCTGGGGGCTTCCCTGGTGGTGCAGTGGTTGAGAGTCCGCCTGCTGATGCAGGGGACGTGGGTTCGTGCCCCGGTCCGGGAAGATCCCACATGCCGCAGAGCGGCTGGGCCCGTGGGCTATGGCCGCCGGGCCTGCGCGTCCGGAGCCTGTGCTCCGCAGCGGGAGAGGCCACAACGGTGAGAGGCCCACGTACCGCAAAAAAAAAAAAAAAAAAACGGACCTGGATGCTAAATGCTTGCTTTCTCAAAGGCCAGCAGAACCACTGTCCCTGGCTTAGGAGGACCAGTGGGAGAACACTGTCTTTCCTGCCTTCGTAGGAAGCTGGAGCCCACTGGCTGAAAGTTAGTCCCTGAAGGGGGTGATCTCGATGACTCAGAAGCCACATGACGACTCCTAGAGACGAGTGGTTGCGAAATGTAAGCGGGAGGTTAGGAGGAGAGCTGAGTGTCGGGGCCAGGCCCCAGCAGACCGTGAGGCAGAGGGCAGGGGCTGGGCTGTGTGGTCCCCGCCCACAGGAGGGGAGGGGAGGCACCGACCGGAGAAAGGGGGGCAACAGGCGAGGGGCTTGCAGGACAGAAGTGCCATCCCCACCCCTAGCCCAGGGTCATCTTAGGCACCCAGGCCCTGGGGGTCTCACTGGAGCCTTGAATGCAGCCGAATGGCCTTCCTGCAGGAGCGCTTTCCTCGCTGGGCTGGAACTACACCATGTTACAAGCTTCAAGTCCTAATGGTTGATCTTCTACCATTGTGTAAGAGAGCTTAGGAATGTCGGCTAAATATCTGATGAAGGCTAAAAAGAACAGGGTTCAGGCAAGTGGAGCAGACGGAGAGGGGCTCCTGGTGGCACGGAGGTCAGTACATCACCGCGATTCAGCACCAGAGCTGACAGCCACCCCTGGCAGTCAGGGAAAATAAGAAATATCAACTTTGAGGGTTTATAAGATTTATCATATGACACTGATAAGCTTTCAAGACATTAGAAAATGTATGCTTATTTTTCCCCTATAAAAAACCCAAAACACACATTGTCAACTTCACTAATAAAAAATTTGAACAAGACAAAACAAGGGATAGGGCCCATGCCACAGGGCTAGGTCTCTTTACCATCTGGTGGACGGACATCCATTAATCAAAATATTGATAGAATGGTTTTACAATCAGACTCAAATCCAAACTCTTCCTTTCGCTGTATTTTCTCAACTTATGCACAAGACGAAAGAGTGTTCTGAATGGCTTGTGGAGTCAAGGCCCAGCAGACATGTGTGCACATCCACACGTGAGCGGCACCCACACTTACATTTCCTCCACTTTCTAGGGTAGTTCCTGATCAACAGAAACAAGTGCTAGTTTTCTAGGTGCTCTTAGAAAAGCTGTTTTCTCCTAGTAAAGAAAGCCTTCCTTTCTTTTCAAATCATCTGCTTCATTATCCACACTAGTGACTTTTTGTTTTGTTTTGTTTTTGTTTGTTTGTTTTTGCCACAGTTGAATGTGAAGTGTTTGGGTTCATATTCTACCTTTCCTTTCTTTGCAACATATGAGCACAGCTTGTATTGTACTATCTAATATTCACCATGACTATTTGGACATTGACGAAAGCAGTTTTGTTATCTAATATACAAGCCCTTTAGGGTCTTGTAAGAGGGGACACGCAGGTCATCGTGGTGATGCTTCTTGTCTGCCCGTTTTAGTTGGGTGAGAGAGACCCGGTTTGTCTTGTGGAATTACCCTTTCCCTGACACACACAGCAGATTTCACCTTCTAGGAGGATGAGTCATCTTAAATAAGTTGTATGTTCCCCTGTCTTATCTCCATCAGGAGACCCATACCATCAAGCCTGGGAAGTAGCTGTAGTTACATGTGGTTATTATACACATTTTGGACTGCTTTTATAGATATCTGGATATCGAAGTTGTAGTCAACCATTATCTTCTGTTTCCTCATTCCTCAGAGATTTTTTTTGAACTCATATTATTATACACATTACTTATTGCCTCCCTCCCACCCTGGATTTTAAATCCCAGTTCTGTCTCCGGAGAGAAAGTCAGCACGTAATTCATATGTAAGGGGATCCATCATGGACTGACCTCTACAGCAGCCTGTTTACTGTCTGACTTCTCTCTTCTCTAGCATCCAGCAGAACGTGAATTTAAAGCTTCCTGAATAAAATTGGCAAGCACCCTGTGAAATACATGGCTTAGGAAAGGAGATCAATAGCCTGCCATCTTCTCTCTCCCCACTGTAGATGCAGTTCCCCACGGAGAGGGGCTTCTGGGGGAGGGGAGAGGTTGGGGGTCGGGAACAGAGAGAGGATGGAGAGAAAAGGCAAACAAACAAACAAAAGACTTAGGTCAGACTCCTAGTCTTGTAAGATAGTTACTTTTCCCCAGAGCTCCTCTGTTTCCATATTTATCCTCATTTTAGGTATTACCATCCACAGAAACCTCTAGATTCCAACCTCCCCTCCATCCCCTCCCCCTTCCCTTCCGCTCCCCCAGAAAGGCACACAGCCATGCATCTAGGAGCCTCCGGCCCCCACGTTAGCAGGAGCTCATCCATGCATAATTTATTCAGGCCTCCGTCCTCTGACTAATGCTGCAACACGCAGAGCCCTACAAAAGCAATGCAAAGACCTGCTCCTGGAACAAGAGGCACAAATCAGATGGTGGTGTCCCAGTGGTGTGCAAACACGTGCCTTAATAACAGGAAAATCTCTGCAGCCTCCTTGGGCTGAGCTTCAAAGATGCCGGCATCTCCAACCACTGCACCGCTTCAGAGCATGAGTCACAACAGAGCCTTTTCTCACATTATTTGCAAGATGCTCACCTTCCTCGCTCTTCAAACGTGACCTAATCGCCGCCTGCCAGGCAGTGGCGAGGTGTAAAGTGCAGTCCTATTATGTGGGGAGCTATTATGGAAATCAGGGGATGGGGAGGGGGTCAGGAGAATTAAGAGTTAGCTTCTAAAAAAAAAAAAAAAAAAAGAGTTAGCTTCTCATTCATTTACCAGTGCTCCCTACCCCACCATACACACATTTTAAAAAATGGTTGTTTAAAAAAAAATGAACGAGGGCTTCCCTGGTCGCCCAGCGGTTGAGAATCTGCCTGCCAATGCAGGGGACACAGGTTCGAGTCATGGTCTAGTAGGATCCTACATGCTGCGGAGCAACTGGGCCCGTGAGCCACAACTACTGAACCTGCGCATCTGGAGCCTGTGATCCAGGAAGAGGCCACAACAGTGAGAGGCCCGTGTACTGCAAAAAAAAAAAAAAAACGAGAATCAAAATCAAGACTCTCAGAAAGCCTCTGTATTATATTATTGCCCTTGCATGGTGAAAACCAGCAGTATATTAAGGCCACAATTTCTTGTGGATGTACTCATTCTATGTGGAGTAAAGCAAAATTCTGCCTATAACACTACACCTAGAATCTTGTTTGGCAGCTACAGCAGGGGTGTGGAAATATGTCTTTGATTTTTACTGGTCAATATAGAGAATCCTGTGACTTGGGCATAGGTGGGCATGTGGAAACTTGTCAAAGGAAAGAAACAGATATTTCAAATTTGAAAATAAAGTTATGCTCTGAAAAAATAAACTTTTTAAAATTTCATTTTTTTCAGATTTCTAGTGAAAATATGGCTTTTTAATAAATATTATTGGGGCAATTGACTATGAACAAATGTAGTTTATGTCACTACTTTAGGTTAGATTTTAAAGGTCAATTAGAAATTGATTAATGATATAATTGCAAAAAGAAAAAAATTAATATCATTAACAAAATATAGGACGATTTGCTTAAGTTCTCAAGGTAGAGCTTTTTATTTTTTGCTTTTTTTCAAAATCTTTAAATTTTATATTCACCCTTTAAAATTTCTAATTAAACTTGTTTATGATGATTTTCTTCTATATATGGTTTGGAAAATAACTGTGTCTTTATTTTATCAACCAACACATATTTGGCTACATCATATCTGTAACGTGTCTAAAGCATGGGTTAAAATAACTAACTGCAAAGAAAGTACAGTCTTTTGTGCAGAGAAAGTTTAAATTAATTCAATGACAGGCATGTGCTGGAATCCTGCTCTGTGCACATTTGAGGAATTATGAAATTCAGGATTTAATTTATGGGCAATGGTCCTTCACGCCTCCTCACCTACTCTCCTTGTGAAACCATGAGCAGAGAAAGAGCCCACGGCACATGGCATTTCCCTTTCCTTTGCGGTAAAGTCTACGTAAAACATCTGTTGGTTTTACCAAGAGAGAAGCCTCAAGATTATGAAGAGCAGGCATCTAAGCTCTAGTGGTTTTCCAGATGCCTTTGAATTCTACACTCAGGTAAGCACAAGACCAGTGTCAAACATGCATGAAGCTGCCCACTGTCTGGATGCTCTGTCCTGTCCAGGGAGGTCCTGTCCTCCAGCCTGTGTCTGCCCACCCTCAGACTTGCAGAGGCAAAGTGTTTGCTTGAATTTAACTTCAGGTAATTGTATCTAATTTTTAAGTATCGTAGAATTCAAATCTTGGGGATAGAGTCTTTTTTTTTTGTTATTCCCTTATATTTTATGCAATGTCACAGATAAGAACTTTGGAAATTTAAAGCACTTTATCCTATTCTTAATGGATGAAAAAAAATAGTCATCAAAACGTTATATAATTGAATTTTCCTAAAGCTAGAAATGAGCCAAACCCTACAAACATGGTCTTATATCTAAAGAGCTTCAGCCTCACATAATGCAGGCTGTTTTGCTAACAGAGTTCCAGGAAAAACAATGGAGCTGATGCTTTCAAATTTTTTTCATGTCATGGTGATTACAGAGTAAGTGTAGAATAGGTACATTCTGAGCCTGGAACATTGTTTTATACCAGAAAGTAGTGAAGTGCTCAAAACAAAGGCAAAATGTCAAAGAGAAGCTGGAGCCAGCTTGGGGGGCATCAAAGTAATTAAACAGTAATAGTCATGAGTCCAGAGTTCATGCCAAGAATACATAAGAAACTGGGGGCTGAGAGTGGGCAACTGCTTCTAGTAGAACTTTCAATGCCAGCTAGTAAGTGTGAAAAGAATGCAGTAGTTGGAAAATCCATCATTTCTTAAACATCACAGTAAGTACTGATTCATGAAAAAAAATATCAATTGAATCTAAATCAAGGGGGACATTTTGATGAAGAACATAGCAGTATTTATTTGCATCGTTTACTAGCTGCAAAATAAAATTATAAACTACACTGCCAGAGAAATTGGAAAATCCATTGACCTGGAGATCATGGATGTGGATATGGTGGGCTTCCACACTGAGTACCCTGAGGAGGACTCAGCATCACCTACACTGTGTTATGGCCAGAAGATAAACTGGATGTAGTCATGGAACAACACCAGGCAAACCCCAATTCAGAAATGCAGTATTAAAATTGAAATGTGCTCTATTCTCCAAAAATGACCATGTCATAAAAGACAAGGAAAGACTATAGAAATCATCCAGACTAAAAGATAGTAAAGAGACAAAATAAGCAAATGTAATATGAGATTCTAGACTGGATGCTGTACTGCTAAGAAAAAAAAAAATTATAAAAATAATTAGGTCAGTTGACAAAAACTGCAGTAAAATGATAGGTTAGATGAAAGTGTTATATCAATATTAATTTTACTACAGCTTATAACTGTACCATACGTATGTATGAAATACACACCAAAGAAAAAAATCTCAGAAAACAATCATATGTGTTTAGATGTACATATGTGTGTGTATATATGTATGTGTATATATATATATATATATATATATATATATAAGAGAGAGAGAGAGAGAGAGAGAGAGAAAGAGCACAAATGTGGTATTCAAAATAAATAAATCTAGGTAAAGAGTATGTAGGTGTTCCTTATATTCATTTTTTATCCTTGCAACATTTCTGTAAATTTGAAAGCTTTTCCAAATGCTTCTGGAGAGTTTAAGAACATTATTTATTTCACATAAGAGAAAGCATGAGCTGGATACAGTACACAGTATATACACAGTCCCAAGAAGCTTCACGATGGAGCTGGGACTTCAGCCGTGTACCCCCAGTCACTCCACTGCATGATACTCCTCTTCACAAGGCAGCAGAATCTCTCCCCTTTGCACATGAAATCCTCTATAACCTCATTTCTCTTCCCTTTCTCCAATGTGGCTCGACTCATGGAAGGGTGGGGTGACTACCTTCTGCTGTGTGATGTTTGCAACCCTAGATGTGGAAGCAAAGAATGCCTGCCTGGTGGAAGCTCTGAGCAGCAGGTCCACTGGTGTCCACAAGTTTAGACCTGAGAAGTACACTGTCTCACCCGGCATCACTGAGGAGTCTTGAAAAAGAGGAAGCCTTACCACGTGGAGATGTTTGCACTCAGAGACATAAGTGACTAAGGACAACAGCTCTGGTGAATGTCATCTATGTCTTCAATTATTTTGGAAAGGGTTTTATTAGCTTCAGTTATTTGTTTATTCTTTTCAATATCTAGTTTTGTGGTTTCTAGTACCAGTGTGGAAAAGTGCAGCTATGAAAAAAAAAAAAAAACACACACCCTTTCACAAATGACAGCTACACAACCTTAGTTAAGTACACAGGTGATTCCCTGCGGGCATAGGAAACTGAAGGAGAACAGGTGATCTTAAACGGAAGCTGAAGCTTGAATCCAATAGTCGGTAGGGCGTGTGTCCCGCAGTGGTCCCCGGCTTCCCCACCGGGTGGGCACACCAGCCTCAGCCGGCTGTGACTCTCACCACGTGCCATGGAACACCTAACACACTGCGCCCTGCAACCCTTACTCACTCAGAGCATCCACACCCCTCTTTCCTTTTCAAAAAATCTAACTGATGCTTTAAGAAATGGAATCCGTTCTTGGGATTTTTTTCATGTAAGAGAAAGCAATTGTTTACAGATAACCGTGGAACAGTCACCTTTGTCATGAGTACATTAAACCACACACTGGGAACACTAGCTGCCAACAACCCAGAAGGTTCCAACTCTTCAGCCTCTTGGTGCCCAGCTGTCCTTCACGTTCCTCTCATGGTGGCTTTTTCCCATCAAGGTCTGGAAAAGCAACTGCAAAGTGGAAACAAAAACTCTGTCAGAAAAACAGGATGATGGGCATGAAAAAGCATGACGCTCCTGCACAAACCATTTGCTTCTCCCCGCTCAGGTAGGACGCTGTAACTTGCATACCTGCCACAGGGATCCCAGTGCCTTGCTTGGAAGAGCCTTTTCAGGAAGAATGGCTTTTTGGTTTGTTTAGTAGTGCCTGATGATCAGCTAGGTGAATGTGAGAGGTAGAAATCCCTTAGCTTAACAAAAAAGGAAAGACCAAATACCTACCAGATAGTGTGGAATATAAAGAAAACCAGACCTGTAATTAAAACCCAAAGGCCCTCTTGCTAATAATGAATAGAATGGCCTTTCTCGGGTCTAATGCCAGTTTATGCCACCAAAATGTGCTTATCTAGGAAAAAGATGCTCATCTAGAAAAACCCCACGCCTCCATGGTAGATGTTGCTATGAATGGAAAGGGGATGAGAACTGGGGTCCTGAGAGTTTGTCCCAGACAGATCTGAAAAGCAGATGAAGGGACAAAGCATGAGAAGATGATGGTGCCTCTTTGGGTCCTGGGGAAGGTTACACGTAAAAAGTCACGCTTTTGAATGCTCTTACACTCCCCGCTGCCACCCACCACAAGATACTATTATTTCATCTCCTTAGCAAGAGCAAGGATTTTAAATCCACCAGAAAAAACAAAAAAAAAAACAAAAAAAAAAACATGGAATAGCTATTGATTGAAGGCTCTAAGAGCTTAATTTCAATATTACATCAGAATATTCAGGTCCTACCCCATGGGCCAACACCGGCAGTAAACTTTTGGAAAAATAAAGAAAATCAACCATTATGACTCTAGTTCAGAAAAAATTTAAAAAACAAATGAGAAGAGTTTTCACTCATTTTTCGTTAAAATCGACAGACTCCCTGCTACATCACTGGCTGTGGGCTAAGTACTAGACATGTGTATCGTCAAGTCCAGCCTCTGCCCTCCAGTCACAAAGACCGAAGGCAGAAAGGAGAAGAGGGGGCTTCCCTGGTAGCGCAGTGGTTGAGAGTCCGCCTGCCGACGCAGGGACACGGGTTCGTGCCCCGGTCGGGGAAGATCCCACATGCCGCGGAGCGGCTGGGCTCGTGAGCCATGGCCGCTGAGCCTGCGCGTCCAGAGCCTGTGCTCCGCAACGGGAGGGACCACAACAGTGAGAGGCCGGCGTACCGCAAAAAAAAAAAAAAAAAAAAAAAAAAAAGAAAGAAAGAAGAAGAGGACTTTCCTATAAATAGTGTCCTTTCCAAACGAACGTCCTCTACACTTCATTGCTCACGCAGATACCTACTAGGCCTCATGTTTTCAAAACCACAATTGTCTTTCACTTCATTCTGAATAATTGTGAGGTAATCTTACAGCACAGCCCTGCCTTTCAGAGAAACATGGGTGGAATTTCTGTGTTCTTTTCAGGTAAGAAGATAATTCACATTTTTGAGACGCTCCTGCCTTTTTCTTCTCTACCTCAGCTGCGACCATCCTAACAATGTCTAATTACTTGGCCTTCAGAAGGCTGAGAGGCGGGCAGCTCTGCTCAGAGCACGGCCTCTTTGTTCTGGGTCTGCTGGCATGCACCATTCTCTACTCATATTTATATAGAGAACAGAAAATATTCTAATTAAATCCCATATTTTTCACATAACTCAATTCAGTAAACTGACAATGATGTTATCTGTGGGCCTGTTGTGATATTTGATCAAGTTCTTTCCAGAGCTATATGATCTCCATAAAACCTCCCTGAATGGTTCAGTTGACAGGAAACTTCAAACAGAACTATTCTTCTGTTGTTTCCAGGATCTGTGGGGTTAGAAGCAGAGGGGGGAGTGATGTTTGAGAGGCTCATATTACTCACATGGAGTGATTCTTAAGTGGTTTGTTTTAAAAATTTTTTTTAGAAAACCAACTTCCCCTGATCTTCGACTTTTACTGTTTTGCTACAAAACCCCACTCAGGGCACAAAAGGATGGGTATTTTCATTTACTACTAGAGTGCAAAGAATGAGGTGCTTTAAGATTGCACCTTCTTAAAGCTGAAATATATACAATATCTACTATTTTCCAGGCCCCATACCTGCATCTTCCATGCATTATCTCGTCTGATGCCTAGAAAAAGCCAAGTTATTAATTGAACTTTGGAGAAGAGGAAATTGAAGCTTTATGCAGACTAAATAGCTTGTTAAGGTCACAGAGTAAGGAAGATACCTTGGAGCTTATAGAGAAGAAGGGGAGGAGGAAGTAGTGCTGGGAAATTAAGTTCTGATCTATGGATCCATATCAGTTAGGGGTCCAAAGGGAAACATACGCCAAATAGGAGCATTTAGAAAGTTTTCTTAACAAAAGCACTCATGACAGTTCTTTGGGTGGGGTATAGGACTCTGGAGGCTGCTATCAGCTGAGCTATTACTCAGTTCCTCCTCTAAGGACCAGGGTGAGGGGAAGGAAGAGGTACCAGAGGCTGCCAGGAGACAAAGATGATGGGGTTACATGAAGCAAGGAGAAAAGAAAGCATCTGTGGCTACCTTCACTTGGGGATGGCAACCCCGCAAGGATAGAGCCGAGACCCCCTTCTCTTCCTTCACGCTCCAGCGAGGGAAGCCCTCCTGGAGTCCAGAGGGCACAGGAGTCCTGCCAGCGGAGGAGAAGTAGAGAGGATCCTGGAGGGATGGGGAGGAATCCAGGGCATAGGATCCATTCTCACTTCCCGCCCATAGCCTTGCTTCTCCCTCCTGCCGCCTGCCTCCTGCTAGTGTCTGCTTCCCCCTCTTGGACTCGCTTAGAGGGATACAGATGACCCACAATGACAAAGAAGGCATCTTCGTTTCCAGGGTCAAGCAGAGTGGAGCTAAATCCAGAGGAAAGCCTGTAAACAGGGCAGGTGGAGGAAGGCTAGGCTGGAAGCTCACCTCCCGCCTGGGGTCCCTAGCATGGGCATCACCCTGTTCACCTAGTTGGGTATGGGTCACTTGGCTGAAATCCAGAGCCATTTATTCATGGCTTTGGCCATCAGATTGTATTCCTGTCAATTAGAACTCCTGCTGAGGGACATTCCAGAGCTTGCCTCGCCCTCACGGATCACTCCATTTCTGCTGTATTTCATACATTTGTTACAACTATTAAGAAACACATGCCATGAGTTTGCATTAACTTACTATGTGCTGGAGCAACAGAGATAATCAGAACCTGCTCTGTCTTTAAAGAATGTTCAGGCTACTAAGAGAATTTAAAAATTTGTATTTAAAAATTCCTACTCCTATAATTCTAATTTACTTTAGGAAGTGTCAAAACCCTTGCTGGTGGGATAGATAAAAACTATTAATTGTTGAGAGGAGGGGAGATTATTTTTAATCTTTGAATCAGAAGCCCAAGGTTCTGTTTAGTCCCTAGTGCAGAATTCCTTAGAACCACCTTCCTGGAAACCTGGAATAATTCTGTTGCAGACTTGGACTCTTGACTCTGTTCTCCTCCGGAAAGTGACACTGACCCGCGCTGTCCAATAGCAGATGATGTGTTGCTTGATCCTGTCCATGAATGGCTTCTTGTGTGTCAGTCTGTTCTCACCAGCAAAATAGCCAACCCCTCAAAGCTCTCCCTCTGTTTTCTGAATGCCTGCAGCGCTGGAGGTGGTTGCAGCCAGTGAGCACTTAGCCATAGACAGATGAGTAGTTTGAAATGTAAAGAAATGAGTAACATCCCCGAGTTACACAGAAGCCAAAGGTAAGATGAGGCCACCCTGTCTCCAGTGCAATGCCCCCTCTTCGTCATATCTCCCTGGTATAAAACTCAGAAAGTGGATGCTAATCCCCCCTTGTGTTAAAAGGAGTCCATCATGAAAATGGAAGCCCGCAGGTTTCCAGTACATGTCCTCCCTTCTCTTCAGGCCTCCAGAAAAATGATGCCAGCATTTGAGAAGTGTTTCTTTGTACGTCTGCATTCCTTACTCTCTTGTAAGCCCCTGAGGATCAGAATCCGTGTCTTGTTTGTTTTAATGTCTCTTGTACAAAACAGTTCCTTATGTGTGAAAGGCATCTGGTACTTGTTCATTGAGAGGATTCTCCCACTGGCTCTTTTCTCTTTTTTATCACTTTTATAAATCTGTAAAGACCTTACAGTCAAGAGACATTATCAAGGGCCTGTGATACTCTTACACATTATTTCTCATGTGATTCTTACTAAGGCCTTTTCAAAATGTCACATCAATTCCCATTCTACAGATAGGAACTTCGAGGCTATGGCAGGTGGAACAATAGTCTCTAACACTTCCTGCCTGGGTCTGTGTCTGGGATGGTTCCAATTACTTTATACATTCTCATGACAAATCTGAGACAGGTGAAATTATGATCTCCATGAATTACTGAGACATAACTGAAGCACGGAGAAGAGAGGTTAGCTATCCGAGGTCACAGAGCTATTAAATGGGGGTGCTGCGACTCAAGAATGGTTAGTGCTTAAGTTCTTAATGACCCACTGTCCCTCCTTTCTTTACAGGGAGGCCAAGGGCACAGAGACGGCCAACCACAGCACTTCACTCCTTCTGTGAATGACTAGCTTTGTGATGCCGAGACCGTCTTCTTCTCTCCGACCACAGCATCTCCATCTTCGAGAACTTTTACCAACATCTGTTTCACTTACACTAACTCTTTCTCCAACATCACCCCCCAGGGCTTGGCTTGTACACTCTGTATAGAAAACATAGATGGAGCCATCACTCTTTGGCTTTCAAAATGCGAACATCTCTTACTGAATTATCTCAAACTTTTACATATACCAAGGAAGTAAATCCATCACCTGTCCATGCCTGGGCTCCCCAAAAATACATTTCAAATTTTAACATTCAAAGTAATGTTGAGAAAGAGCTCAAAATTTGAGATCTAAACATGTGCAATGTATCCCTTAATATCTGTGTAACCTTAAGCAGTTCATGTCGATTCTACGTGTTTCCTCTCTCTCATCTGAAAAACAGTATTTTATGATGTAAGGCCAATTGCAATGACCATGGTAATTAACAATGGAGAATTATGAAGCCAAATGAGAGTGGTAAACAGGTTCTAAGATTAATAATGATCAATTAATGTATGATTGGTATTAATACAAATCCATTTAGTCCCACTCTATCAGAACTCAGACAGAAGCTCCAATGGTGTAACTGTGTCAGTATCCCAGGCAGTAGGATGGCAGTCTTTAGACTCCAGTGGTTTATTTATCGGTCAATATATGTATACGGTGGGCTCCCCAACCCCAGAAATAATCCTTCCTGTCAATATGATGTAGGCAAAAGTTTGTGTGTTCTGGAATGAAACACAGTTATGTGACCCTGGGCAAGATATTTAACGTTGCAACATATCTGTGGATATTTACACTTACAAAATAAGGGTTATAATAACTAGCAGTGTCGTCATGGGAATTAAAGGTGACGTGAAACATATGGTGCCCAGCTCAGGTTAGAGCTGAAGAAATATCCCTTTTTTCCTTCTCTTTGGATAGAAGTATTTTTATAAAATGAATAGAACGCACAAGCAAATTTAAAGTTTCTAGTTATCTAGTGTTATTATTAACAAATAAAATTGCTGGATCTTCTCTCTTTGGCTTTATCAACACGCTGAACATTTTATTGATTTCAAACTCCATTTGTGAAATGAGAAGTTCTCATGAGAAACATCCCCAGCAGGAGGCTTGCATTCTCACAAAATAAAGGAATGCCTGTTTGATTAGAGGAGAGATTATTTATATTAGCTTTCTCAATAGAATACAAAACTCACTCCTTACAAAACACCAAAGTAATTGTGTATCATCTCTTTTCATACCTTATATAAGAACTACCTATTTACATGAAATAATGGAAGAAAATAGGTTTGGAGAGATAGACGATTTGGTTTTAATTTCAGTTCAACAATTTTTACTTCTGATATCATGGGAAAAGCAAAATTTTATAAGCCTCAGTCTACTCATCTACAAAAAGGGGATTAAATGAGGTAAAGTGTGTAACAGTTCTGAACACAAATCTCATACATAGTAGGAAAAATTATGCCCCATCAGGGCATAATTTGAATTTTAAGAAGCTACATAGACCCTTCAATGAAGAGTAATGTGTTCTGTACAAAATATACTCTTGGTAAGTGTTTATGTAATTAAAATGAATTAAAAATATATAGATAAAGAAAATTGATAGGAATGCATCAATATATTTTATTAAAAAAAAACAAGTGCAGCACATAATATTTGTATATTTTGAATATAGGCATTATAATTGCAGCTCAAAATCTACAATGTTCAAACATTTTTCTGTTGGTTGATTTATTTTTCACAGATGACCATGAGTGAGATAACCATTTCATAGAAGAAGTATATAATTTGGAGTCTGAGTTGATTTTAAAGCCACATGAACTTGAGAATTCACCATAATTTATTGACTTGAAGATGTCATTAATTATAAGATGTATTGATATATGTAGCACTGATATGAAAGAAAATACTGCCAGTACACTAAGAAATGATTGCTAATGTATTAATTGCAAGATGAATCCTTGTTTCAAAGATGTTAAGGAAAAATGTAATTCAACAAAATAAATTATTTAACTTCTAGGATCCCAAGTTTCTCCAGCAGAAAAATAAGACTGATGATGGCTCAGAGGACATTGAAAGAATCACATGAAAAAAGGAAATGAATATCCTTTTTAAACTCTAAAACACTCTACAAATATTATTTTTAGACCAAGAGCTCCTTTAATAAGAACGTTTTGAGATATGAAACATCTTTTGCCCGCCTGGTCTATTTTTATACTAAATGTTTCTTGTTATTTTCTCCCCTGGTGATGCTCTCATTGGTTGTTTATGACATGTCATGACCAAAAAGTAACATATTTTATGTTTATTTCAAAATATAATCATGGAGATCCCCTGAATTTGAATTACTTTGGCTCAGGTGTGGACTTCTCAAAGGATTTATTTAGGATTTTCAACTTCTAATTGTTGTTAGTATCAATAATTATCCAAATACAAAGTTAGTAGTTTAGTAATTAATGAAGAGAAATTCTATATCCCATTAAGATTATTCATTTAAAACAATTAACATCAAATTTCAACCAAATCCAGAAAACACAAGTAAGAAAGCCAAAGTCATAAAATAGCAAGAAAATTATCCAGGACAGGAAAAGAGCTGCACTGTTTAAATAAAAAACTATTTTGGAATTTTTGACTATATCCAGGATATCAGATATGAACACTTTTACAGAACTGTAAACAGATCCACTTGACTTCAAATTTGGGGACTGCAGAGAGAGAGAGAGAGAGAGAGAGAGAGAGAGAGAGAGAAAGAGAGAGAGAGAGAGAGTCATGATTTCTGGGATGTCTGTTATACTGAGTGTCAGATGACACATCTAAAGGATTACATGTCATTTGAACGAAAGAAGTTAAATGTTGCATATTCATGGTCTCCTGGGCTTTTGCCAATACTTCTTGGTGTGATAAACACCAGTGCCAAGAAACATGATGATTAATGTCTTGTGAGTCCCTTCTGTGTTTCTGAGTTTGTACTCCACTCTTGCTGCCACTGGAAGAAATGGTAACCTTTCACTAAATTTGATTCATTTGTGGTAAAGTTCAATGAGCTAATGAAACTCAAATGTTTTGCAAGTTACAAAGAACGTGGAAAGCTATAGAATACCATGATGACAGCGTTAACAAAGTTGTGATATTTGACAGGAATAAATTTTAAAACTAAAGAAAGAGCCGGACGCCTATGCATATTCCAACATGTGTGGATTCTTCCAGGTTTATCTCCTAGATAACTCAGATAATTCAGTCTGCATTAAGATTATATTCCTTCATCCTCAAGCCTCTGATTAGGGTGTTTCCTTCACCTAGAATATTTTCTTCCCCGCTTCTACCCTGTTGGAAGTCTAAATATGTTTCATATTTCAACTCTGTTCCCCCTTCTTCCATAAAATCTTCTCATCTCCATGCAATCTCTCTCCCATAAAGCACTCCAATTAACATATCCTTCATACACCCATAATAGCTCTTATCTCAGTTACTCAGGGATTTAGAGATGTCTGTCTCCCTTATAGATTCGAATTTCAATGTTTTATTCATACTTATAATCCCAGAGTTCGTGCATGTAATTACTCAATATTTGTTGGTTAAATTTGATTTTGAATAATAGAGAAGAAACACCTTTCTAATTGGGGTGGGAAATGATTTAATGTCATAAAACAATGGTTGTCACAGAATAAATGATACCACATGGTTGCTACACTCTGATGCCCAATGACTGTCCCATTAAAGTTAACTCCACTCCTTCCTTCCCACTAAAGAATAACATAGCTGAATCCAAATCAATGAGAATATTATCAAAGAGAGTATTTAATCTGCAAACCTAGTACTTTGTTTTTAGTAATAAAGGGCTTAAACACACCTCAAATTTTGGCACCCTTGGTTTAACAATTCTGTAACTGACAACTGTTGCCATCCAACAATGCTCAATGAATTTCCCACAGAGATTGTCCCAAACCTCCTCGATTCCTTTCCAGGCACCAGACACTCTCTTGTCTTGATAAAATTATTGTAATTCCTCTTTAATCAATCTATAACAGGTGTTCTCCACTTGGGCACTACTGACATTTTGGATGAGGTAATTCTTATTTGTCTGGGCTGTCCAGGGCACTGTGGAATGTGTGTAACAGCATCCCTGGCCTCCACCCACTAGGTACCAGTAACAATCTCCAGATCCTGACAATCAAAACTCTCTCCAGACTTCACAAAATCTTCACTGGGAGAGGAGCAATCTCCCCAGTTTCAGATGACTAACAGAGAGACTCTTCTGGCTAAGCTCCCTTGAATTAGATGACTGAGACTCTTAAAATAACAGAGATGAAAGAAGTCAATGAGACTAACTGGGCAACCACATATTAAAATAAGCCCAGAGCAATTAAGGACAAGAATAATGTTTCTAAAATATAAACATGACCACCTCACTCTTGTATTCAAAACTCTCTGTCAGTTCCACATCACTCACAAGAGAACTTCATAAAGTTCCTTGCCATGATTGATAATGTACTCTCTCACAATCCTATCTCTCCAGCTTCATAGCCACATTAAGCTACTTGCAGATATTTGAATGTATGATGTTATTTCATGCCTCCCTCCTTGCAAACATTTCTGTTTCTGAATATCATATTTTGAAGTTTCTTTGCACGCATGTCTGCTTCCCATCACTAGAATGTAAGTTCCATGAGGGTAAACAATTTTTCTCCTTTATTCACCATTTTTTCCCCAGAATCTTACTGAATAAGGTTTGTGGAAGAATGAACAGAAGTCTTTATATTTTGGCTGATACATTGCCTAGGCTGGAATTCCCTTCTCCTCTTCATTGTATTTATTCTTAGAAATTTAGTCTAACACCAAAATGCATCTGAAGACTTGGATCCTCTTTTTTGATTAGAATGGACCCCGTGTGTGCCTCGGAAAGATCTTATCATGCTGATTTGTTCACATGTCAGTCAGATGCCCTCATTCAACACTACCGATTTCTGAGAGCAAGGACCAAATGGCACCATCCTGGTAATATCAATGTTTAGAGCTGGTGTGTGGTTCACAGTAAATGTCTCATGAAAAAAAAAAAAAAAAAAAAAAAAGAATGTCTCTACCACAACTTTAACTTTTTACCTTTGAATACAACTTGATCCATGCCTCGTCTTTCCATGTATTCTTCATGGTGTAAAGCACAATGACTGGCAAATAGTATAAAGCTAACGAACACAGGATGTTTGCTCACTTTTGAAGCTTTGGCAGAATGTTACACTTGAGATCTTAGTTAAGTGTTCTCAGGAATAGCAAGGATAGCTTATTGGTTTCAGAGCATTCACCATAGTGAATGCTGTCAGTGCTCCACTCAGATCCCCGGGCGCTCCTTCTACTGTTTCATTTTGCCTTTCCCAGCTTCAAGGTCCTTCTGTCTCCAAAGGTCTGCACCTGCAGTTGTTCATTGAGGACAGCCCTCAGCTCCTGGAGTCTCCTTGATTTTGTGTGCAGAGAGCTGGAAATTCTTGGGAGGTCCTCACCACTGCCAACTCTTGCCCCAAACAGTGTGGGGTTGAAACCTGGAAGCTCAACAGCCTCACTCAGGTCCAGACACTATGAGCACAGCTTATCTCCCACACCTCCCAACCTGCAGCCACCCTCGGGGGCTTCCCTGAAATCACACTCTGACTTGGCTTCTTCCCCTTTCCTGTGCTGCTTCCCCAAATCCCTTACCTGTTTCTCCTTGGTAGCCTTCCTTAATAAATCACTTGCACACAAACCCTTACTTAGGGTCTGCTTATGAGAAGTCAACTTAGAACCACCTTTGTACTAATTGTCTGTCAACAGGAAAGTGACAGAGGAGCATATCAGAATCCTTCAAGGGCAGGAAGGGTTGTATGGTATGTGGAGCCCACATTATGCAGCGTCTCTTCTTCAAAAAGTACTAAGAGTTTCAAGATCAGAAAGAGCAGATCATTAAACTGAGACTCACGGGTCCCATGCCCTGAAGTCAGCTCTGACTAATAACCTTATTCAAATTTTCCATATCCAGCCATCCTTTAACGACCACTAACAACTAACAAGTAACACAGATGTGCTGGGTTTGGATGAATGCTTTCTTTTTCCCTTAAATCCTTTATTTAAAGTATTATCAGTATGAAAATAGCTATAGAAATGAAAGACATATGGGGGAATTTAAAAAATCAGTAGTTTTAACAAAATGATCTATGACACATAAGGAAGTTTTGAAATTCATTGCTCCTGGTGAAATTCTGAGCGCATAGTAGTCACTCAATAAGCACTCACTAATTGACTCATTAGATTTCAAAAACTTGACATATTTTATTGGTTTTCTTTGCACTTGGTGCTATTAGAAGCACAAATAATTAAGATATGTGAGAATTAGAAAGGACCAAGGATATCAGTAATCGCAATCCAAAAACGTGATTTGCAAATGGGAAAACTGAGATTTAATAAATTTGTTTGGTCATATGCCTGGTATATGAAAACAAAGAATTATGTTGCTCATTACTTCTCAAGAACAATTGGGTGTTTATATATATATATATATATATATATATAAAATTATATGTGATATAATGCAGAAATTGCATTAATATAAACTTAAAGAGGGACAGTGAAGCTGTGTCAAAAGACAGGTACAGGGCTTCCCTGGTGGTGCAGTGGTTGAGAGTCCGCCTGCCGATGCAGGGGACATGGGTTCGTGCCTTGGTCCAGGAAGATCCCACATGCCGTGGAGCAGCTGGGCCCGTGAGCCATGGCCGCTGAGCCTGCGCGTCCGGAGCCTGTGCTCCGCAACGGGAGAGGCCACAACAGTGAGAGGCCCGTGTACCGCAAAAAAAAAAAAAAAAAAAAACACAAGTACACATGTCTTATTTATCTTACTAGCCATGTAACTAGTTATCACAAAATTTAGCATCTTAAAACAAGGTATTTTGACCTGAAGAGGAGATTTGGACATGACAAGATGGGAGAAATTAGGAATTTCATGAGGAAAAGCAAGACAGATGGAGAAGCTCGGAGTGTGTGTGGAGAGCAAATCTCCAGTTCAGATAAAATATTAGACCTTATCTGTAGGCAATTTGGGATAAATTTAAGATATTTGTACATGAAAGTGACATGATACCTGCTATTATTTTCAGGAGGTGAGTATCAGCTCTGTACATGAGGAACTGAAGAGAAAAAAGAGACATGGTGGGTAAATGCTATGAAAACTTTCTCGGTCGGGAGACTTGAGACAAACTAAAGATGTCCTGGTGCTAAAATGGAGAGAAAAGTGTGGGAAACAAAGTGAAGGCAGAATTGACTAGACTTGGTTGACTGTGGGGTTGACAGTAAGCATGGCAGGAAGATGGGAAGATCAAATGGGCTGTAGATTGTGCAGCCATCAAATGAAACAGCAACTCAGCACTCAGCCTCAGTGCCATTCACCTTCTCACAAAACCCCTTGCAGTTCCTGTACTTCCCCTAAACAAAAACTGGGATGAAGCTCTTTCCAGGAAGTGCAACAAATATAGCAAGGTCCAGTCAATGTTTCTGAGGTGATCCCTTAGATGCCAATGAGAACACTGGATTCTGGTTCAGGAGCCTGTATACTGGTTTAGGGATTTATGGGCCAGGTTGGACCCATTAATGATCCAGGCAAAATCAGTCCTGACAGAGGGTTAGAGAAGCGGTGTGAAAGGATGGGTCCAAGCTTAATCAGTTATATATGGCCTTGTGACAAATAACCCTAATATCCAGCAGCTTAGCACAACACCCTGAGTTTGAGGGTCAGGAATAAGGGTTCAGCTTAGCAGGGTGCTTCTGGCTCATGGTATCCCACAAGGTTGTGGTCCAGCCATCAGCTTGGATTAACTACTCTCTGAAGGCTTGACTGTGAGCTTCTAAGATGCTGCCTCACATGTCTGGAGTCTGGAGACATCAGTTCCTGGGCATGTGAGCCTCTCCACAAAACAACTAGATTCCCTCAAATCAAGTGATGAGTCAGAGACAGAGACAGAGAGAGACAGAGAGGAGAGGAGGGCACTCAAGAAGCTGCTGTGGCTTGTATGACCTAGTCTCAAAGTCAGACACCATCATTTCCTCCTTATGCTACGTGTTAGAAACCAGTCTAGCCCACACTCAAGGGGAAGGGTATTAAGCTCCACCTCTTGAAGGGAAGATGGGGGATATTGAGTCATGGACCCCATGGGACACCTGGACGAGGGCAGGTGTAAATGTCCATGTACACATAGTGCAATGCCATCTTGGGCTCATAGCCACAGGCAGGAGAGGGCAGCTCCAGGCCGATAGACCTTCCCAGGCATGTGAGCCAATAGCTCAGTGCTCTTCTGCCTTTAAGACTAGGTGATATTTCAGTTACTGAATTTTCATTTTTTTCCCCTCTAAATTGTCTCTATATCAGACTCCATCATCAGATAGTAAGAAAATGATCCAGGTTTTCCCTTCTCAAGTCTCATTAAATAGCAGGTGCCAACACAGACACGGCAACCAGGTGGGCCTTCCCCAGGGCGGCCACACCCAGCTGTGCTGTGTTCATCCTCGTGTTGCTCCCATGCCAGACTTGCCCCTTCCAGGGACGGCCCCATCTGCATCTGCAGTGGCATATTGATTCTGCTCCTCTGGGCCAAGAACAGCTGATGGACATGCAACATACACGGTAGGGTGACTCATAAATAACCATATACAATCTCCTGGCTCCTGAATGAAATCCTGTAACTCATTCAAACCTCTGGGATCTGGATGCAGAGCCAAGAGAGCATGATCTTCTTGTCCCCTATCACCCCCAGCCCTCAGGCTGCACACAAGTTGATAACAATTTCAGAGCCTTTAGAGATGAAATATTTCAGATCTCTGGTCTCTATTATCCTGGGTGAAAAAATAAATAAAAGAGAAGACAAGTTGGTGTCGTGGAGGAAGCTCTAGACTTTAGTCCAAAGCATCCTGGTCTGAGGACGGGCTCTGTGGCCACTTCATAGACCCTTCGGATGGTGAAATGTGTGCCCCCCTCTCCTTTACCACTTGTGGGCTCTGGATGCCCGTTCTGTAGCAACCTCCCTCATACCGGCCCTCTCTCTGCATCCAGTCTTGCAACTCCACTCAGTTTTTGCCTCTGGCAGCAAGGTGGGGAGGAGTGTCTCCCAACTTAAACCTCTGGGATTTTGTGATTAGTATTTTCTGGCCCCCACATATCAACCTGACTGACTCTTAGTTGACAGTACCTTCTGCCAAGAAACCCGAGATTGTAAGGATGGCATTTGAACAACAATCCCCTGTGCCTTTGTTAAAGTCTGTTCTGCCTTGAGTTCACTGGACACCTGTGTCTCAAATACGTCCAGAAGGCTCACCTGCTCACCTGGACTTCTGGTCAACCTGTTATTCCTACACTTCTCTTAGGCTGAGTGGATACTCCTGCAAAAAGGGTACACAGCTCTGGTTCACTCAGTCAACCATCTTCAGATTTTCTCCTGGGACCCCTATCGTGGAGCCACCGAAAAGAGTGGTGAAATATACATGTAGTTAGTATTTGGCCAGTCTTCATTCCACAAAAGAAAATAAAAATAAAGAAAAAATAGGAGGCACAATGTTCAATTTGACTCCTGTGTCCTGACACAACATTTCTCTTTCATGCCGGAAGTTTCTTACAGTGTAGAAAAACATGTTTCAGCAAAGGAAGGCCAATTTTCAAAACCACTTATTTGGCAAATGCACAAGCTCTCAAGCTGGAAAGTCCTGCTTCTGGTTCCTCGCTGTTTACCTAATCCCAAAGCAGTGGCAATCATGTTAAAAAAAAAAAAACTTATCAGCTCTGCCAATAGCCTTGGGCTTTGCTTGCTACAGTAATGTACACAAAAGAGAGAGATGGTGATAAGGGTTTGCTTATGCAATTGAAATGCACTGCCATCTGTGTAGAACGTGAGTGCCTGTTTGAAGAGCTACCGGGCACAAAATTTATGGCACCCTTTATTTTACAACTGCACTGCCCTCACTATAAATGCTTTCATGGGATCAGCCTGTTTATTCCTTGCCTAATAACCCATCCAGTCAAGCTGAAATGTCTAAATAAAGAGTTCTACTGCTATAAGATGCAGTATTTGATCATAGGATAATCAATACATTACATTTTTCTAACAGCATATTAACTTACATGATAAAGTATTCACTGCTGTATGGACCAAGTTCCCTAGAATAACAAATAACTTGGAAGAATGTTAGCACTTTAAAAAATTGTGTTGGCATTCAAAGTCTACAAGAATCTCTATACATCTGCTTTCCAGCATTATAAAACGATGTGTCTTCAGCATATTCTTCTTCTTCTTGATGTTGAATTTCATGCGCTTACCAGAGCAGAATCAATGAGAAATAAAAATGCTACAGGGATATCTTGCTAAAGTCATTCTCTTCTAAACCATCCGTTTACAAGAGATCGACTAATTAAATCATGCCATAGGTCTTCCTTTTAGCAGGAAAAGGCAGTTAGCTAATCTGAGCTCTTAAACTAATACTAGAAATAGGCATTTTCACATAGGACACATTATCTAGAGTACCGAAAAGTATTCTTCTTTGTTTACATTTGATGCCTAAGATGAAGCACTGCTTTTTTCCAACCTCATGTCAAACACATGCTTAGCATAAGATGGTGCCTTAAGCAAATCTAGGGTCAATGTAACCCAAAGGTTTCTACTGGCTGCTGGTGGTGGGCCTGGCTGTAGTAACAAAACACCACAGACTGGGAGACTTCAAACAACAGACATTTATTGTTTTACAGTTTTGGAGAGGAGAATTCTAAAATCATGGTGTCAGCAGGACCATCCTCCCTCTGAAACCTATAGGGAGAGTCCTTCCTTGCCTCCTTCAGCTCTAGTGTTTGCACCAATCCTTGGCCTCCCTTGGTTTGCATGCCATCTTCTTTCCATGTGTCTGTCTTCACATAGTGTTCTCCTCTTTGTGTCTTCCTCCTCTTTTTATAAGGACACTGGTGATATTGAATTAAGGGCCCACTGTACTCCGTCATGACCTCATCTTAACTAGTTACATCTGTAAAGACCCTCTTTTCAAATAAGTTGCATCCAGAGATACTGGGAGTTGGGACTTTCACAAATCTTTCTGGGGGAACATAGATCAATTCAATGTATAACAGGTTGCATACATCCCAGTTTGTTTTGGGTCCTGTCTAATGGCTAAGGCTCAGATGTGGGATATGACAGTCAGGTGGATATCTTTGTAGGTAGTTTGCTGGAAAGAACAATGAGCAAAGATGTCTGTATCAGGTCACATCATGATTAACAAACTCCAAGAACCAAAGCCAATGGAACCAACCCTTCCCATTTACACCAGCGTTTACAGGACTCCCCTGGGGCATCCTGGGGTGACTTCAATGGGTTTCAGGTAGATTTGGAAACTGGCATCACAAGCAGTTAACATCATAGCTTAGCCTAGCCTGTCTCAAACATGCTCAGAACACTTACATTAGCTCGCAGTTGGGAAAAATCATCTAACACAAAGCGTATTTTATAATAAAGTGTTGACTCTCTCATGTAATTGATTGAATATGGTACTGAAACTGTGAAGCAGAATGGTTGTCTGGGTACAGAATAGTTGTAAGTGTCTAGGTGTTTTACCCTTGTGATTGATCACCTGGCTGATGGGGGGCTGTGACTGCCACTGCCCAGCATCACAAGAGAGTATCCTACAGTATAGCATTAGCCTGGGAAAAGATCAAAATTCAAATTTGATGTACATTTTCTACGAAATGTATATTGCTTTCACAATGTCACAAGGTCAAAAAAAATAAGTTTGAACCATCCTAAGTCAGAGGTCCTCTCCAGAAAAATTGGTATGTCCAGGAAGCAGGACCAGCAGGGAATGAGACACACCAAACCAATGAAGATTCTGATGAGGTCCAGAAGGGCACCACCCACAGCACAGGCTGAAGTGAAACTTCCTGACAGTGTTTGCCACTTGACATTCTGAGGACAGCGAACAATGTACAGTAGTGGTCACAGAGAGGAATTTGGGTTTCCAGAATAGGGAGGTAGAGCTTAGGCTCTGCTAAGCCCTAAATGTTCCTAATACATTATTTTAAAAGATTATTTACAAAGGGGAAGAAGATTAACAAACGAACCTAAAACCAACACAGAAATGCTATCTTGATGCTGAGTAATATATAGGATAGGATCACTTCTGGAATACACATTCCATTCCTCATATAACTGCACAAATGATCATGATGAAGATGTAAAAATGGTGATGCTTTGCATAATTGGGGGGTAGTTAAAGTTAAAGCAATAGCTGCTCTTGACAAAAGGATTGAATGTGAGGAGAAAAAGTGCAGCAAAAGTGAAACAGAAGATCAAGGTCCCTGGCCGAAACCCACCATTAGGAATGTTTTGGGAGAAGGAGACCTAAACAGGGACCTGGAAATGTGGATGACCTGGAAACCAAGAGGTCAGAAACATTATCAACTGCTGAAGAGAACTGATAACGTTGAATTCAGTAAAGCTCATCATTTATGTAGCTCAGTAAAGAAAGTTTTGACCAGGCCAATAGGGAGATGTCTGTGAACTTGGAGCAAGCAATCCTGGTACATTCTAAACACTGAGGTCCAGGTCTGAGTGATTAAGTTAAACACAGTAGGTGATTGTAAGAAGAAGTAGATACTTCATTTGGGGGACTTGGAAGTGAGAAGATAGAAATACGTCATAATAATTAGGAGGGGTAGCAAAGTTAAAATTCTAATATAAACAATATAAACAATGAAGGTTTTTTACTAACATTTGTTAGAACAGGCTCAGTAAACTCCTGGAGCTAAGATTCTCGTATCACCATATAATCTATATACTATACTCTAATGTGTATATATGTATATATATATACATATATACACTTCCTTACTAAATCACTTTCATCTAATCCTTCTTCCAGGGTCTGCTTCTGGAAGAGTCATACCTATGATACCCACCTACCTCCCTCCTGTCTGATGATTGGAATCCTTGTGCCCAAAGGTCAACTGGCAAATAACCCTTGTTTGCTGGACACTCCATTGACAGTTCAAACTCAGTGTGTCCAGATTTGGCCATGTCATTTCCCTGAGTTCTCCTTCCAGGTGCCCCAACTCCCTTGAAGTTTGACAGTCTGTCCCGAGAGGACTTGGGGTCCACTTTGACCAATGTCTACCCTTGTTCCCCTTACCCAGAATGCCAGCAAGTGTTGCTGTTTCTTCTTTTGACCCTTTATTTATATGCCCAGTATACTTAACAGCATTCAGACTTCCATTTCTCCAAACTCCAGCTAATGAGTGCACTATTCTCTCAGGTGACTGCCCCTGACCTCATCTTCTTACCAAGCATAATGCACAACACCATCTAATTTTATGCCCCAAAACACCAGGTCCATGGAGTCACTGCCCTGCTAACGGCTCCCCATTGACTCATGTCAGATTCTAACTTTCCATTTACTCATTCATACATGCATTGGTTCATTCAAGAAATGTTTTTGAGGTCCTAAAACATACCCGACAATTTTATCTTCAATGGAGTTGATGTGGTTCACAACATAGACAGACCCCTTTGCCCAACAGCAGGAAGTAATACATCCTAGGATGAAAAATGAAGCAGCAATAAGGGCGGAAGAGTGACAAGAATAGCGAGATTAGATCAATGGTCAAGGAGACGGTATGTGAATGGACCCCAAATGAAGGGCAAAGAGATACATGGAAACAGTAAGAGCAAATGTATCTTAAGGTGCCCAAGAAACAACAGTAAACTCAGTTTGTTGTGGCTCTAACACCACCAGGAGGAGGAAGAAGTATAAAAGTCGGGCTTCCCTGGTGGCGCAGTGGTTGAGAGTCCGCCTGCCGATGCAGGGGACACGGGTTCGTGCCCCGGTCTGGGAAGATCCCACATGCCGCGGAGCGGCTGGGCCCGTGAGCCATGGCCGCTGAGCCTGCGCCTCCGGAGCCTGTGCTCTGCGACGGGAGAGGCCACAGCAGTGAGAGGCCCGCATGCCACACACAAAAAAAAAAAAAAAAAAAAAAAAAAAAAGAAGTATAAAAGTCAAGGCCAGAAGGCAGCCTGGCCCAGGTAGGGGTAGAGGGAATGGCCCTGGAGAGGTGAGAAGTCTCACTTATCTATACCAAGTGTAATGGGAATATAATGAGGGTTGTGCACAAGGCAGACATGATATTTGATTCATGTTTATAAGTAATAATTTAGGCTTCAATTAAATAAAGGTGTTGTATGGTGGTAAGAGTGAAGATAGGGAGAAAAGGAAAAAGCTCTTGCAACACGCCAGGCCTCTCTGGGCCAGTGCCATACGTTAGGGACACAGGCTCCAGACTGTCACTGCTAAACCAGCTGGGACATTCCGCCAAAAGCACCTGCCCCCTTCCCATCAGAAGAGCAGAGTCCAGCTTCTCTGCCCACTCCAGCTGCTTTCCTCTGCCAGTGTCCACTGACTCCACCTACAACTGACACTGTAGCACATCTCAGATATTTTGGAACCAGTACCCCATTCTGGACCAAGGGGTGGTGGCTTACTGACATTAACATGAGTGTGTGTGTTGAACTGGAATTTGAATTCTATTTTGTCAGCTGGTGCTACCACAAGGAAAAGACCTAAGAGAGATCCCTTAGCTGTCACTGGTACCTACTGTTTTGGGGAGGGCTCATTCTGGTCCTCTTTAGGAAACTTCTCTGGTTGTGTCAGCTCCAGGTTCTCTCTCTCATCTCAGAATGCCCATTGCAGGAAAAGGCAATAAAAAAATATTTATTACTTAATTACGCTCTGGTTAATTCAAGACTGCATTATATCTACCTAAGTATTTTTTTAAAACCTTAAAGAAGTGAGAAGTATAATTTTTAATATACTCCTCAGAATAATGAAATATATTCATATTTATTTATATTAATACTATTTAAGTATCTATGCCAGATGTTATTCTAAGTTCTCCATATACAAACTCATTTAATCCTCAAAACAAAACTGTGAGGTAGGTATGATGATTATCCACATTTTTTAATGACAAAGAGGTTGAGTTATATAAAGATTATGTCATTTGATCTGTGCTCTGAACTGAATGTTTGTGTCCTCCCAAAATTCATGTATTGAAGCCTTAACCCCCAATGTGATTATATTACAAAGTGGGGCCTTTGAGAGGTGATTAGGTCACGAAGGTGGAGCCCTCAAGAATGGGATTAGCACCCCTAAAATTAGCACCCCTGTGTATCTGAGGGATACAAAGAACTCCCTCAGCCCTTCCTCCATGTGAGGACACAGAAAGAAGGTGTGAGCTGTGAACCAAGAAGAAGACCCTCACCAGAAGGATACCATGCAAGTGCCTCGATCTTAGACTTCATGCCACCACAACTGTGAGAAATCAATTTTTGTTGTTTATAATCCACCCAGTCTGTGGAATTTTCTTACAGCATCTGGAACAAAGACACCAGCATACAGACCTAAGCCAATCTCTCCAGGCCATGCCTTTCCACTGAGACACCACATGGGTTGACCAGCATCTGATGAGCACTAAGCATACAGCAGATGAAAACAATTTATTTTACCTTTTGGTTGAATAGCCAGTAATCAAATGCCATAACAATGCATCCACGTTTAGGCTGAAAAGAACCAGATTTAGACAAAAGGGGAAATAAGAGAGTAGAAGGATACATCCTGACTGTATAATTTCATGACTCAGCTGCTCAAGGACCCAGGCTGCAGCTACACCCATATGAAAATGGACCTCTGGCCCTCCACACTACTCAGAGAGTCTCCCTATGAATCACACAACATCCCTCAGATTCTTGACCTCGATCTATTAATTAATTCAGTAAATGTCTGTGAAGTGTGTGGTATGTGCCCGGCATGTTGAGTCCATCACTTACCCTTTCAGCTGTGGCTTCACTCAGGCCTGTAGCTTCCATCTTTTCCACACCCCTAGCTTTCAGGTGGTTCTTTTCTTCTCAGCTACAGTTTGGGTGCTTCCAGTTATTTATTTATTATTATTATTATTTTTTTTTTGCACTGAGCTGATCTCCCTGTGCTATGCGGCTGCTTCCCACTAGCTATCTACCTTATGTTTGGTAGTGTATATATGTCCATGCCTCTATTTTGCTTTGTCACAGCTTACCCTTCCCCCTCCCCATATCCTCAAGTCCATTCTCTAGTAGGTCTGTGTCTTTATTCCTGTCTTACCCCTATATTCTTCATTAGATTTTTTTTCTTAAATTCCATATATATGTGTCAGCATACACTTCCAGTTATTTTTAACCAGCCCACTGCCTTCCTAAAAAAGAAAATGAGTTGATAAACGTAAAGTGATTGAGAAATCAGACACAAGATTGAACTTTCCAGTGTCAACACCTCCTTGATTTTCCATAAATGGTGATGGATCTTCACATCCAGCCTGTACCCAGAAAGACTTTTTGTAGAAAAACTAAGCTTAAGAAAAACAAATGCAAACCAGCCCTAAGATTCATAGGGAGATGCTGGATAGCCAGAGCAGCCAAATAACCTTTAAAAAGAAGAACAAAGTTGAAAGACTCACACTTTCCATAAGCTTAAGACAATGTGGTATTGGCATAAGGATAGATCTAGAGATCAATAGAAGAGGATGAGAATCCAGAAGTAAGCACTTGCATTTATGGTCAATCCAGAAGTAAACTCTTGCATTTGACAAGGTGTCCGAAAAACTCAATGGGGGAAAGAATAGTCTTTTCAACCAATGATGCTGATGCTGGAAAACTGAATACTCACCGGCAAAAGATGACGTTGGACCCCTATTTCACATCATATACAAAAATTAACTCAACATTTATTATATATTTAACCACAAGAGCTAAAATTATAACACTTTATAAATAAATTTGACTTTATCAAAATTTAAAATATTTGTGCTTCAAAGTACACCATCAAAAAGTGAAAAGACTATCCATAGAATGGGAGAAAATATTTTCAAATCTCTTATGTGATATGAGACATATCTGGAACATATAAAATATACTTACAACTCAACAATAAAAATACAATCCATTTTTTTAAGTGGGAGAAGGATTTGAATATACATGTTTCCAAAGAAGACATAAAAATAATTCCATGACAAGATAGACAATAATAAATGTTGACAAGGTTATGGAGAGACTGGAACTCTTATACATTGCTAGTGGGAAGCAAAATGATATGATCATTTTGTAAAAGAAGTTGGCAGATTCTCAAAATGTTAAACATAGGGTTACTATACTACTCAATCTTTCACTCCTAGGTGTACACTCATGAGAACTGAAAGTATATGTTCATTCAAAATTCTATACACAAATATTCATAGCAACACCATTCCTAACGGTCAAAAAGGAGAAGCAACCCAAATGTCCATCAACTGATGAATGAATAAATAAAATGTGGTATATCCATACAATAGAAATGTATTCAGCTATGAAAAGGAATGAAGTATTTATACATGCTACAACACAGGTGAATCTCAAAAATATTATGCTCGGTGAAAGGAATCGGATACAAACAGTCACATGGTATATAATTCAGTTTACACAAAATGTCAAGCATAGCCAAATACATAAAAACAGAAACCATACTGTGGTTTCCATGGGATTGTGAAGGGAGAAATGGAAAGCACTATTGATGGACATGGGATTTCTCTGGGGGGTGATAAATATGTTCTGAAATTAGACAGTGGACAGCTCTGTGATCATCATTTAAGAAAAGGAGACATTGTGAATGGATTTTGTGGTATATAATTTATATCTCAATAAAATTGGTATAAAAACATCCATTTGTTAGCTCATCATTCTGTAAGTCCAGACCTGATATATCTGTGTTCTCTGCTAGAGTGTCACAAGGCACAAATCAAGGTTTTGGTGGCTGAGCTCTCTTCTGAGCTTGGGGCCCTCATTCAAACTTATTCTTTGCAAAATTCAGTTCCCTACAAAGAAATAGGGCTAGATCCCTATTCTCTGCTTGCTGTCAGATGAGGGCCACTCTAATTTCAAGAGGCTTCACACATTCCCTGACAGGTGGTCCTCTCCATCTCAAAGCCAGAAATAAAGAATCTTCCTTGTGTAAAATCTCACTTCTCACACTTGTTCTTATTTATTTATTTAATTTGCTTATCTTTATTCAGGGTGAGGCTTGTCTCCTGTAGTGCTCATATGATTAGGTCAGTGGTTCCCCAGGACAATCTTTCTCAGAGCCAGCTGTGCTTTGTAACCTAACCTCATCATGGGAGTGATGTCCATTCTATTCAGTCTCAGGGATTATACCAGGTGTGTATACCATGAGGTTATATTCTAGGTGGGCATCTTATAATTTTGTCCATCATGGCCCCCTGGCTAGAAATCCCCCTGTCTTTAGGCTGACCCTGCCCTGTTGTCATCTTCAGGATTATTCTATGGATACTCTTGAATACCATCACATGGCCTAACACAGAGCAGAAACTGAAAAAAAAATACATTCAGGTTAAATGCCAAAGGTAATGTGTCTATACTGTCAGCCCTCAATGTCGGAGGGTCTGGTATTCAATATGTTGACATCTCTTTTCAGATGACTTCCAAGAATAGTTATGAATTCTAAAAGCTTCTAGGGATGGTCTTATTATTGTTCTAGAAGTCTCTGTCTTATTTCCTATATTTGGAAACTCAACACTCACAAGAATTATGTGTATGAGTGTGTACGTGATGGAGAGAGCATGTGTGTGGGTGAGAAAGACAGAGATGACTGACAGAAACACTGCTTTATTGCTGCTATTGCTTCAAGCCATTCTGCTCAAAAATGGGAAATAACGTGAAAATCAATAGAACATAATAAAAGTCATCACTGAAGAGAAGAAGGCTGCCGAAAAGCAAGCATGTTTTGTGGAATGCTGGCAATCTCCTGCCCTGTGTATTTCTCTCTAATCTCCACCTTTTTACATGGTGTGGATTTATCCACAATATGCCCAGATTCTGAAAATCCCAGGGGAGGGTTGGAACTTAATTGCGGCCATATGAAGCCTTGGAGGGCTTGGCTTATTGACATGGCCTCCATGCAAGAGGTATAAGGACTGGCCAAATGATGATAATTGACCCAGACAGCAAACACAGAACATTTTCACTTTGCAAAGTGATTTTACTCACCAGTCATGATATAAGATAAAAATTATGATGCTATGATTTGTCTTTCAAGGAAGGTTCTTACCTATTTAGCAAAAATGCCTTTGGGTTCAGTTTTCCCATCTATCTATATAGGGAGATAATATTTATCTGGGTTTTTTATGAGCCACATGTTGAGAGATGTACATTGTTCAAAATGTGTGTTTACTTAGATAAGAATCTGATTTTAATAAATAAATTTTTTTCACAGATTAAAATAAATATTCCTATGTGCCAGTTAGGGGACTTTATGTTACATCATGCAAACCCTAAAATAATATTTTGAGATACATTTAATTCCCATTCCTTTATAGATCAGGAAACGGAAGCTATCAAAATGGCATTGTTACTTATGGGTGCTGAGAGTTGAGTGAATCCCAGGATTTTAATTTGCATTGACTACACTTGGACTGTCTGTGGCACTTAGGTCTCTACTGCCCTTTGAGAAAATGACTCACTGCTTTCCCGTAAACTTTGATAAGATAATGCTGCATTTTGTCAAAGACACTTTAGAACATTGTACTATTACACATCCTTTGTCCAGAGAAGTCATTTAGAACTAAAGGTGCATTGGGTCATTTTATAATATAGAGTCCTAAGCATGAGGATTGAGTGAATTCCTAGAAAAATTATTCAACTATGTATCATGCTAGTAATTGGACATTTTTTTCTAAAGAACTTCCTCAGAGTCTTTTCAGATCAAGGCTTGATATAAATAAATGTAACTGGATATTCATTTTTTCTCATTTTTAGAGTCTTAGCTAAGGCCATTAAACTGAGTACCAAGATGAACAAGTCTCTCACTTTCTAAAAATGGTAGCTAGACTCATCCTTTTCAGGAATTACTAAGAAATAGTCAAAGCTTGTTCTAAGATAATTAATCTATCATCCTTCTTTGAACTCTAAGTAAGAGGAGACTAGAAAAGAATCACAGCTGGAAAGAGAAAAGGGAAGGCAGGGTGGAGAACTCCCAAGGATTACCACCAGGTCAATGCAAGTGAGGGACCATAGGAAGACAGGGAGTGTCTTCCAAGAGAAAAGACCAAAAGCTAACAAGTTTCCCCATCACAGTTTGGAAATAACCAAGCTGCTCACAGAGTCAGGAACAAACTCATGGGGCCACCTGTCTCTCCTAATTGGAACAGGAAGAGGTCTCAGGAGGTGCCTGGATTTTACGTGGGGCTGAGTGGATGCTGCATCACCTTTGGAAGTGATTGTAACTCCATTGGCAAATGCCTCCACTTCTGTTGGGAGGATCTGTATTGCTGTAGGGATGTGTCTACATTTCCACTGAAAGGGGATGAACTAACATTGGAAAGTGTCTGCATTTTCATTCCAGTCATCCCTATGTGGGTTGGTAGGTTTCTTCATTTCCCTTGGGAGGGGTCTGTATTGCCACTGGGAGGTGTGTACATATCCAGATTTTGGAGAGTAGGAATGCCAGGTATTTCTTATTGACAAGATAAGACTTACAAGATGTCAGCTGGAACATCATCCATACCAGAAATAGTGCATTATCTGACATCTGAGGGGAGAACAGGAGGAGGACATAGAGCCGATTGTACCTCGGTTAAAGCCACAGTATATGCCCCAACGTGACTAATCAACATTTTAGACTCTGCACAGAGGTCCTTAATCACATAGGGCCTTGCCCTTGCTTCCTCCTTTAGAGCAAGCACAGATAAGAAACTATAAGGTATAACATGAGATGAAAAATAAGAGCAGATGACACCCATTAAATGAACTAAAGGCTGCACAGCCTTATTCAGACCTGAATCCTGGGGTAAGGATCAATGTAAATATAGAAGTGAGATACAAAGGCTTATTTAGACCAGCTTGGAGTTTTTAATGACTGAAAATGAGTTTATTCTAATGCATGAATGTGGCAAAAAAAAGGGGATGAAAGCTACCCACTCGGGAATGGAGAAAAGACCAATAAAGTAGGTTCGAAGAGTGCAATGAGAGAAAAATACACTGTCTTAACTTGCCTCTGTCACGTTCAGCTCATGCAATATGCTACTGACAGTCATGCATGCATGCAAATGTGTTTAAACGGAGAATGCTGCAATAGAAATAGTGTGTGAGGAGTATTGCCTTCAGAAGTTTGGACTTTGTTTAAAAAGCCACCATCATTCATACACACAATCATTGACAGTATTTCTTCTCTTTGCCTTCCATTCCCACCTTCTCTGCTCTTATCCATTTCACTAATCTCTATTCAGTACAGAATAGTATTGAGCTCCTGCTATGTACTCAATACTATATTGTGGAATATACAGGAACACAAAAGCATCTGTCTGCAGCAGATTCAATGAGATCTTCGCTCAAAATAGAGATTACTTCATAAAAATAAGGGTTAAACTTACCATATTAAATGTCTCCAAAAGTTTATTTTTAAGATGAAGAGCATCAAATCTTCAAAATATTTTATACATTCATACACTGAAGACATATGTTTAAGTGCATGGCCAGTTGGGTTGATAATGAGAAAACAAGTTATTAAAGGACAGGAAAGTAAAAAGGAAAACTATGTCATGGTCAATCCAGACTTCTTTAGAGTCATGAATACCATTTTCACTAGAATAGCAATTATAATTATTCCAGTTGTGTTGGGAGAAAGGAGTATATGTTGGGTGACATAATCCCAGCTCTGCATGAACTACCTATTTGATCTTGAGTAAGTCTTTTAACATCATCTGTAACCAACAGCTGTAAATCTCAATGTACATTCCCAGATTTTCAATATCAAGAAAGCAGTTTAATTTCCTGTTTTGCAATCTACATATTTTAATGCTTATGTTGGGTCTTTTCCATGACAATTCCAGGAGGTAAGCAAATGCACTCATATCCAGCCTCCTACTGCATCTTTTCCAAAAGATAAACTAAATTTTAGTGTAACAGATGTTTGCTTATTATAGGAAGACAATGCTGTGAAATTCTGGCAGGTTGGTGCATTTGTTTCCAAGCATGAGAGTTTTAAGAAATCTGAACATTTATAAGGCATCAGTGATTCAGGCTGGACAAGACATGGTCTTGTCCATTATCTCTTCTCCATGGCATGAGATCGCTGCAGCAGTCATCATTGAGGGGAAGGTAAATCTATAGAGGCTCTTTGAAAGATACCTACCACAGTCAAAAAATATGGCCGTTTTTAATGAGGCATGATCTTTTCATTTGAAGTTGTGATTTACCAGCAGGGTAACTTTTTCAGCTTGTAATGTTCTGGGTTCTGCAGGTTAGCTAGCTAAGCTCAATGTGATTGGCATGCAAAACCCCTTAAAACTGTCAGGCCACCTTGCAATTAGGCATAATGCCACCCAAACAGATGGCTTGAATGATGGCGTGCCAGACAGCCAATACACATATCAGCATCGAGCATTCAGAGAGAATTTCCTCCCTTAGAATGCCAGAATATGAATCTATGGCTTAGCTAGCAATAAGGTACTTTACATTGCACACACATTTTAGGAAGAATAATGCAGTTTTTACACAGGTTGATAAGGGACAAGATAAGTATAGACTCACAGATTCTCAGGGTTATGAGACACTTTAAAGTCAATTAATTTGAGTGACTCCTTTGATGCTCCATCCATCCATTCATTCATTCATTCATTCATCCATCCAACAAATATTGAATCCCCATGATGAGTTCATCATTACATGGATCTCTGCCCAGCTATTTGGCCTTACTGTTGTTTAGCCTGGACTTAACCACTTTCATTGACAGGGAACTCACTACTATTAACTCAATATCCATGTCATCTTCCACTGAATAACCTCAATCTTGACCACATCTTCTTAATGTACAATGTCCAGACCCAAATCCACTACTATATATGCAGTGGGTTCTAAGATGTCCTCAGCTGCTTTACATAGAATTGAAAAATCATTTGGTACTTTTTCTTGAAATATGAATGAGACCCATTATTCAATATTATCCCCTCCTAACTTCATTTAGGTTTTATAAAACACAGCAGGCTTTGCAAATCTAGGACAGACAACAAAAAGACTGTGGTTTTGAGAATGTTGCTGTTGTGGCCTTGTGAAGTGAAGTGATGTGATGATGTGTGATGTGGTTTCAGCATCAGTGTATTTGTAACCTGCTCAACTCTCCATGAAAATCAGGCATGGGGATCATTGAGGCAAAACAAGGGTCTCTTCCTCAATTGTTCCATAGTCCAGATCTGTGGGCCATGCTCAACTCCCCAGCAAGAGGGATGCATTAAAGTATAAACACAAGTTGAAGATGCCTCGATGTTTCACTATGGTCTCCTGGGAGGGTTGAACATCCAAGATCTGAACAACATCATGCCAATGGTAGGATCCATAGATAATGTTACCCTTGGAGAAAATACCCAATGTGGCACCTTTGGTGTGGACATCAGTGGGCTTTATCAACAGTAATGATGGTGCTTCCAGCATGGGACATTGGTGTCAGTGCCTTCCCTGTCATGGTGAGCATACCTGCTGCTTTTGGCATTGGACAGTGTTATGGGTTGAAATGTGTCCCTTGGAAATTCGTATGTCGAGGTCCTAAAGCCCAGCACCTGAGTGTGTGAACTTATCTGGAGACAGGACTGTTGTAGGTGTGATTAGTTAAAATGAGCTCATGCTGGAATAGGGTGGGCCCTCATCCAATTTTTATGAGAAGGAGAAATCTGGACACAGACTTGCACACAAGTAGAATGCCAGGTGAAGATGAGGTGCAGATTGGGGTGATTCATCTATAAGCCAAGGGAGACTAAACATGCCAGCAAACCACCAACAGCTAGGAGAGGGGCCGGGAGCAGACTCTCCCTCACAGCCCTCAGAAAAATCAACCTTGCCGACACATTGATCTTGGACTTCTGGCCTCCAGAACTGTGAAATAATACATTTCTCTCTTTATTGTCTTTGTTTAAGCTACCCAACCTATGGTGCTTTGTTACAGCAGCCTGAGAAAACTAATACAGATGGGAATAGGGACATTCGTTTAATTGACAATGTAGGACCAGAGGAAAGTGATAGCGGCTGTATTCCAACAAAGGAGGCTGCTTCACATATGTGATAGCTATGTTCATGGAATGGGAAAGTAGAGGTCAGGAAATCCAAAGAGCTGCTGTTTTCATAGTGTGAGTGTCAACAGAGCCAGAAAGACGTAGACTGAAGTGTAATTTTTAATCCTAATTTTACCAATTGGCTTGTAGGATCCTGACCCAGTTGCATTTATGTACATTTGCTCTGGAGTTGTCCTACGAGTCTTGCTGGGCTGTCCCCTCCTCGGCCATATCTAAGCAGCTTCCAAAGCTCATAAAATCTACCATCCTATCAAATCTGTTCCCTGACCTTCCTTCCTGCCTGTACTGCCTGTACTTCCTTCACTACTGCCTTTGGGAGACTGTCACCATTTCTTGTCTTGATCAGTGCATTTGTTTCCTAAATGGTGTCCCTGAAGTCAAGCTCCTATTTCCTCCCATTGCAAATTTTGAAGGCATGTTGAGGGTTTTCTAAGTAGATCAAATAAAGTTCAATATCCTTAGCCTACGTATGAAACTTCTGGTGTCTGATCTCTCCAGAATATTTAGTGGTTAAAAGGCAGACTGTCTGACAACACTGCTCCCTACACCTGCTAGCTTGGGACCTTGGCCCCGTACCTCACCTGTGGGCCTTGGCTCCATCATGATAAAGTCCAGCAGTGAGAGTATCTCCTTCTAGGTTTGAAGGGTGGAGTAAGTGAGTTTACACTTAAACAACATCCAGAGATGTTTAATACAAGCTGATGTTTAATTTAACACAAAACTGCCCAAGAAATGTAAGCCATAATTATCTCCTGCTACAAATCTCTCCACTTTCTGTGTGTTCTAGTCATTCCAAAATGCTTCTGTTTCCAGAACATGTCAAGCTGTATTGTTTCTCAGACTTTTCCCATGTTCTTCCCGGATCCTTATTTGCTGTGAAAACATGAACTTTTCTTTAAAGACTGTCTCAGTTGCAGTGTCTTTACAAAGCTTGTCCTGAGCCCTACATGTAGAAAAGACCACACCCTCTGTTCATCACATATATTTCTACAGAATTCACTCTCCCACTGAAAACACAGTCCATAGCAGGGCTTGGCTTGTGTTTATCTCCCCCAGAGATCAGGTCTTTGTATTTTATCAATCTTAGTGTCTTCTCACTACACACATTTTTTAATCAATAAAATTTTACATCTAGGTTTTACAAACATTATGGATAACATTACTACTTCTTTTCCTACAAAGTGATTGTTAGCCCAAGACAAACTTGCTGAATTAATGAATAAATAATGAATCTGGTGAAATATTCTTAAAATCTTTGCCATATCCACACACAAAGTACCAAACCCAAGACTAACAGCTTCAGCCTTCTGACAGTCAGGCCAGTGCCTCTACCCCTACATCATATGCAGGCCAATAACAAATATATGTATGTATTAGTGCATTTGGTTATAAATAAACATAAAATCAAGCAGGTACAACTATCTTTCTTTTATACCTTTGTTCTCTTTTGTCACATGAAACTCATCATAGGTTAACCTTTTTATTCTCAGAGTTCAAGAAAAACACTCCAAGGTGTGAGTCAATGTAGAATTTTGCAATTCTGTGCTTGTATTCCAAGATACTCATGTATCTTTTTCTCAAACGAAGCTAGATTGTGGAAACTTCTGGGTACCTGAAGGAGTCATCTTAAAGAGTGACCATCTTATCAAGGACAAAACAAAAGGCTGACACCAGCTAAACTCCACTGTTCAGGTATTACTGCCTTTCCCTGTGGCACCAAAGGGGAAGTTAGTAGCTTAGGAACCACGTCCAGTCCAGGTGCTCAGCACAGTAATCTGCCTCACTCATAATGGGTACATCTTCCTGTCACATTCCAGATCAGCATTCACTTCTAATTTGTGATTTTAATCATAATTGTAATTATTTATGAACCTCATTTAAGGTGACAATCTCTCTTCCTGTTAATTTTTCAATACCTATGAATAGATTTGAGCCTAACATTATGTAATATAAATAAATAAATAAATATATATATATACATACATATATACACATATATATGTGTGTATACATATCTTAAAATAACATAAATAAGTGGTTGCTTATATGAATCAGCTTCCAGACTGCACCTAACCAGGCATACACAATCCTTAAGCCTTCATGCATATGTAACCCCTTTCTGTATTCTAAGTAAATTCAGGCTGAGGTACTGGGCAGGCACCAATTCTAAAAGCAATGCCTTAGATCTTAGGGCTTTCCTCTTCTTCATTCTGATTAACAGCCTCAGCAAACATCATTTTTAAAAACATATCTCAGCGATTTAATGAAAGATTAAGTAACTTTCAAAGCATTACAAATACAAGTAAAATTGCATCTAAAAAGACAGAAGAAAACAGTGCAGAGTCTACCTTGAATGTCCATGTGCTGATCACTGCATGAATGAAAGAAGAGGTTCTGCACATGCGTATCTTGTCTAATTTCTCACACGTACTGACTCCCAGGCACTGTCACTCTTCTTTACCCTGCAGTAAAGTTCTTGAATTATTCCCACATCTTCCCTCCCCTCTCCTTACGCCTACACATAAAGGTGGAATTCTTGGCTCTTCTGGAGAATAAGTAGCTAAAGTCTTTCAGCTAGTTGGAGGAAGAGCATTTATGTCAAGGCCAAGGGCAAAGTCCCACTCTTTGGCAAAGCATCAAGCTTAGTTTCCAGGGCTACCTTTAAAAATAGGACAGAGAGAGTAACCCACAGTTAATCTGTATTAAAAGTAATAAGTTCTGATTTAAATACAGTGAGACTGAAACCTTTATTCCACCAATGGATATATAGATTTGATGGTCTTGAAGCTCTTTCTGCTAAGACCGCCTTAGGATCTCAGAGTCAAATCCCAGAGTTTTCAAAGCATCTCCTGCTACTCTATGTAAATTACTCTTCAATTAAAGAATAGTATCAGTTTGAAGACTGAATAAAAACAAATTCTCCACTGTGAATATTTTCCCAACACTGATCTGTAAAATATATACATAAAACAATTTTCCAATAAAGACAAATGAACACCAGCTTTTGTTAAAACTTATGTCTGGCTAGTAGCCTCAGAAATCAAAGCCTCTGATTACACCACAGAGAGATAGAATGCAATTTAAGATGCATTCAGGAATTTAAGTTACATTTATAATAACTACAAGGCCAGTGGAACTAAACGGATAATATTTTTCATGCTCTTGTGCCAAGCCTGTATGAAAATAGATGAAAAGAATCCTCTTTCCCTCTCCCAATTTTCTCCATAATAGGGAAATTCCAAACTGGAACATTCAGGCTGCCGCCTGACTTCCTAGGTGCTGCTCCATGAGTCTGTCAGTGTCATGTTCCCCCAACCAAATACTTCTCTTTATATAGCCAGTTATACCCCACAACTCCCAGTTGTGTGTAGAGAGGGATTTTATGCTACACCCAAGGTAAATAAAAGAAATGGATGCAGAAGGATTGCAGGGGAACTGCTAACATGTAATGGAATATCTGAACACAGCACCTTTTGCCATGTCTGTGAAGGGAGCCATGTGCAGAATCTGGAATCGGGGAGGTGGGGGGAGAACCAGGAGCCAAAATGACAAGAAGATGGGGATGGATGTGTTTAGCACATCCAAAAAAATGCTTTAGGAGTTTCTGTTAAGGAAATCAAGTTCTCATCCACTCCTGTCTTCATGCATTCATTTGACAGATATTTATGGTGCAATTGCTACTTTCCAGGCATGTGTCAGGCTGTGGGGAATAACTCAGTGAATAACCCAAAAAGGTCCTGCTCTCCTGCAGTTTCAGTTCCAGAGGAAGTAGGAGAAAGGCAGGAACAAGCAAACCAGTGGGGAGATAGGGTACTTTCAGATAATGATACATGATTTTTTAAAAATGAAATGGCAAAGTTGGGAAACTCTCTTTAGATCACGTGATCAGGATCTATATATCCTGAATGCTGAGACGGAGAATAAGACACAGGAAGATAAACTAATGAGAACAATGTTCCCACAAAGGGCAAAAGACGTACAGAGTTCCCAGGCCGGGAATGAAGTGAACAGTGAGAAATGCCGTACCACTTGGGACATCCATGATTTTAGAAATACCTGAGTACATAAGGTGAGCCCCCCAAATGCTTAGTAGATCCAAACCCAGACTGATTCTGTCAGTCTTTAAATTAGAAGAATAAAGCAGGACTTCCCTGGTGGACCAGTGGTTAAGACTTCACCTTCCAATGCAGGGAATGTGGGTTCGACCCCTGGTCAGGGAGCTAAGATCCCACATGCCTTAGGACCAAAAAACCAAAACATAAAACAGAAGCAATTTTGTAACAAAATCAATAACAACTTTAAAAATGGTCCACATCAAAAACAAAAACCAAAACCTCTTTAAAAAAGAGAAGGAGGAAGCAACATCTTATAAACATCTATTTACCCACTCAGTGTGGGGGTGGTGGACAGGGCTCACCTGAAAAGGCACAAAAGGAAGGCTAGTCTCAGTCTCCCCATCAGCAGGAAGCAGGAAAGAGCCCTGTACACAGCTCTGGGGATCTAGTGGATAAAAATGGAAGGCTAGTCAGACTCCCCATCAGCAGGAAGCAGGAAAGAGCCCTGTACACAGCTCTGGAGATCTAGTAGATAAAACTTGACTTTCAGAAATTGTGCTTAGCCAAGCTGACTTATATTGCCATCAGATATAGAAATGCTTTGAAAATATATCAGCCTTGTATCTTTGGGGAATATGACAGTGTTACCTGGGATGATGATGGCCAACTGGGAAAAAAATCAAAATTCATTCTTGAGTATTAAGGGAAAATAAAGTAATATTGTATGTTATTATTATTTGATGGTATTGGGTCTGTTGATCACCCTCTTGCTAACCAAGACCCAATACCCCAAATGTTTTCATAGGAGAATTAAAAATCATCTCAGCAAAACCTATCCTATTGAATTGACCATGGTAAAACCTCTACCCAATGGATTTGGTCCATGATTATATTAGACGTTTATAAGTAAATAGTTTCATCATAAAGTGTTTCCCCTTATTATGTGAACATTCTCATAATTAAACCAAAGAAATGTACCTGAACAAGCTTTTCTTTATACACTGAATTAAGATCTGATAAAATATCACCACAGGCATGTAAGAAAAGCTATGCCTGTGTTCCAGTGACTGTGGCCATGTGACAAACCACCCCAAACTTAGTGGCTTAAAACGGGATCAACATTTATTTTTTTTTCCTCACAACTCGGCCTCTGAGTTGGGTCTCCATGAGGACAGCATCTCGACTTCACCTGGGGAAGCTGAGGTGGCTCATGGCTGGGAGGTGTGCTCACTCACCCATGGGTGCTGGGACCACAGTGAGCTCCTTGGGTTTTTCAGCATCTAATTGGTGTCTCCAGCCTGGTGGCATCAGAGTGAACAAACACACTGCACGACCATTCAGGGTTTCCTGGGTCACAGCCCCAAGGAAGAGCAGGAGCTGGGAAGAAGCCCTGCATGGCATAGCCTGGGAGAAAGTCAGGGGGCATCCTGTGTTCCTGTCCTGTGTCCTCACTTCCTGAGAAGTGAGTCCTGAAAGCCAGCGTATGGTCAAGGGGAGGACATGAAACCCCACCTTGATGAGAGCTGTTTCAGGAGCTATGAACAAGGTCTAAAACCACTGGCACCTGAAAGAAAATATTGAAAGATAGGCTGATAGGCATTTATTCTGTCATTGTACTTTTCTCAATCTTCTTCAATAAACATACTTTTTCAAAAAATAGTTAAAACTAGGAATGAGACCACTATGTAAGCCTTTCTTCAATGCCTAACTCTAATGTCTCCCCTCCACCATCTCCCTAATCTCTCTCTTCACAGGTCCTATTTCTTTATCGTCTAAACACATTTGTTTCGTAATAATATACAAGTCTCAGGGCAGTTTGATGAGAGCCCACGATTCATCAGGAGTAGATAAAAACATGTAATAGAAAGACATGTGTTCTCATCCTGTCACTCACTGGGTATGTGAACCTGGGAAGTCCCCCTAACTGCTTTGACCTACAGATTCATTAAAGGGAATTAAAAATGCCAAACTCACAGAAATATTGTGAGGATGAATCAGATAATATTTGCAAAACTCTTGTGGAATGCACCACACCACCAGAAGTTACTCAGGGAGCACTGTTCTGCTTTGAAGCTCTTTTGAGGAACACCCGGGGCAAAGTGACTTTTGCATCCCTCCAGGAGATGGATCAGTAGAGAAGGCTCAGCAGAGCAACACACTGAAAATTAGCACAATTGTTTCTCTGCATTGATAAAACACACACACGCACACAACACTTAAAAGAAGGCAAGTATTTTCACTGTGTAGACTGGGCTGGAATTTCCTATTTTAGAGCAAAATGGTGTCCTTCCATCTGCCGAGAGAACGTTCATCTCCTAAACACTGATTTCAAAAGGTGAAAATTAATATGTAGCTTGCAACAAGCTTGAAGAGAGAAAAAGAACCAATCAGTTAGTCTGCATGGTGCCCCAGGTAGTACATGCCAGAAGCCACAGGAAGCAGGGTGTGCAAACTGCTACGGCAGAAGCCGACTCATTCTCACTAATGACAGGGGAGCCCATTGTGAGTTAGCAAATTTCACAAATTAGCAAGTAAGAAAAAAAACATAATTAAAAGAATTAGGGACACGGAATTGTGGCATGTGCAGTGTTCATTTATTTTGACAAGCATAATTTAATTTTACTTATTTAGGATAATATTTCATAGTGTACTAATGAATGTGCTCTTGTCTCTTTTGTAAAAGTAATGGAATATTAGTAACATGAGACCTCACTGCTGTTCTCTGTTACTCAATCGCTCCTGACAGGTGAGGCGAGACCACCGAGGGGCTTGCATTCCAATGGCTGGGTTGGGAGAAACAGCAGTGTGAAAGGCAGTGAGAATTCACCCAGGGATAAAATGAAGGTTTCTCAGGGTTCACTGGTAAGTGAGCACATACACATTTAAAGATGTGTATTAGGTGACGTGTTTCGTCTCCTTCTGGTACAATCTAGACTGATTTTTCTCTGGAATATCAGAATCACCATTAAAAAAAATAAGGCATTTTGGGGAATTCCCTGGCAGTCCAGTGGTTAGGACTCACGCTTTTTTTTTTACCGAGGACCCAGGTTGAATCCCTGGTAGGGGAACTAAGATCCCACAAGCCAGGTGGCATGGCAAAAAAAAAAAAAAAAAAAAAAAAAAAGGCATTTTATATTCCGAGAAGCAATACTTCTTCCAGATTTTCCTGTTTCTACCAATGAATCTCTCTTCCTTCAAGATAAGAAGAGAGAAAACCTTACAATTAGCCTTTGTCTCTCTTTCATTTTTCCCCTCTGTTCATGCATTGACATGGTCCTCACTATTCTCCATCCAATTATCTTCAATCCTTTATGCTCAGCCCTCATCACCTGAGTTTGTGATTGCCTCCAATCTCCACTTACCACCTTACCATTCTTTGTCTCCCTGCAGCCTCATGCTCATTTATATTAGATGGATCTTCTTAAAGTGTTCTTGTGAACATAACACCATTTAGCTCAAGAAACTTCAGTAGTTCCACATGGAAACTGATGATAGTAATAAACTGAAGTGTATATGCCTTGACTGGAATTCAAGACCCTTCACAAGAGCAGGCTACCATCTTTCTAAGCATATTTCCTCCAATCCCTCATATGGGTGCAGTCTGACCAGCACTGAAATCGTGATGTTTTTTCTTTGCAGTCCCTGCTTTAAAGAGTAGCATTTCTACTGAGTCCAAGCTTGCTCTGCTCACTGCACAAAAGGCCAGTAAATTGGGAGATGAGGTGTTGAGGCAAGGAATAGCAACATTGTTTGGAAAGCCAGGTGTCTGAGAAGATGGTGGACTAACGTCCTAAAGTACCATCTTCTCGGGGTCTGGATGCTAGTTTCTTTTATAGAACAGAGAGGGGAAGGAGGTGAGAAAGTAAAGTAAAAAGGCCATAAGACTTGCAAAATATCTTCTGGTTTTGGCCATCCTTGGGGAGGGGATGTATTATTTTTTTCCTTTCCTTCAGCCATTCACAGGTGGGCAGGCTCAGGGTGTTTCCCTGTGGGCTGAAGAAAGGCTCTTTAGTTTAACATTCAGGCAGAGGGGCAGGGTTCCCCTAGGCAGACCATTATGTATGCCTATAGCTATAGACAGAACAAAAGCAATGGAAAGCAAAGGTCAAAGTAAAAGAAACAGATCCAACATGGAGTCAGATTTTGTTCTTCCCTGTTGCAGCATCATCTCCACTCAGGGTAGCCAAACTGGACTCCAGCCCTCCTCACTCCAGATGCGTGCTGAACCCATCAATAAGCTCCTTAAGTAACTCTCGAATCACTGTCACTGCCTCAGCCCAGAGCATTGTTGTCTCCTTTACCTTGAAAGAGTTCCCCCAATTTGTCTGATCCCATTTTCTTCCCCATTAGGTCCATCCTTGAACACAGCTGTCAAGGTATGGTTTCAACCTCAAGGTTTCCCTTGGAATTTCCCAGTTGGAATGTTTTCAATAGCCCCTCAAGCCCTTCACCAAAAGCTTGTACTGTGAAATGTCTGGCTGTTTATGATGGTCTAGACCCTGCTTCCTCTCCTACTTCAGTTGTCATCCTTCTCTGAACTGATTTTCACACTGTTCAAAGTCACCTTCCCTGATTAGACCCCTCTTTAGACAAGGACAAAGGTCTCCCTCTCTCCTCACAGCCCTCAGCACTCCTAAGCAGGCCTCTGTCTCAGTCCTCCCCACATTGTCCTATAATTGTCCACTTGTCTTTCTTTCCCACCAGATCATGTACTTTGAGGGCAAGAATCTTGTCTTATGGATCATTGGAGCTCCAGTATTTTCCCCAGTGTCTGGCACACAGTAGACACTCAATGTTTTCCATATGAATAAACAAATAAGTTGATAACAAGTTGCACTCCCCCGCTGGAATACCAAGCTATAAGACTTTGCTGTCTCTCATCACATATGAGCTGGTTCCTGATCTCACATTTGGATGATATCTCTGGCTCTGGGTTGAGCCCAGTAGCATCTCTAACCAGGCAGGCCCTGGCAGGACAGATGGAAAATAGAGCAAAGAAAGGAGGAGAAATCAAGCCCGGCTGGAGTCTGATCATCTCCGCGTTGGCTCCCTTTTGGATTCACCGTCCCACCATTTAACACTTGAACTTTCAGCTGCTGAGATGTGGAGTGAAGGAGCTTAATTAGTCAACAAGACATGACAACACTCTGTTACAGTGAGATTACTTCCACCTATAAGGTGTGAAGGGACATAGAGTAAAACCCAGCAACTTCAAAGACCTGAAAATGGTGTTATCTTCCAACAGCACATGGGAGAATGTTCCAAGAGATAAAAGGCACAAGACAAATGGTGTCTCTAATTGAAATGCAATGGAAGAATGGAGCTCATAGAATTCTAAATACATTTTCCATTCCAATGTTCCTATATGGCTATGGTGAACTGGATTAACAAAGAATTGTGAACATCTTTAAATAGGAAAAGAGTGTACATTGCTACAGGACCATACTCCAGGGACCATAGAAATCTACAGACACCACACCACTGTATTATAATTTCTATTCTGTTTATAATTTATTATTTATTCCTTAACATTAATGCAAAATGCATATGTCTTTATTTGTTAAAGGCTGAGAAGGATGTTTAGAAATCACTGGGGGTTCCTTTCCACATAATTATGTTTCTCATTATGATAGTTCTCATGGTGTAACAGAAAAATCGAAGCTCCCTGAATTCTGGCTCAGGTTCCCATGGTCTTGAGAGTGCACAAATAATCCTTGTTCGACCCGATCCACACAGATTTACTCTCTGATCTTCTTATACTTGATGACCTTCATGTCATCACCTCTCTTCAAAGATACTCATGGAGGCTGGCTTCCTTCAGGGAGGTCCACATAAGGCAGCCCTTCTTCTGGCCAATGAAGCTTTTCTGACTGTGATGTGGTTTCCCTACCTTGGTGCATGAAGCACTCTGTAAGACATTTTCCTGCCATGGCCCTGGAGGCGAGCAGAGCAAAACACCTTAACATTTTAGCTTTCCCTCATTCACTGCCTGTGCAAACATGAGGATGCACCATGTCCAAGCTCTGGTAGATAATGGTGAAGGAAGAAAGGGATGCTATTTTATGTAAGATAATCAGGGAAGTTTTCTCTGAGGAAGTGATATTAAAGAAAATGTACAAGCAAGCAAGCCACACTAATAGTTGAGTAAAGATTGGAGTGATGTGATATTTTTCTGCCAACAGTTCTCCACCCACATCCCCACCCACTCTGCCCAGCACACCCCTCCCCCCTCCTCCCCTTCCAGGGTTTCAGCTTTTTCAGGGCAAGTGGACAGCCCTGACATACCTCCCTCTCAATCTCCTTCTCTCCTGCTCTGTCTCTCTCTCCTTCTCCTCTCATGGACTTATCTGTGGAAAATATTGTGATTGAATCTAAATCTTGATATGCAGAGGGAGAACTTAAAAAATCTTTTCTCTCTCTCCAGAGCATAACTTTCAAAACTAAGTCTGACTAAGGAGATGAAGAAAATAGCATTTAAACATGAGGTACATCAAGACTTCTCAGTTCTCACACAAGTGTCTGTCCTTTCCTGCTCTGGGGCCATAAGCTTCATGGCTCAGCCTTGGAAGTAACAGCCACAAAGGAACATAATTTCAGGGGGAAATGAGAACACGTCAATTTAATATCCTCATGCATTTTCCTATGATTCTACATTCTTTATACTGAGAAATCTGCCAGTACACATATCCTCATCTTTGACCTTCAAGGTGTCTTTGGTTCTCCTCTACAGAGGGGAGGAGAAGCACATCCACCGGAGTCAGGTTTAACTTTTTTTTTTTTTTATATGTGTTCTCTGATTGACTCTTATGCATGTCTACATCTCCCACAGGAAGACACTGCTGTCTGCTGACGGAGCAAACACAGGGGTTGCTGTGGTCCCTTTGTTGAATGAACATGTACAGGAAGTCAGAAAAGGCTTCTTGCAGACAGTTGCCATGCTTGCCTCAGAGTCCAAAGCATTCAGAGTACAGTGAGGGTCAGTCCACTCCAAACCACACTAACTTCTGCACTCTGCAAAAGAGCAAGGGCTGCTTGGCCATTCAGGATGCCTCAACAGGACCTTTCATTCAGGTTGACAAAGTGACCAGCTTGGGTCTTTTCCTACCGATCTCTGCTCCTGAGTGCAGCTGGAAGGTCTACTATTAGACTTGTGTATTTTTTCCTTATGAAGAACCCAGGGGCAGGACAGGAATAAAGACGCAGATGTAGAGGATGGAGGACACAGGGAGGGGAGCGGGTAAGCTGGGGTGAAGTGAGAGAGTGGCATGGACATATATACACTACGAAATGTAAAATAGATAGCTAGTGGGAAGCAGCCACATAGCACAGCGAGATCAGATCAGTGCTTTGTGTCCACCTAGAGGGGTGGGATAGGGAGGGTGGGAGGGAGTTTCAAGAAGGAAGGGATAGGGGAATGTATGTATATGTATAGCTGATTCACTTTGTTATACAGTGGAAACTAACACACCATTGTAAAGCAATTATACTCCAATAAAGATGTTTAAAAGATTAAAAAAATAAAAAATGAAATAACCCACCCCCCGCAGAAAAAAAAAAACTTGTGTATTTTTTCCTTTTAGCATGATGTGTCATGTATCTCTGGTTTCTTCTGAGATGGTGTCTTTGTCTTTGGTAGCATGTGATGAGTTCTCTGTGATGAGTTCAGGTATGGGTTTATTTGAATTTAGCCTTCTTAGGATCCATTGAGATTCCTAAGCTGTGAAATATGTGTTTTCACTATTTCTACCGAGATTGTCTCTCCTCTGTTTTTTTCTATTCTCTTCCTTTGGTTCTCTTATTAGAGGTAAGTTATTTCAAACATAAGTAGATGTAACCTCACAGGTTACATCTGTTTATCTCTTTTGTTCTACGTGATTCAAGTCTATCTTCCTGTCCACAAATTCTCTTTACTTGTGTGTCTAATTGACTTCATTTCAATGATTACATTTTTCACTTACAGGAGTTTCTTTTTTTGTTTGTTTGTTTCCAAAATCTATCTGGTAATTTGTAGTCATTATCTTTTCTAATGATTTCACTTCCTCCTTTGATGTCTTTAAACATTTCCAGCATTCTCACTCCACAGGAAGTTTGCATTTGTGGGTGTTGGGCTCCTCTTTTGTGGAGTTGAGTTTTCTAAAGTGGTTTTGCATTTGCTTTTGCCAGGTGTGCTCAGGCTTCATGATCTTGATTTCCTCTATTTTATTCCCCGTTCCTTACAAGGTAGCTCACAGCTACACATGTTCAGGGAAGTTTGTGCCCCTCCCCTCCTTTTATTTAAACCTCATCCCCAGTAAAGGTAGCCTGGAAAACTTGTCAACTCACTGAGCTGGTGAGCAGAATTTGTCCAGTGTGCTTTTCACTAAGCTGTAGCCCTCCTAGTACATGGGTTTATCCCATAGGTGGGGCAGGAGGGGCCAGTGAGTTCTGATTCAGGGCTTCACCTTGTGTCTCCTCTGGTCATTACACACAAGCTCCTTGATATACAAAGTGGAGGAACCTCCCTGTCACCCGCACTCCTGTGCCATCCTGAGTGCATGAACACTTTGTTCTCTGTTTTGGCTGTTCCTGATGTTCCTTCCTTTTTTGTAAACTCAGCCATACATTTGAACAATATTTGTAATTGTGTATCCAGAGTTGCTAGCAGGTTTTAGAGTTACAGTTCCTAGGTATTTGGTCTAACACATTGTAGAAGTTGAAATTTTAAAAATTATTATAATTATTTTCTATAGTAATTCTGCAAACTTTCCACTGATAGATACATTAATAGTATGTATTTCTCAAACTAAATAAACCAACTAAGAAATTCCGCAACGTATTACAATATTCTCATTTACATATATTTTCCTTTTATAAAATATTCACTCTATCACATAAAAAAACTTCCATTTTTATGAATACCAACGTATGAGAGCTACTTCCATTAATGATTTAATCAATTCATTGATTTTATTGCTTTCATTTAATCCTGATGACAACACCTTGACATAGGTATTTTTCTTCATTTCCTAAGTGAAAAAAAAAAAAAAAAAGAGCAATTCTTCCAAAATTAGAAAGCTGGTGAATGGCAAAGATCAGATCTGAATTCAAGTCTATCTAAATTTAAAGTCAATTATCCTACCAGAGGTGTTCAGAGTGAGATTCCTGTTGACTGTTCACATCATTAAGTTGTGCATCTTAGATATATACAAGTTTTAATAGTTAATTACATCTCAATAAACCTGGAAAAGGTAAAGAATCATCTGACATGCCAGGAATCCTGTGATTCAGTCACAATCTCTAGAGATGAGGCCAACTACAGTTTTTAAAAGCCTCCCAGGTTCCTTTCCCACTAAAGTTTGATGAACTTTATATGTCCATCAGCAAAGGAATGGATAAAGATACACTATATATATATATATATATATATATATATATATATATATACAACGAACTATTAATCAGCCATTAAAAAAGAATGAAATAATGCCATTTACAGCAACATGGATGCACCTAGAGATTATCATACTGAGTGAAGTAAGTCGGGCAGAGAAAGAGAAATATAGTATGATACCACTTATTTGGGGAATCTAAAAAAAACAAAAGGATACAAATGAACTTATTTACAAAACAGAAACAAACTCACAGACTTAGAAAACAAGCTTATGTTTACCAGGGGGGAAGGATGAGGGGGAGGGATAGTTAGGGAGTTTGGGATTGACATGGACACACTGCTGTATTTAAGATGGATAACAACAAGAACCTACTGCATAGCATGGGGAACTCTGCTCAATATTATTTAACAACCTAAATAGGAAAAGAAGTTGAAAAAGAATAGATACATGTATATGTGTAACTGAATCACTTTGCTGTACCTCTGAATCTAAGACAACATTGTTAATTAAATGTACCCCAATATAAAATCAAAAATCAAAAAAAGAAGTTTGAGGAAATTTGCACAATATCATGCTACATTGATGCTCATGATTTAAATCAGCCCTCTTAATGAGTGATTTTAAATGAGTGTGGTCAAAAACTCTGGGAAACATCAATTCTGACTATTATACATTATTTTGGTCAAGATGCAGAAAACCAAAGTAAAGTCAATATTATGTAAAAGACATGGTGAGTCAGGTGAAGCTGGTCCTATCAGCAGGCATAAAAGTTGAGAGCCTACCAAGAGAATCCTTGGGAAGGGGCTCACTTCTGGTTCCCCCCCAACAAAACATTGCTTCCCTACCTGTCACTTCCTCAGACTTCTGGATTTTACATTATCTGGGCCCCTGGAGCACTTTGGAGGAAGCCCACGTTATCCTGTGAGGGTGAGGCAAAGGGAGAGAGCTCTGAGTAGTCAGAGAATGAGATGGAGGGAAGAATAAAAGAGGAAAGAGTGTTGGGGGAAGGAGAGAGACAGAGAAAGGGAGGCAGGTCTCCCACAGAGCAGCCCAAGTCAGGAGAAGCTGGGGTTTAACCACGGCCTTGAAAAATGACCTACTCTCTCTGAATCTTTATCCCCTCATTTGTATGGTGGGGATAAAATCCACTGCTCTGAATAGGAGATAAATGGGAAAGTGCTTTGAAAAGAACAAAGTAAAAGTGCTAAGTGTGTCATTACAGGTAATAAGCACACAGCCTGCTACTGATGAGTACAAGGATGCCAGCTCCCAGGCAGATGCTTGGCTCAGCCTGTGATGAATAAGCTTGACTGGGGCTTCACCCCAGGCCCTGAGAGAGCACAGAGGCTCCCAGAACCATCACAGTGTCAGCACCCGCCCGTATTCCCTGGAGCAGACGGGAGGCTGAACATGAGAACGGTCAGAGCACCCAGAGTGGGAGGCAGATGGGAGGGCTCGAGATGAAACTTCTACTCTGATTCACAAAGTCTGACGGCATATTTCATATGACACATGGCATACACCTCATGGCATATACCACGTAGCATATACTGTATAGCATACACTCTGAGATGTATGTCAGATAGCATATACCACATGGTATATACCACATGGCATACACCAGAGAGCAAATACCATATGCTATATAGCACAGATAGCATTTAAAGAGGCCTTAAAATGTAATTTACCAAGCAAAGGGAGGAAAGGCATCCCTGGTAGAGGAGCACACACAGAGCTGCCAGGCCCTGGGCACAGCCTTTTGGGAACAGGGTGCAGATGTCGAGGGGTCAGAGCAGCCAGGAGCCTGCCCAGGTGCATAGCGTGGTTGGGAGCTCTTTTGAAGAGGCTCAACTGTCAGGTTAAGGAGTTTATTCTCTAAGTGCTGGAAAACAAAAGCTTTCTAGGTGAAAAATAAGTCTACAGGCAGGTGAAAGACAGACTGGAGGGTAAGGAGTGACCTGGAGACAGGAAGCCCATCGGGTGCTTTTGCAGCCTTGTGGGTGAGAATGAGGGGGGCCTGAACTCAGGCCGTGGCAGGGGTCATGAGAGGAAAGGGGGTCCAGAGATCTTTCTACAGCAGAGAAGACAGGATTCAGTAAATCCACTAAAGAGGCGTGTGTGTGTGGAGGAAGGGATGGGATCTCTAGTCTGGGCTAATTACAGGAATGCCACTGGCTCGAGATGGACTCTACAGAGAAGATGCAGGCTGAGAAGGATGAGGTCAGGAGCAGAGAGAGCAAAGACACTTGGGGGCTGAGGTGCCCAGCGGGCTTTGAACCTGTCTGTCTAAGATTCAACAGACATATGAGCAGAATAGAAAGGTTTCAGAATCATGAGCATAAACTGGAAGTTACAGTCTTAGATGTCAGCGAGAATATCGAGGGAAAAGGTACAGCATTAGCTGAAGGGTGGCCACAGAAGGCACTGTGAAGAAGGGTGAGTCTTAGGAAGGAACAGGCTGAGCAGGATTGGAAAGCTGTTTCAGGAAGGGACACCCACAGGGGACGGAGGACGCCCCAGAGCCACATTGCCCCCACCTGGCGTGGGAGCGGGGAAGGGATGGGCAGGGACCGGGCACACTCAAGCTCCTACAGCGGCCCTGCCCACGTGCACGAGGCTGAGAGAGCCACGAGGGAGCAAGACGCAGCCCCCTCCCCTGGAGAACATTCTGCTCGGATCCTTCTGACGAGGAAGTGTGTGTCTGCGTTAGCCTGTGGAAATTGTGAAACTGAATCCCTGATTTCAAACCTTGTTCCATCCTGGAATTGCCCAGACCCTTGGCTGGAAAGATATCCCACCCTAATGGTAGATTCCTCTCTGTCTATTCCTTTCCTCAATTTCGCAAGAAATTATGTGCCGTTTGAGAAGCCAAATATATTTGTTTTTTTGAGGCGGGGCAGGATTTTCTCTCTTCTTTCCCCCAGTCACTCTAGGAGACAGTGGACACCTTTGCTTGTCTGTAAAAGAGAGATAATGACCATCACCTCACAGCCTCCAAAACAGTTAACAAATGATGATAATCGCAATCTACTGGAAATGATGAAAATCATCAAGTTTATTCAATCTGCAAATTTTCCCGAATACCTTCCATTGAATCATCATTTTGTTTTTAAGGCTGGATTTTTCAAAGTGGAATTGCATTTAATTCTCCATTTTTCTTTAGGCAGTGGAGAGAAATCTGAGCCTAGGAATCTTTTATCTGAATAATTAAAAGCATATGAAAAAAATGCCCTCTCAATGCCCAGCTCCGGGGACCCAGTGAGCTCTGGGCTGATCACGGAAGACCGGAACAATGCGGGAACGAGGGCGTCCACGGAGGTCCTGAGCCTGCAGGGCGAGGGCACAGTGAAAGGTGACGTCAGGCAGAGGGGGGCGTGTCCAGAGAGCACGTGAGAAGGGGCGGGGCAGCTCGGGGGAGTGCCTGAGCGCAGAGAAGGGGAGCGCAGAGAAGGGGAGCGCAGGAGCAGGTGTCTGATGGATGAGCCCCCCGGGCAGTCTCCCAGCTCGAGGAGGACCACCTCGCGCTCCTCCGCTTACAGCTTCTAGGGCACAGGCATCTTTCAAGACAGGCAGCCCAGACATGGAGCTCTGACTTGCACTTTCTTTGTATCCTGCAGAAATCAAGGAGGACTTTAGCTTCCATAGCCGTGGGACAGCAGTTCTCCCAGGCGTTGTAAAGGGCAGCCAGGCAGTTTGAGCTGCCCCGGGCAGGGGTGGGACCAGGGCTGGGCTGGGTTTGCACCAGCCTCCTATGGTTCTGGAGACAGCAGGCACATATGGAGAGGGAACCAGCCCACGCAGGGCCTCTCCTGAAGATGCAGTAACATCTGTGAGGAGAGGAGGGGAGGAGCACGGGGCAATGCACTAACACAGTTCGGGCAACAGCAAGATTTCCAGGAGGGCAGACAGGCGTGTCCTGCTGCCTTCTGGCAGGACGCGGGTTCCTGCCCACCGCAGACCCGTGTGAACGGAACCGATTTGCAGAAAGGAGTCAGCACTAAACCACCTGAAAAAAGCAACCACTACAGTGACACCAAGCAGAACGGGGTTGTTCAGAGAATGACATAAACCCCCGTGTCCTGGGCCCTGATTGTTTATTACATGCTGCCGCAGAAAAGACAATTCTTCTGGGAGAGGGAAATATCTTGTGACCCAGCTTTCAGGGACAGATGAAGTCTGGGGGTGAAACGGAGATTAGGTCAATTAAGGGAACTCTGGCCTTCACGCCTTGCCTAGAAATCTGCTAGTACGTTTGATATTCTCAGAATGAATGCTATTTACGGCCTTCTTTCTTTGATAGATGGAATCCCTTGGCTCACACACTTTTTAATATGGTTTTCATAGACTCTTTCAGAGCAAGGTAAAAAGAGAAAGAGTGAGTGAGTCTGTGGCCGCCTCCCTTGAACACTCAGCAAGGCAGAACTGGGAAGGACTCGTGTGAAGTCACGCTCTCGTTTGCTGTTTTGGCCCGCAGATGGGGGGCAGGTGCATTTCTGCCGGATGAGCTGAAGAAGAGGGGCTTCATTAAAGAGCCTGCAAACGGCGTCCAAAAGATCCTGAATTGCCACCGTGCGGGCCGGCTTCTCCCCGCCTCAGAATCTTTTTAACTCTTTTCACGGCGGGTCATTGTCCTCACCGCCGCCCAGAGCAATGAGGCCGGGGCTATTATGCCCCTTGTGGACCAATGGCCTGGCAGAGATGTGGCTTTGGGGCCGACAGGCCCTTCTGTGGCAACTCTGCGATGGAAATGGCTCTCGGGGAGGGGCCTCAGCTGCTGCCTGCCAGCCTGTCTCTAATTGTCACCAGGGATTCAGCCTTCTGGTCGCCTTCCGTTCCCACCATCCACACCGACTGCTTTCCCACCCGGCTCACGCTGATGGGACTTCCTTTTGTTTCACTCGCGATCCTAATGCTGTGTCCCTACAGATGGAGGAGGCGGTCCTTCTGTTTCTGTGGGTCTGCTGCAGGGCGCACCACCTGGATGACAGGCTCCTGCCAGCCTGGGCCTCCTTGTGCGTTCTCATGGGAAATCGAGGATGCTGTGCTGGAGGAGCCTGGGGTCTGCCCTCACCTGTTAGGGGTATGGAACTTGAGGGTCCAGGAGGGGAGTGAATTCGAGGCCCGGCCAGAACGTGAGCTGAGGCATGCTGATTCCCAGCGCAGGAAGCGAGAGAGGGGCCCTGAGGCTCCGGAGAAGTGGGCCCTCCCCGACCTCCAGAACAGAAGAGCAGAGCCCGGGGAGTGGGAAGAATAGGGATGCACCTGCTGGAGGCGGCCTGACGCCAGAGCAGCTGAGGGAGAGGCGGAGGCCCGGCCCACACCTCAGGGCCAGGACGATACCTGCCCGCGCAAGTCTCCAGGAAGTGACACGTGAAAAGAAGGGCTTCTGTTTCCAGAGAAGAGCGGGCCTGCAGGGGGGCCACTTGCGGAGGTGGAGGGTACAGACCCACACTTTCCTCCGGGGAGCGCCCCAGAGGCCCCTCCCGAAGGCCGATCTATGACGCATCTCTGGGTTTAGAGCTGAAATCCAGGGAGGTGACATGGTTTGTCTAAGGCTGCCTAACTAACTAGCTGATGGCAGAACGAAGACGCTATTATATCATCTCCTTATTTAGAGTTTTGCAAATATTTCATGAAAACACATTTCTGGCATTTTGCAACTTTTCTGTCTTTAATCCAGAACGTTTTTGCTTTAAATATATATTAAGCACATTATATACTTTGATACACACCCACAAAACAAGTGATAATTCCTATTTATGTATTAAACTTCTACTGTGCACTGCGTATGTTTCCTACATAAACTGCATTCAATACTATGACCCAGCAAGGTGGGAATTATTGCTTCTGTTCTGCAGGTAAGAACATTCTCAGGAAGAAAGCTATGGTAGCAGAGTAGGTGGCAAAGATCAACCCAAGCAGACATGGAAACCAGGATGGGCACCAAATCCGCCTGACTCCAAAGCCAATGCTATAACTTCCAAGTATCCAAGGTCTCTCTGAGTGATGAGGTATATTTTCAACAGAGGAGAAAACCCACAGAATTATCTCAATATATTTTTCTTTCTTTAATCTAAGGAAAGACAAGTAAAAGTGTGAAATGCTGGAAATGTACAAACAAAGCTGGGGAGTGTTATTAGGCCAAGCTTTGCTTTTAGCCCCGACACAAATCCTGCAACTGGGTTCCCATGTTGGCTGGTTGTATTGAAATGGAAGAGGAGGGGCTTCCCTGGTGGTGCAGCGGTTGAGAGTCTGCCTGCCGATGCAGGGGACACAGGTTCGTGCCCCGGTCCGGGAAAATCCCACATGCCGCGGAGCGACTGGGCCCGTGAGCCATGGCTGCTGAGCCTGCACGTCCAGAGCCTGTGCTCCACAACGAGAGAGGCCACAACAGTGAGAGGCCCGCGTACCAAAAAAAAAAAAAAAAAAAAAGGAATGGAAGAGGAGGTAAGTGTGCACGGCCACGGTGGCCAGACTGATTCCAGTTGCACCACATGGATGGGGACCCTCTCGCACACATACACACTGGCACTCACACACACTCTTACACGAGGGATTTATTAGGCTACTAGTCCAGCCATCCAGTGAGCCTGACCTTTTAGGAGCACTAAAGGGTGGGCCACAGAACAATCTGATCTGCAGAAAGCAACAGGCATCTCTTGTAGATGTACTTCCTGCATTTCATAATTGTCTCTGTTTTCACTATTCTCTTCCATTCGGTGCTTCCTATTTATACATGTAAATCTGATTAGAGGAAAACTTATATCTAAGGCTGTATTATTCGGAATTCCCTCCATCTTTCCATGGAAGCATTTTGACTCATGACATTTCCCCCCACCGAAAAGACACAAGGCAAAACAGGGCCTCTCAGTTGGGTTTAACTGTGTGTGTGCCCACACACACACGTACACATACACACCCCCAGAGGCTGGCTGATCTCCTATTTTGCCCCCAGGAATCAACAATTCCCATGATGATTTGACAGGAGATGAGACTTTGCATTGCTGTGGTTTTAAAAGGCAGTGTACATTTGCATATGTTGATGATCTCCACGTTTTTGAGCAGCAATGACAATATTGAATTTTTCCCTTATTGTTTAACCTTTATTGAAGATCAACTCTCTGCTTGTAGCCATTGGATTTTTCCATTGCACATTCCTGCTGTTGCACACATAGGTGTGATATGTGAGCTTCATTCTCTTTCGAGGGTTTTGACACTAAAAGAATCACTCTATTGGGAAAATTGTGAAAAAAAAATCCCATTTCCTCTAGACTCAACCCATTGGGAAACAGGAGTAGTTTCCACAGATTCAATTTTATCTTTATTTTAGATGTCCTTTGTGACATAAAGCTCCAAGGACGGAAATGAACTGCCTGTGTCCTGAGAATCTTTCCACCCCTATTCTTTCAAAGAATTGTCCAGAGCGCTCTGGGACCACCACAATGCAGACACGCACAGCTGGCTAGCCGCCTGCCTTCCGTAGAGGGGCTTACAAAACATGCTTCCGAGGTTCTGAGGGAGACCCTTTTAAGCCTGGGAAAAGGGAGGCCATGGGTACAGGACTGTTCAGAGCAGTACAGGGGCAGTGCTTTTCTAGATGAAGACCCAAGAGCACTGAAAATGCAGATAATTTAAAAATTGTGTTTGTCCAACGGATGGAGGGATGGAAAGGAAGAGAAAAAGGAGGCCAGGGGAGGCATCATAGGAGGATGGTTCCCTCCATCACTTCTCCACTCTGGGGATCATCCTAGAAAACCCCCTCCTTCATATACCAGGGTGGTGCCCATTGCCAATAACTCTTTATTCCCGGAAAATAAAAACCAAGCAGTTAGCAGATGTCGAGATGAAAAGGAAAATGAGCTGAATAGGCAAAGAGCAGGGAGATGTCGCCGGATTGGCCTCCACCATGAGCCCCAGGTGCATTCTCTAGCTCTGTAAGACCGCAGGCTCCCTTTCTCTGCTTTGAGCAACCCGGCCATGTCTTGGAGAGTTGAATCGACCAGAGACCACCTTTTGTGAAAGTGATGCTATCATTGTGGTTGTAATTTATGCAAAGAAATCCTGCGGCACACGATGATTAAATTAGAGCATACAATGCAGGGCTTCAACAGCAGGCTCCCCTCTGGGTTTCTCACTTTTATCTACATTAAGATCAGGTCTGGGAAAATGTGGTGCACATGGTTTTCGATCTGAAAAATAGAACATTTCCACATGTTTCTTTATATTTTTGAAGTGGAGAGAACAAGGCCACCACGTTTACATCTAGCCGAGTCAAGAGGCAAAGGCAACATGATTCCTTCCAAAAAGCAGACAGAAAGGGTTTTTCCTGAGACATTCTGGGTGAGGCTGTGCAGCGGACTTTATTTGAAATAAAAGCACTTTTGAGTCAGCGCCACAGACACTGGAGACATCGCCATGCAAGGTGACACATGCTGGAAGGAGACTCAGGGGTTAGGATGTGTTCTCACCCAGACAGCATCTTGCCCTGTCGGGGCACCTGGGACGTGGCTTCCCTGTTTCAGGGCCGTCTCTGCGGACAAGATGGAGGCACCCGGGGAGGAAACCTGGGCTCCTGCACACTGGCTGGGCCCACCCTTAGCCCCTCTCTCCCTCCTGGAAAGATAATTCTTCACCCTCCTTCAGCAGAGTCAGGAGGAGACATACAGGAGGATGCGGGAAAGCACACATGACAACGAAGCCTGTTGGACAAACAGAGCCGGGACATTGCAGGGGAAGGAAGTTCCTATTCAGATCATTAAAATGTGGGCCTTTAATAGGCTCTTTGCTATCTAGAAGGGTTTTTTTTTTTATTTTTATTTTTTTTACTGTATATGCTATCCATGTGGGGCTGATGAATTCCCAAGCTAGCTGCCTTTTCTCCCTCTCTCTCTCCAGATCTATGACTCTCATGAAAAATCTGTGGCAGCGTCTGGGGAGCACAGGGCCCTACCGGCAGCCGCTGTGTGAGCGGAGGGCGGGGAGCTGACCCCTCCGCTCTCCTCTGAAGCCCCCTTATCTGGCACGCCTGCCCTTGGATCCTTCACAAAAAGGATTGCCTTCTGACTGGATGGGGAGGCTGCAAGTTGGGAAAAGTCTGGGCGATGCTGAGCAAGGGTGCAGGCCCTGCTCTCCTGGGAGCTCGGCAAGAGAACAGCCCCAGATTGATCCCTCCATGTGTTCTGACCTTCCAGGCAGTGGTTGAGCCTGCTATCTATCACATCAGAAAGGAGGAGGGGGGGCTTCCCTGGTGGCGCAGTGGTTAAGAATCTGCCTGCCAATGCAGGGGACACGGGTTCGAGCCCTGGTCTGGGAAGATCCCACATGCCGCGGAGCAACTAAGCCCGTGCGTCACAACTACTGAGCCTGCGCATCTGGAGCCTGCGCTCCGCAACAGGAGAGGCCGCGACAGTGAGAGGCCCGCGCACCGCGATGAAGAGTGGCCGCCGCTCGCCGCAACTAGAGAAAGCCCTCGCGCAGAAACGAAGACCCAACACAGCCATAAATAAATAAATAAATAAATAAATAATTTATTAAAAAAAAAAAAGAAAGGAGGAGGAAGCAGGGGCATGGCGTGTGCGTGCACACACGCATGTGTGTCTAAAGAATATTAGTTCTTTATCACTTAATCACTTATACGTGGAATCTGAAAAAAATGATACACATGAACTTATTTACAAAACAGAAGCAGAGTCACAGACTTTGAAAGCTAACTTATGGTTACCAAAGGGGAAAGGGGGGTGGGGAGGGATTGGCATATACACAGTCCTATATATAAAACAGATAAACAACAAGGACCTACTGTAGAGCACAGGGAACTCTGATCAATATCTTGTAATAACTATAATGGGAAAGAATCTGAAAACGACGATATATACACACACACACACACACACACACACACACACACACACATATATATCTCGTCTTATACTGAATCACTGTGCTGTACACCTGAAATTAACACAACATTGCAAATCAACCATACTCTAATATAAAATAAAAATTCTAAAAATCTTAATTTAAAAAAATATGTTAATTCACACTGAAATCCTAGGGAACATTTCCCAGCCATAAAATGTTTATTCCTAACTAGGACCCACTTGGGAATCTATAAAATTCCTGTGTAGCTGGGTCTACCCTCCCCTTTCCTTCCCTCATTCCCTTGCCACACACACACACACACACACACACACACACACCCCTACCTGTACACAGGCACACACCTACCTGTACACAGGCACACACCTAGTACTAAAACTAACCTATAACCCAAGGAAAAGCTGACCTTGAGAAGTGTAATTTCCAGTTCAAATTAAAGTTCAAGCCAGGAGGCTATGCCATGTCCTTCCCACAGTCCTCTCAGAATGTCCTTCAGGCCTTAGACTGTCACAGACACTCACCTCACTGCCCTTGGACTTGGATAAGATGCTCTAAGAACAGCAGCTTGCGAGAGCTGGGGTGGCCCGGACAAAGTCGTTTCAGCTGGCCTGGGGTGTGCACTGCAGTCTCTGCGGGCTTTTATCACAACAACTGCACTGTGGTTTTCTTTTCACCCATGGCTGTATCTCTAAACACAGACCGCCGGGGAGGTGAAATGTGCTTTATTCTTTGTTAAGGATCCAGAAGGCAGGCGTGCTGGATAAGGGGGTTCAGGGAGGCCAGATGGAGCAGTGAGTGTCTCCAGTGCCTGGTGGAGAAGCCCAGCGGGGCTGAGCAAGTGGAGGTCATGTGGGCAGTGGGACCCTGCAAGTAGATCCACCCTTACCAGCATGTGGAGGGGTGTCCACACTTTCCTTCTTGAGAGCATCTTCTCCACCAGAGGCACTCAGGGAGAGCACCCCCAGTAAACTGCCTGCTTCTCCCTCTTTCCTAGATTTGGATCCATCAGAGAAAGAAAGGATTCTGAGGGCATAGACAGCCAACAATAAAGACACTGGTAAAATTATTAAAATATAAAAGTCTGTCAAAAGATAATGTATATACTGTGATTCTCTTATAAACAAAAGTATACACCTGTGAGACAGACATCTCAGAAAACACAAGAAGAATAGACACCAACATAAAAGAGATAGTTACGTTTTGATGGTGTGATCATTAATGAATGAATTCTATTTGATTTTCCACACTTTTCAATATTTTTCTAAACAAAGGACAGGGAAGTTGTGTTGCTTCTATAATCAGAAAACTATTAACTTAAAGAAAGCAGACAATCTGAACACTGTTATTTGGCAGCTCCCGCAAAAATTAGCCAATGCATCATTGAAAGTTCCACTCAAGCAACCCTGTTCTCAGTGGGTTTCCTACCTTCATATTTTATTTATTCTAACTTTTAACTTGATCCCTCTTCTGGACTGTAAAAGTACCTATGGTATGGACTGGTAGATGATTCCCAGTATTTGCACTCCTTGTTTTTCTTATAATAGCAGAACCCCCAATATTTAGCTGGACATGCAGCCAATCAGAATAAGATTGCATCCCCCAGTCTCTCTTGATGCTAGGTACAGCCGCTCAACAAAGTTCTGGACAGCAGGATGAGAGCAGAAGTGATGTGTGTGACTTTTGTCAGAAGGGACGTGCCAATAAGACCTTTCCCTTTCCCCTGAAATTCCAGGGTAGCTCTATGATATTTAAATCACGTCTACACTGCAACACTGGTGGTCCCCATCCTGGAACATACTAGCCCTGATTCAGGGCCCTGCCATCACCAGATGTGGCTTCCAAGGGGGCATTTGGGCCTCATGGTAAGTCACTTCCTGGGCCTTGGGACCAGATGGGCAAACCTAATCTCTTACAAATCCCACGGGGCTCCACTCTCTGATACTTCGATAGTTTCTTGCCATCACCCAAGAATCCCTTAGCTTTCAGATTAGTACTTACAGATCCTCTTTGTTGGGTCATATTCTGTCATAAAAGACCCAGCTCTGCGTCCCCCGTCCATCCCTCCAAACTACCTACTACCAGCCCCTATAAACTGTGTGACGCTGAAGGGTGCACTTTCCACAGTCCTTAGAGCTTGTCTCTGAGTTGCTTTCCCCACTCAGTATCCAGGCAAGTGTATTTATTTCTGTATTTGCTTTAGCTTCAAGCTTCCTCTCCCGAAACACCCCTCCGGGGTGTGCCTTGACCCACACCGTGGGTGCAGAGCACAGGTGTGCAAAGCAACCTAGAGTAGCAGATGATCTCTCTGCTGTAGCTGGTGCTCAGAGACCCGCCCATGGATGCCCGCACTTGTTTGTCTGGGATTGGCCCCACCCTTCCACAGCTAGTGACCTGAGTCAAGACCTCCTGTCTTGCTTCATTTCCTCTTCCACCCCTCCCTTTGATACCCCCACTGGTTGAGGATATTGACAGAGTTTGAACCCAGTTGTGCTGTGCGTCAGGTGGAGGGCACCCCCAGCTTGGCTCTAACCATACCCGATCTATGGAGGCCTAAGCCCTCCCTCCTGACGTCACGCCTCCCTGCCCAGAGCCTTGATGTCATGCTTCTGCCCTCAGAACCACAGAGAACCACCACCCCATGGGTATTTAGATAGGTGACCTGCTCTGTTTCTCTGATTGTCAACATGCCCAAAGGCTGCTTTAAATTAGTCAGGCATTCTTTGCTTCACAGTCATTGAATATGAAGTCTCCTTGGGTCCACCAATACCTAGTATGCAAACACCAGAGCCCTATGATACCCCCATCAGTTGATGCTTCTCTAGGCCTCAGAGACTGATCATTGATTCAACTTTTCAGGGGGATGCCAGTTAAAGCTCAAACATCTCCATTTTTAGCCCAGGAGTCTCAGCATTAGAAAATATCATGGGGCTTCTGCTCAGCAAAGGAAACAATCAACAAAATGTAAAGGCAGTATATGGAATGGGAAAAAAAAATACTTGCAAACCATCTGATAAAGGTTCATATCCAAAAATATATAAGGAATTGCTACAAATCAATAGCAAAAATAAACTCACACAAATAACCCAGTTAAAAATTGGCAAAGGACACGAATAGACATTTCTCAAAAGAAGATGTATAAATGGCTAACAGATATATGAAAAGAAGCTCAATATCACTAATCATCAGAGAAAGGCAGATCAAAACCACAGTGAGATAACACCTCACACCTGGTAGGGTGGCAATTATTGAAAAGGCAAAAGATAAAAGTTGGTGAGGGTGTGGAGGAAAAGGAACCCTGGTACCTTGTTGGCGGGAATGTAAACTGGTGCAGCCACTGTGGAAAACAGTACAGAGGTTCCTGAACAAATTAAAAATAGAACTACTATATGATCCAGCAATCTCTCTTCTGGATACTTAACGCAAGCAAAATGAAATCTGGATCTCAGTGAGATACCTGCACTCCTGCGTTCATTGCAGCATTATTCACAATAGCCAAGACGTGGAAACAACCTAAGTGTCCATCGAAGACTGAATGGATAATAGAGTAATTTTATTAAATATTCAGCCTTTAAAAAGAAGGAAATTCTGTCATGAGGCAACCTGGATGAACCTGGAGAACATTATGCTTAGTGAAATAAACCAGATTCAGAAAGACAAATAACGCCTGATCTCACTTGTATATGCGGGATCTAAAATAGCCAGACTCATAGAAACAGAGAGTAGAAGGTCGGTTGCCCACAGCTGGCGGCGGGGGGGGGGGAGTGGAAATAAAAAGAATGTAGGTCAAAGGTACAAGCTTTCAGTTAGGAGATAAATGAGTTCTGGGGATCATATGTACAGCTGGTGACCATGGTTAACCATATACTGTATTATATACTTGAAACATGCTAAGAGGTCGGATGTGAAGTGTTCTCACCCCACATGCATGAAAACTGTAACTATGTGAAGTGGCAGACATGTTAATGACCTCAATGGTGGTGATTATTTCACCATGTACGTGTAAATCAGAACATCAAGTTGTACACTTTAAATAGACACAATTTTTACTTGTCAGTTATACCTCCAGAAAGCTGCAAAAAAAAAAGGCTGATTTAGGTGAACCAGTCATTTCTATACTGGTAATGGGATCACAACCTGGATGCACTTTGGCCCCTGTCCTTTGTCCTTGCCCCCAAGCATTCTGACAGTGTAGACCCCATGCCATTCCCACTCCAGAAGACAGCTCTTGCTTTCCTAGAAGTTAACACTTGGAGACAGGCCATAGCATCACCTTCCACCGCCCTACCTCTTTCAGGAAATTCATTTCACCAGCAGACTTTAAGCCCCAGCAGAACTATCATATGACATTATTTCTCCAAGTTCAATAAAAGCTGCTCCAAACGTCTCTTCAACTGGCTCACTGCAAATGAATCATCCCTCCTAGACTTGAACAAAATTCCAGAAGGTTCTAGATGGCCCAAACATTCAAGGAAGCCTTCTCAATTCTTCAGCCCTGAGTGTCCCACAGATAAACTCTCTGTTCACCCCCATGCTCTCTTTGAGGTGGGCTGTGTCTGAACTGAGTTTGGACACAGGGATTCTTTGTCATCTTCTCCAAGGCCATTTCTCTGTGTTCAGTATCCTCACACCCCCCAGCATCTCTGATGTGAGCAGGGTCCCTGGGACTCACTGGACAGTAGCCACAATGATGTCAACAACAGGAAGTCATCCCACTCTTCACCCCAAGACATCCTCTGCCCTCACCTGGTCTGGAAATTCTCGTCTCTCATCGCTGGAAACCCCACGTCTCTGTAGTTTCCTCCACTGGCCTGTCCAGCATAATTTCTCTCAGTAAGCCTAGACTTTCAAAAACAAGGCCTTGAATCACCATCCAGCTGCCTAGATGCTTCTGCTTTGGGCCCTATGGCACAAAACCATTAGTGATCCCAGAGGCAAGAGAGCACACAGTCTTGGCTGTTTTCTCAGGAAGAAAATGTATCCACAAAAGGGGAAAAAATACGAAGGAAACCTCAGTAACTTGTCCTGAAAAATTACATTATTAGCACTGTTTCTATATTTAGTCTGTAGGTGAAAGTCCAGGACAGGAGCAGCAGACACACCTCTTCTCTCCAGCCCTGACTGCTGATGGAAGTACATGCATCAGCAAGTGTGACCTCAGTGGGTGGACTTGGCCAGTGGGGGGGTGGGGGGCACCTGGGACCAGTTGCTCATCTTGTCTAGTTGTTCACGTGTGAGTAGGTTGCATAATCTTAGTTCTTCTTCTGGCTTCTCAGAGTTTTCTCTTCCTTCTGGAGTCTCGCAGCGGTAAGGCTGCTGGATGAATGAGGTGTGACTCTGCAGGGCTTGCTGGCCCCTGGGGAGATAGACCATCCTCACACTGGGGCTGAGTGCCTGTTATATCCAGACATCAGCAACGTGGAGGACAGTGAGATCCCAGCCTTGAATATCAATTCTTGTCATCAACTCACTTTCCCTCATGTGTGAGAATCATCCCCAATATTATAGCCAAGATTTCCTTTGGATAGCAAGTGCTTTTTTTACAAAGATAAAGTCCAGCAGGCCCCCTGAGAACATTATGGGCTGCAGTAAGGGTGATCAAGTCATGCTAACATGGTTTTGGGTGGCCCGGCAACTGAAGTGATGCTGGGGGAGCCCTGGAAGGCGTGCCCTTCTGAGACTGGACCTCCTGAGTGGACACCAGAGACATGCGTCAGATACAAATGAGGCAGCAGGGCTGTCTTCATAAATTTCAGCCTGTGGGCCTTTTAATGTGTCAGTGCAACCCAGCCGTTAACCGTATTTAATCGCTATCTACAGTAAGTTCCATAGATTATTACCACACCAGTCATTTTTCAAAGATCCTTGTTAGCACAAGACGAGGCAACGCAATAAACGGAGGAAGAGGGGACACGGCCGAAAGGGAAGCTGTCCAGTGGGGCTCACGCAGGTCCGCTGGCCCGGCGAGGAAACCGGCGCCGCCATGAAATCCACGGGCCAGGCTGCGCCCTCCCTGTGCAGAGCGTGAGACGGGAGAGGCCGTCCGCTCTTCCCCTCTTGCCAGCCTCCTTTCCAGCTGTGCACGCCATCTCCTCACACCCTAAGCTGAGGCCCGCCACACCTGGCTGGAACAGAAGCCACGTGGCGGCCACCACCATCCACATCTGAAGATTCTGGAAGTAGCAGCTCACCATGGACACTTAACATGGACGGTCCACCCTTCCAGCAGGTGCATGTGCCTTGTGTGCCCACCCAGTCCAGGGGCCTACGGGAGGCATAAGACTCAATGTCAGTGAGACCGGTCCCTGCTCCTAGGATGTTACAGTGCGGGAACGAACACAGCAGAGACCAGGAGCCGCTCTGTCCGATCCACTCCCTTTCTTTCCGTGACTCTATTTTTCATTTTGTGATGATCTTCTTTTTAAGTCCTATTGTTGGAATGTGGGCTATGTTCCTTTATTTCCCCCTTTATGTTGTGTTTCGAATGATCAGATGCTCCCTTTATCTGTAGGTCCTCGGATGTGAATCCTCTTTTTATTGAGTCTGTTCAGCCGCAAGGTGGTGACTTTCCACAGGTGCTGTGAGCTCATCTCCCTTCAGAATTGTCCGTCCCTGGAGTCCCAGAGATGCCCTGACTTGCTCAAGAGCCTCTCCTGGGGCAATGGTCCTTCCTCCAGGGCTGGGGGTTTTTGGGTTGCAGTCGGTTCCAGATCAGCTTTTACATGCAATTCTTGCTCAAAATTTCCAAATAGTGCAGACAGTGTGAATTGAGGCCCCCCATACCAGGCGTGCCTGGGGTCCAGAGCCAACATCAGCTATCACTCTGCCTTCTGGGATATGGAAGGCCAAACACTGCTAGTTTCTATGCAGACATGGTAGCTCCATCCCTATTCCTGGCTTTGCAAACCTGCTATCCCTGATATTCACTGCACACAGTACCTGCAAGCTCTCTGGACCCCCTCAGGCAGCTGTCCCATCCCCTAAGATGTCTTTCTGGTCCCAATAGCTTCATAAGATGCTTGGTTTCAAGCCCTGCTTATGCTCTCTATCTTTAATCTTCCCTTCTTCTCTGACACCTGAAAATATACCTTTTTCATGCTTTTTAAGTACACCTATGGCATTTGCAAGATGATTCAGCATTCCTTTGTGTCTGGAACACAGATCTGTGGATGTGAGAGAGGAGGTTATACACTGCCCACACATCTTCTTCACACGAATTCATTCCCACTTTACAACAGGGGTCCTAGATCTTCGAGAGAAAGGACAGTGCTGGCTGCAGCGCCAGCAAGAATCCAATTTAAATCACGTTATTCCCGGTACTAAAAGCACAGCGGACGCACAGTAGCCTTCAAAGCAAAGATAGAATAACGTGAAAAGAGCACTGGCACTGGAGTCTGAAACTCTGCTCTGAGGCCCTGTTTTGTCCCTCGCTGTGTGACCGTGGACCCTTATTCTCATGGGCTTCAGTCTCCTAAGCTGCACCAGGAACATTAGAATTTCTTCCAGCGGGAGTGGGAAGGTTTACGTAAAGTAGCTTCAGGAACACCAAGCACAGCACTGGCATCAGAAAGGGTGAGGTAAGTGCTGGTTCAGCATCTGCCTTGCGGGGCAGAGACTGGGATGTTTGTTTCCTGGCCTGAAACCGAGCAGGCTGAGCCCCTAAGTGGGCCGTCCCTTCAGGCAGCAGAAGGCAGGAGGTGCAGAACTGGAGACTGAGTCTGACCACACAGCCCCTTCCCTTCCTATTGGGGGTCTCAGTCCTTCCCCACCTGATGGGGCAGAACTTGTTCAAGCTTTTGAAAATCCGCTTCACCAGCTCACCTGGTGAAGGGCAAACGTGCGTGTTTGGCGACCACTGACCAGGCTTCCTACGTGGATGTGCCACTTCTCAGGGGCCTTGGGAAAGCCCGGACCTTCTAGCACTTGTGCCCCATCCACACAGTGGGTGTGCTGCTGCTCTATTGTAGAGGAGGCTGTGTGAGACGATGCACGCTTTGAGCCCCTGGTGCAAAGGGGCTTTGCCATGTGAGTCTCTCTTCCAGAACTATGTTAAGAAAAGCAGGAAATCCTCTCAGCCAAACATAGAGATTAGGTGACCCAGGTAACCATCATTTCTTTAGCTTTGTGTGTGTTGCTTCCATTTTGAATTCTCATGGGCTGATGCCTCATCCCACCCTCACCCCTGCTGCAGAGGCCAAAAGAGACCAAAATAACACCTGCCCCAAAACGCACTTCACAGGTGTCACCTCAACCACTGTAACATGGAAAACATGCTCACCGTGTTTGCAAAAAAGGAGTGGTCAGGCCCTGCCATAGTGCTTTCCCTTCTAAGGCCATCCTGAGTCCTGGGGGGCCATGTGGCATAGTGATTAGGATGGATTCTTCCACCCAGGCCAAGCCACTCAGATGCCCTTGTACCCTTGTACGTGAAGTGAAGGTAATAAGAATTACTTCAGCGTGTGCTTCTGAGGTGATGCATGGGAAGCATTTATAAGAATACTTGGCAAAGAGCAAATGCAGAGAAAACTGTACCCATTAATATTATTATTGTTATAAAGTAATAATAACAAATAGAATTTTCTGAAAATGTCATAATGATACATATCAAAGGATTATCATAATACTTGGTGACTTTCCCACATGCCATTTGTATGACAAGAAAGCATGGACGCTAACATCACTCCGAGCTTCTCTTGAGATGCACGGAGCATTGCTTAGATAGATGCACTCAACTCCAGGACTGTCCAACTCCAGTGCTGTCCTTCTAAGTTCAAGGAGAGTCCTTGGTGACTTAAGGCCCAGCTCCGAAGACCTACTTGGTCATGGCTTTGCAAGTGTTGCTGTACGTGGGCTGCCTCTGTGCTGCCCCCAACGGCACTTTTAGGATTGATTCAATATCACTTACGAATGGTGGTCCACGTGCATTTGCAGCCTGCACAGCAAGAAAAGGCCTATGATTGCAGGCTGCATCTCCCGACCCAACATCAAAGTGTGGGGGTGTTGCCCTGACTGGAATGGGTTGCTAGTTTGCTGTCAGGGGCGAGGATTCTTTAGGGAAACGCTGTCACCGAGACCCAGCGGAGCCCTTCAGCATCCCCTCCACAGCTGTTTTTGCCCCAGATTTCTTTTGTCTGGACCTTGCTCCAGACTTCCTGAGTCAGACTCTCTGAGGTTAGAACCTAGTTACGAGTATTTGGCACGAAAAAACCCGACCGGGCTCCGGGTTGGGAACCAAGAATGCACACAAATCCCTCACTGCGAGCACGGGAAGCCAAAGTCAGATAAAGCGGACCCCCAGTCCCCGCTCACAGTGGCAGGGCCAGACTACAATCTGAGCATTTTCCAACTCCTGGTCTCGAGCGGTTTCCATCAACCCTGCTGAGCTGAAACAGCCAGAGAACAGCAGGCAATTCCCCTGGTGGCAGCGGAGGGTACCGAGGCGAGGCCGGGGCTCTGCTTCTCAGTGATGGAAGGGGACCGCCCACCAGAAGCGGGGTGTGTGGCAGTGGCTGGGAGGTGGGGCAGGGTCCCTCAGGACAGCCGCCATCAGAGCGAAGGCAGGACCGCAGCCTTGTTCACTGTGTCCTGTGTCTGGGTGGTGGGGACCACAGAGCCGCAGCTGCCAGCGCAGACATCGCCCGGACCCCTAATCTCCTGAGCTGTTAAGGACAGAAAAGGACCTTCACATATTCGAATGCCCTCCATCCAGGATGAAGAGACAGGCTCCGAGCAGCAAGGCAACAAGCTCAAGTTCACCCAGCCCGTGGAGGGCAGAGCAGCAACTGGAACTCAAGTCTGAGGACCGCTTCTGTGAGCTATCATCCCACAAAATAGCGAGCACGTCCCCACGCGGTCCAGAAACGCCCGGAGTCACCAAGTGCAGATGAGGGACAACACCCCTGTCCCTAAGCACTCGAACTGACGGGGTCTTCCTGGAGGCAGTGCCCCCAGAGCAGACCCCGCTGCCCCTGCTGTGTTGGATTCAGACTCCTGGGTCTCCTGGACACACTGACTCAGGGCCCTGGGGGTGAAGCCAGTGAGTGTGGCTCAGCAGGTGAAGGCTCTGTACCCAAAGTCCTAGAAACTCTGAGATAAGACAAAGCTCTGGGACAGAAAGGGTAACACATCAGAAAGACCGATTTGAGTACGGCATCTGTTCATTCCTTGAAGATATATCCATGAAGTACTCACTGTAACCCAGCCAGAATCCCCTGTGCTGGGAACATCAGTCAGAGAGGCAACCAGGTCCCCCTCAGAGGAGGTGGATCCAGATAGTGTTGGAAGAGCCCAGAAAACTGGACACCAAACTGGGATACTGGTGCCTGGGGTCGGGGCAAAGGGAGTGGGTGTCAGAGAGGACAGGCAACAACATCCAGAAGGGCAGTGGTCTTCAGAGCAGGGGCAGAATCACATCACCATGGAAACAGGCAGCCTCTGAGACTTGCAGGGAAGCTGGTGTCCGGACTTTTCTGATATGCTTCCATCCTGAAGGTGGATACCTGGCCAGGTCTGATCCTGAGGCTGCAATTGTTAAACTCCTTATTCATATAACCTCTTGGGCTAACACTGGAACCTTAAAAAAACATCAAATAAGGAAAAACTATGGGCACAGTAAAGAGATGAGTGGTTACCAGGAATTGGGGGGTCAGAATGAATAGACAGGGCACAGGGGATTTCTAGGGCAGTGAAACCACTCTGTATGACACTATAATCGTGGATTCGTGTCATCATACACTTGTCGAAACCCATGGGATGTATGGCTCCAGGGGTGAACCCTGATGTAAACTGTGGACTTTAGGTGATGATGACATGTTAGTGTAGGGTTCTCAGTTGTAACGAAGCTCCCACTCAGGTGTGGGATGCTGATGGTGGGGAGGCTGTGCATGTGTGAGGGCAGGGGGTCTATGGGAACTCTCTGCGCCTTCCCCTCAGTTTTGCTGTGAACCTAAAACTCCTCTAAAATAATAAAGTATTTTTAAATAAAACAGAAAAGAAATTAAAATTACCGAACCATGCACCACAATGAAGAGTGGCCCCCGGTGCCTGCAACTATGGGAGGGGAAAGCCCTCACATAGAAATGAAGACCCAACACAGCAAAAATAAATTAAAATAAATTAATAAACTCCTACCCCCAACATCTAAAAAAATTAATTAATTAAAAAAAATTACCGAATCATTTGTTTTGAAATACATTGTCTGTAAAAGCTCTGGTGTTATGAAGTTAAATTTTGAAACATAAAGAGCCCACACTGCTGAGAAGTTAGGAGCAGAGGTTTGAGTCCTGAGCTGGTCCCGGAACCTGGCAAACCTGGGGAGACACCTCCTCTCTGTAAGCCTCTCACCACCTCTAGCAGGGGGATGGGGGGCTGCTAGGGTTCCTCTTCCACCTGCGATGCTCTAAGGCGAGGCTAGAATGCTGATGAGAACAGACCTCAGCATTTCATAGAGAGCCAGGGCAGCACAGAGTTTCTGCAAAACCACACAAATGTGCTTTTGGAACGTACAGCAAAGCACATGCAACAGCGCGGGGTCCATAACTCAGCATATGTGAAATTCATAAATGAATGTCATAGGAGCCGGGGTAACATCTGTTCTGTGGAACCCGACAGAGGGGATCTGGACATTTGAGAAGAGGCTCTGCAGATCCTGCAGGCAGCCCTGGAGCATATGGGCGGGATTTACAGTGGAAAGGTTCTGGCTCCACTCTATTTCCCTAACTGTACACATCTGATCCCAGACCACTCAGATGGGGGCCCGGGGGGAGGGGCGGTGGATGCAGGCTCTGCTGAAATGAAGCCCCTCCCTGGAAGCCATGAACAAATCAGAGTGAAGCCTCCCCCTGTGAGGTCCCCAGTGTCTGCTCACACCACCCCTTCCCAGCCCGGTGACAGAGGGAACGGCCCCAGCAGGAGGGGGCCCACCTGGCCTGGTGGGTGTGCCCGCCCCAGAGGCCAGAGCCCTGCCAAGTCCCCAGTGGTCCCTGTTCCTGATCAACCCCATGGTGGGCTCATCCAAAGAACATTTGTCTAATTTAAGATCAAAGCACTGCTTTCTCCTTTTCTTAAAAAAAAATATATATATATATCTTGAAGAGATGACATGAAGTTAAGTTCATCTCATCAAGTATGAGCCTTAAGGAACTGAATATTTACCTCACACCTAAAGGGACTTCCTAGGCCAATGGGCGGTGGTCCTCCCATTGCTGGTGTGTGGTCCCTGGACGGGAGCCATAACAGCACGTGGTGATGGCCCGAGAGAGGGGAGGGGGAGATGGTGAGAGCTGCGTCAGGTCTCTGACAGCCAGAGGTGAAACAAAAGCTGGGGCTCCAACCACCTTAAAACCAGTGTCCACTAAGACTCCAGAGCAGTTCTCAGGATCTGTGACCCCAAAGGCAACTTGCAGGAGTACCGATTAATCGTCAGAACACTTCCCTTCCAGGTCCTGGCAGTGCCTTCATTTTCCTGGTGGGGATGTGGAGGTGAGGAGGTCGAGCACAGGGCGCCCGTCAGCGGCGAGGTTGCCCCGTGCACAGAGCGTGCTGCCTTCCGTCCCACGGCCTGGGGAACAGCAGGGGGAGGCAGCACCGGTGGCAGCCCCCTGGGCAATTCCAAGCCTGGTGGTTGTGTCTGTTGGAGACCAGGACTCTGCTTCCCTGCATACCATAGCGTCTGCTGGTCAGAGGTGCCTACTCTGTGCCAGGAGGGGTATACATGGTCCTAATTTCCTACCAGCCATGCCATGACCATTTACTGAGCATCTACTGAAACCCAGCAAGATAGGTTTCCCTGTTTGAATTTTTCAGAAGAGAAAATCCAAACTTCAAAAAGCTAAGAGAAAAAAAAAAAAAAAAAGAAAGAAAAAGCTAAGAGACTTGCCAGATGAAACCCATCCACCAGATGTGGGAGGGGAAGCCATGTTCATCCCACCTCCAGACCACACCATCCCCCTGGCTTCCTGTGCCTCCAGCAGGGCCCAGAGAGCCAGTCTGTGCACCACGTGGGTGCTGCCTCATGCCCACTCCTGATGCCCAGGAAGAGACGGTCTCCCAGGAGCCAGTCTGCCTGTACCTGGGGCCAGGCAGCAACTGTGCCCTGCACAGGGCTCTGTGACTACAGTCCGTGTGTCATCAGTAAGGTAAATTCCCTGCTGGAATTTTTTTTTTTTTTTTTTTTTGCGGTACGCGGGCCTCTCACTGTTGTGGCCTCTCCCCTTGTGGAGCACAGGCTCCGGACGCACAGGCTCAGCGGCCACGGCTCACGGGCCCAGCTGCTCCGCGGCATGTGGGATCTTCCCGGACTGGGGCACGAACCCGTGTCCCCTGCATCAGCAGGCGGACTCTCAACCACTGCGCCACCAGGGAAGCCCCCTGCTGGGACTTTTGATCCATGGTTTACTCATTGATTCATTCAACAGACAGTTAACTTGCTACTTAGGACACCACATACATCTAGGCACTGGGGATTTAGCAGCAGGTAAAACAAACAAGCGTGCCTGCCCTCAGGGAGCTTACAGTCTAAAAGAGGAAACAGGCTTCCCTGGTGGGGCAGTGGTTGAGAGTCCGCCTGCCGATGCAGGGGACATGGGTTCATGCCCCGGTCTGGGAAGATCCTACGTGCCGTGGAGCGGCTGGGCCCATGAGCCACGGCCACTGAGCCTGTGCGTCCGGAGCCTGTGCTCCGCAACGGGAGAGGCCCACGTACCACAAAAAAAATAAATAAATAAAAGGGGAAACAGACTATAACCAAATAAAGAGCAAAAGATATTGTAAATCAGGCAAGGGCTGCAGATAAAAATTAAGGGGGAACCGGGGTGGAGTGTGTATTGAGGAAGGCACGAATTAGTATTTTAAACAAGGTGCCCAGGAGGCCCAGAGGAGGTGAGGGAGAGACCAGGTAGAAATCTAGGGGGAAGAGCATTTCCAGTAGAAGAAATACCAAGTGCAAAGGCTCTGAGCAGGAGAGCACCTGATTGTATATAAACAACCAGAAATTAGCAGGAAATTGTAAGTTGTCTCAGACAGAACAAGGCATCTCAAACTAATTTACACTAAGGAGTAAAAGTCTGATATCCAGGAACTTTGATATCATTGTCGTTGTTTTCAATTGTGGTAGGGCTGGGTGAGAAGAGGTTACCTCGAGCCAGAAGGGGTAGAGAATAAATAAGGGGAATTGGTACAGGATTGGAAAATTATGTTTCTTTGAGAACAGGCATCCTTGAATTCATCCAGTCATCTTGGAGTGCACGCAAATAAGAAAGGACACGAGCTCTCCCTGAAGGGTCTCTTTGCTCCTTGAAGAGGAGGCTGGCCAACTAGCAACCATGCTATGAAATTACCAGTATTGGACCACAGGCCTGGAACCGGGCCATGCCATACAGCATCCTGGGAGGATGTGGTTAGCGGGGGAAGACATGCTCTCCTGAGCTCTTACTTGGCTAAGACTTGGGTAGACTGTCTTCCCTGCATACCGACCAGAGGAAGCTTACTTGGCCTCCTCCTCCTTTTCTCAAGCCTGTTGGCACTGCAGGAGATGGCTGGGATGTCCCTGGCTGTGTGCACAGCTCTCTCGAGGACACCCTGTGGCTCCCATGCCTCCCCCTCGCCTGGCTGAGGACCATGCAGACCAGTAGCCTGCACCAGTGCCAGCCCTCCAGTTAGGGCTGGGGAGCCAGCTTGCCTTGCTCCACCCTGGGGAGCAGCCTTTTCTTGCAGAAGGAAAGGAACAGTCTCACAACAATCAAGCGGTGGGTACTCTCCAGGGTTCTACTCAGGGGACCACTGGGACTGGCCTGTCCCTACAGCCGGTGTACAGCAGAGCTGGCCCATTGGAGAGTTGGTTTTAGCACCCTGCCCCGCCAGTGGAAGGGATACAGTTTTCTTGTGCAAGTGTCCTTTTGTGGCAGCAGGCTTTCCTGTGAGCTGGACCACTCAGGGGGCAAAATCCTCAGTACCCAAGATGGCAGGACAACCAAGTTCCCAAATAAGGACAAAAAATGGTCCTGGAACTCCTAGTGAAGTTCACTGTCATGGCCAAGCTGTTGCCGAATTCCTGCCTGTCAGCAGGGAAGGGAAACAGGGAGGGGGCTGACGGTCAGGGGAGCCTGGGGGGATCACCATATGGACCCACCTGGGGCACTAGGGGTGAGATCATATGAAACGTCACCCCAGATTCTGAGCTGAGGTTTCACGAGTGCAAGGCCTGAGGCTGGGGTGTCAGGAGATGTCCACAGCTCCGGGTCTGCCCCGGCCCCTGCCACCTTGCCTTGTGACACCTTCAGGGCACAGAAGGCACTCTGTGAGGATCTCACAGGCTCACCAGCAGAGCATCCATCCAGGCAGCAGGCGCTGGTCCACAGCTCTTGCTGCCAGAGCTGGGCCACACTGGCTGAGGTGCACACCTTCCAGGAAGCGTCCAGGTGAAAAGATAAGGGGTTTCACACAAAAGCCACACAGCAAATGCAACAGGAGTATTCAGGTTCCATAGGCGTGAATGGGCATCCCTCTTGCAGTGTTGTAAGCTCAGCCTGTCGTAACCATGCTGACTCTGTGCCCAGCTCTGCAGGGAGCCCGTACACACGATTTGAATAAGAAAAGCTTACCTAGTGCACGCTGAGGAATGTGTTCTTGGCGTGAATCTTTTACGTGATCACCTTAGTCAGTGAACTACACCTGTGTTGGCCTTTGGTTTTCAATTTTACGACTCAGTTATTTGACTATTAGCCGCTGTCTTCATTAGGGATCATTAACAAGGCAAATGATGAGTTGAAGCTTTCAGAAAAAAATGTTAATCTCTGTGGGTCTTACTCCTGTTTCATTTTTTGGTGGTGTTTTCTTTTTTTTTTTTTGAACACTTTAAAGCTCTTGACTTCTATCAAGTATCCAGGCATTGCTTAGTGTCTTAGAGACAATTTTCAAAAATAGAGGCGCTAAAGAGCATCCATCAGACGGAAAAGTCACTGCCCTCTTCTTACCATCCCCTCTGCCACTGCCTGAGGCCAACTCCATCCCCCCTGGGGTTTCTTTAGCTCTGGGTGGCTTCACCACTCCAGCGGCCCAGGAACCTGCGTGCTGAAGCCGGCTCCGTCGTTAGGTCAAGACCCAATGCTGCTCCCGCTTTGGAGCCCTTCCTGCCCAATTCTCCCGGGCAGAGGGAGGCCTTCCTTTCTCTGCTCCCATAACAGTTCTCACATGTCTGTGTTTCAGTCCTGGGTGCATGTTCTCTGTCCCCTTGATGACAGATGCTGACAGAAGGTCACCGTGCCTTGTTCAATGCCATGTGCCCCCAGCTTCTAGCAGAATTCTATGAATGCTAAGTGGGTGGAGAGGCCTTGCCTTCAAGAAGCTTTCAGTCTATGGAGAGGCCAAGTCAAGAAGCCGAGGGCAGGCGGGGAGCAGGGCGGTTCTGATGACTGCCACTAGGGGGAGCGGCAGCCAAGTTCCCTGCCCCGGCTACGCGCTCATTTCAGATGGAACTGGGGGCCTTCGCTGGACCTGGGTTTGAGTTGAAAGGCAGTCAGCGCCGAGTGCGTGGCCTCCAAACCAGGGATGAAAGCAATCCTTCTAGAGGGTCTGGGAAGCAATCACAAGAAACTCACTAGAATTCACAGAACTCTCGGCCTCACACACATACACCCAGTTTGCTTCTTCCCCAAGACCTGTGCTTCCTAGAAAGTAAGCAGAGAGGAGAGAAACCATTGTGTCAAGACTGCTGGGAAGTGGGGGACACTCAGATCTACCAGAGCTGCTCCGTCTGCTGGCCGGGCTGTTGTGCCTGGGCTAAGTTTCTCATCTCTCTAAATGTCACACCCCTCATCTGTTAATAGGGAAAATGAAAGACCTACTACCTCTAAGGTTCTTGTGAAAATTAGAAAATCCTCGTAAATAAAGAGCATATGGGAAGTACAGTAAGCGTTCCAGACCATTAGCTGCCACATCTATTCCTACTATTATAACCACTACAAACACCACCACCATTACTGGGACTCCTGGTACCAGAGGCCAGAACCTGGCATTGAGCTGGCGGCACTTCTCCAGCCACACCTCTCTCTCGGGACAGCTCCCTTCATCCCCTGACACGGCAGTCTGTCCAGAAGTGCTTTGAGGGGCTTCCCTGGTGGCGCAGTGGCTGAGAGTCCGCCTGCCGATGCAGGGGACACGGGTTCGTGCCCCGGTCCAGGAAGATCCCACATGCCGCGGAGCGGCTGGGCCCGTGAGCCATGGCCGCTGAGCCTGCGCATCCAGAGCCTGTGCTCCGCAACGGGAGAGGCCACAGCAGTGAGAGGACCGCGTACCACAAAAAAAAAAAAAAAAAAAAAAAAAAAGAAGTGCTTTGAGCGGGCAGGAAAAGGAAGATCAGGTCTCCCCGCTTCCCCTGAATCATCCTCCTTCTCACCAAGAAGCCCTCCCCATGGAACGTCCCTGTCTCCCTCCCCACTTCCATCCTCAGGACACTGAGGACAGGATGAGGGTGGTGGTGACGGCCAGACAACCAAGGGGACCAGTCACTGCACCCTAACAATGGTGAATGTCCTCCAACTACCTGGGGACTCAGGTCAGCAGCAAACTTCTCAGCTGCACAGTCCTCCTATTGGATCTTCCCGGCTCTGCGTTTATTTATTAATCTTACCATGATCGTTCGGACAGATACTTGTTGGGTTTGTCAAACCGGAAATGGACTTCGAGGGGACTGAGGAGCTGAAGCCCAGCTCAGCAGCCTGATTTGGTCACGCTGTCGGGAAGAGGCCAGACGGGAGCCAGGTCTCCTGCCCTGCTGCCTTCACCGCCCGCAGGCAATGCTCTCCTTGTTGGAGGGACGGTGGGTATCCAGGAGAAGGGAAATGCTAGAGGCACCCACCTTCTCCCCTCTGCGTCCCTGGTGCCTGGAAGGGCAGATGTCTGGCCAGTGTGCGCATGCCCACCCTTCAAAGGAATACCGGGGATCGCTGGATCCCACTGTCAAAGACCAAGGGGGGTCTCCGGACACACACAGGGCTCCCGAGAGTGGCCGGCGTGGGCAGCCCAGGCGCGTGTTTGAAGATGTCCTCATGACACATTGGCCTTTCCTTCTTTCCGAGACCAGCAGCCATGCCCCGTGATTATTACAGAAATATAGTTCCTATTTGTGAATTGTAGACTCCGGGATTCCTGGAGCAATGGTCCACCGATCCCTGGTAGACCTCAAACCGCAGGCCGGGCAAGACGTTCGCTTTCCTCCTGAGGGAAGGAGAAGAGGGCATTGACACCGGGGACCCCGTGGACATTTCCTGCACAGCGTGTGCACAGAGTCCGGGGGTGTCGGGTCTTGAGAAAAGCCCGAGCTCTGGAGTCAGCAGAGCTCCCCTTGAGCCCGGGCCCCATCACCTGCCGTCCGTGGTCTTGGATGAGCTACTACACCCCACGTGCCGACGTTTCACTGCCTGTAGGTGCAGAAGACCATGTTCCAGACCAGGTGAACTAGTGCGGTGCCACCCGCCTCCTAAATGTTCAAAACTCGGCCTTACGATGACTTCACATCATCCCCAGACTAAACTCCCAGATGGGTAAAACTGTGCAGAGTTTACAGAAAGGAAGCTCAGAGAAACGAGGACACGGGGCAACCCTGTAGCACATTTGTTAGGTAATAATCACCCGATCTTTCACAATTCCAATTTGTCTCTTGGAAAAAAAAGCACATTGAATATTTAAGAAAACATCATATTTAAGAAAGGCGTTCCACAAAGGACCTAGGAAAGCGAGGCAGACCCTCCACTTTTTGCTAGGATTTTATGTTTTTCAACATTATTTCATGATCATCTCATTAGGCAGACTGGTTCATTACAAGCAACACTAAGGTGCTAATTTAATTCCCGCCAGTGACTTTTTCTTTTTTTTCAAGCTTGTTTACCTGGGAAGCCATGTGTAACTAAAGAAAATTCCCACAGGCGAGAAGGAGGGGCTGCCGGGCGGCTCTTCTGTGTAGTATTTCTCCAAACCGGAGTCCAACATCTCCAGGCCCCAGAGGTTTAATTACCATGTGCAGCCTGCTGTTTGGGGGAGGGACCGGCGTGGGAGCCCGGGCCCTCCCTGCCCACGCTGCTGCCTCAGCCAGCGGTGCATCTGTGGCACCGGGACAAAGAGGGGTCAAAGCATCTGGCTGGGAGGCTGCATTCAATTTGGAACTTGAAATGGAACTTTCACCTTTTCCAGAGAATTCTGTGTGTTCCAAAGATTTAACTTTCTCTGTGCCCCTCCCAGCCAAGAAGGAAGAGGAATTGCAGCGCTTATTTTAGCACAGAGTGTGAGGGAGAAACCTTTTGGAACCTAGCAATTGGTTTTTGTTTTGTGACCAGCTCCTGCCACAAAAGGGGACCCACCCCTCCCCAGCATTCAATTAACCCTATGTGAGACGGCCAGGGGATTAGGAAGATGGAATCAGGCCCCATTCAGGAGGTTCGGAGGGGGGCTTTTTCAGAAGATTCTTCGGAACAAAGGTTGCCAAACTAAGTAGCTTTTTTTTTGTTGCTTAGCTCTGCCCTATTGTTACCACAAAAGCGACCTTTTCCACTTAATTGGGGCTTTAGAATTCCACCTCTATTGTGTTTGTCTATAAGAAACACTCTGCAGAGGGGCTGTGTAAGTTTATGAATATAAGCATTCTGCACTGGGTGATTCCAAAGCTATTTATGTATTTGGATCCATGGATATAGGTTACTCTAATAAAAATATTCATCATAAAATACTCATGGCAACAATAATTAGTTTCCATATATTGAGTTCCTATTATGTATCTAGCAGGCGCTGTAATCGATGCTTGGGGTATTTTGTTTCTAATGTCACAATTACTTGGTTACAGACCAGAATTAGAAAGCTCCAGTGGCAGGGAAGCCATCCCACACCACCAGCCAAGGCCGCACTCTTCCGGCCCACAAGACATCATTTATAACATTTTTTGGTTCTGCGTTTTTTTGTTGTGCCCTAGATCTCCAGTGAGGTTGTCAAGCCTGAACAGACAAGGGATTAAAATGTGCATCTATTTGTATACACAGCTAAAAATGCCGATGCCTGTAAGGGGCAGAGAGGATGCACAAATGTGCACATGGGAGCTGGTGTAAGACAGCAGGGAGTGGTGAGGCCTGAGGAAAACCGGAGATGAAACACCTCTCAAAGACACTTTCATCCAAACTGATTGTATTTATGTATTTCTAAACACTAAGCCAACCTCAGAAAACAGTTCTGGGTCTGGATTTGGGGACAGGGTCTCCCAGCAGGAGAGTTCTCTGCTCTGTCAATGGTACCAAGGAGATGTGATAAATTTGGGACCCTCCAGCCACCTCCCACCCACGGACATGGTTAGGTACATGGGGCTCTAAAAGCCAGGAGTCTCCAAGTTCAGGTCTGATCTCTGGCTTCCCTGCAACTCTGGACCAGGGGTCTTCAGCAGTTGGCCTCAGATGGGGCAGGTGCTCCCTGCTGCCACCGTACCTGGCCCACTTCACCCCTTTGTGCTGGTGGCCTTGCCTGCATGGCTACTTGAGTTTGTCATCTCTGAGCTGGAGAGAGTGAGCTTCCCGGGGACTACTTTTCTATGCTCAGGTCCAAGGTGACAGGAGCCCTGACCTTCGTCTCCTGTCACAGGAAGAGCCCACACACCTAATTCACATACTGAGGGCTGCAGAGTCTTAAACTAGTAAAGCATTGAGAGATTCAAGGGCATCCAAACATTCATTTTATAAATTTTATGTTATACCAACAACAACAACAAAAAGCATCTAGCTACAGGGTGTCCAAGAAGATCTTGCTCACACTCTGCAGTTCGCATGGATGAGCCTGGATATTTTATACATAAAATATCATACAAATAGGTCAGCAACTGATAGGCCTCTTCAGAGAGTGCCTTATGTCATATATTTAGTTCGAACTTAGAAAAACAGAAAGTAGTCTGTTTTTACAGAAAGTGTTGAACTATCCAGAAAAGCTCCAGCAAAAAGCCTGGATGGATTCTCTGTCAAGGGAACTGAGGCTTTGTCTAAGATGGGGGGCTGTGCACCCCCTGCCCTTCCTGGGCTCCCTTTGGTGACCCACACACTGTCATTAAGCCCATCAAGGGACTTAATGACTGTTAGTAGATCAATCAAGTACTTGAACCATTAAATTGAATCTGGACATTCTACACCATTTTATAGAGTGGAATATTCACGTCGCAGCTGAAATACTTCCAAGAGTTGGAAGTTAGATTTTGAGTGATCTCACCTCTTAGTACAATGGCCAACGGATGGCCACAAAAGAAACAGACAAAACCTCTTTGCATCGACTGACTGAGAAGCTGCAAAAGCTCTGTTCTAAATGCCCTGTCTTTAGTTCTCTCCAGACAGCGCTGAGTCCTCACTGGAATCCAGCTTGTTCCATACAGTTATATACGTGAATATATAAAAGTATAACTTTAACCAGCTCCCCTGTTCATATCCCTAGTTCTCTCCAGATTAGAAGAAAAATATGCACGTGGAGAACCATTGCTGTTATTATAAGGATATGAACCAACAGTGGGAGAAATAAGAAGTGACGGTTGACAGGGGAAGAAATGCAACACTGAGAAGCATGAGGAACCAACCTGACAACTCAAGAGATGCAGCAGCTTAAAGTTGTTCAGAATAGCAGAAAACCTCCCTGCAGAACCCTGAAAACAGCACTGTACTACATCACACTGTATGATGTTTGCTCTTAAGAAGAAAGAAAGTGGTATAATTAATGTTAAAGGATGTCTATACAAAATGGTCAAGGCTTTAAAACCGTTCGCCTTTCTGGGGGAACTCGCATTTCCACACTGACTCATTTCCTTACCATCTCAGATGCCTGACATCTTTCTTGTTTTAGCCATTAAATCGCTTTTTTCTATAAAACTATGAAAATCGTGTAAGAGAAGGTGTGGCGTGGAAGCCAGCCTTCCACACCTCACAACCCTGCACCAGATCTTAGAGATGCAGCCTCTGTGGTCCCTTCCCGGTGTCCACACTGTCTCAGCATGGACTCCACTGATGCTCACTACCTGCTCTAACCCCTCTATTCTGGGGAGTCTGCTGCCAAGATGGCGAGGCACAAACACGTTAGGGGAGAAGGTAGAGCAGTTCAGATGAGTGTGCAGAAAGAAAGCCTTGTCCCAGGGGGACCTGGCAGCTGCGGTGACGCCGAGGAAGAATGTCCAGCCCAGTTTGGGTCAGGACCAGAGAAAAGCCTTCGTGGGAGGGGTAATGATGCTTCACGTGTCAGGGCATGAATAGTCATGAACTAGTAAGGTAATAGGGGACACTGCATCGAAGCAGGCAGAGCTGCGTGAAAACAGCCCAAGGGAGAGACTTGTCGTGTGTACGTGCACGCGTGCAGGACTGCATAAAATTTTCTATTATTACAGTAAGAATTTTGAGACAGAGAATGGCAAAAATGAGGCTTGAAAGGCAGAGCCAGGCCCTGGGGGTTTTCATGTCCGCACAAAGGAGCCTTGATTCTGAGAAGCAGAAGCCTCAGCAGGGCCTCTCCCTGGTGCCTCCTGCCGGCCACTGGCTCTGGAAAGGAAGGCCAGTGGATGGCGGGTAGGGAGAGGGGGCGGGGACTCAGGACAAAGCCTGCCACCCTCAGTGGTGTCATTTTAGAGCTCCCCAGACTTCACCTGGTTTCCAGCACACAGCCTGGGTCCCGGGGCCCCGGGGCCCCAGGGCCCCTTGCAAGCCAGTCCCGGCCGGGCACAACTCCTGAGAAGGTCAGCTCTCGGCCCCGATGTTACACAAAGATGACTCTCATGGACTGCTTAACTGGGATGGAAGCTCTTATTTATAAGATGTCACCTCGGTTGCCTTTCCTCACCGAGACCCTCATGGCTGCATTTAGCTGCTTGTTTCAGGGGAACCGAGGTCTGAGGCTGAGGAAGGATTACGGCAGCCTCCATCCTAAGACCATTCAGAACAGGAGGGGCAGGGTCTCCACAAAGACAAGACCCAGCCGCGTGTCGCTCTGCGGAGGAAAGGCAGGGGCTGCAACTCTCCAGGGAGCACAGACTCCACCCCACTGCGCGCGGGTACCACACGTGGTCCAGAGCCTGTGAGACCTCTCTTGAGCCTTCCTCCACAGGGATGCTCCACCCCAAGGAGTCCTGGGACCCGTCCCTCCTGTGTGAAAAGGCAGACATCCCCACTCCATGAGATGGCAGAATGTCTGAATGAGTGTTGGAGAATTTGCTTATGACTTTCTCCCACTTGCCCACCTTTCCTTCTGGATAAAGCAGAAAACTGGGGGAAGAGACAAGGTGTTAAGTCTTCATGCGGTCAAGCTGTAGTGATGATCTTTCAGTCTTCCCTTTCCCTAAACACGCCACCACTCACCACCCCCATCCCCATCCAACCAGCAGGAGTCCTGTGGCCTCCAAAGGCCATCACCCAGCCACTTCTCCCCTGAGACCAGGACCCGCCATTTCCTTCCAGATCCTTCTCAGTAACCTTCTAACCCGTCTCCCCACTGCCATTCCTGTCCCCCAAATTCATCCTTCCCCAGAAGCCAGGGTGATCTTTCACAACACCAATCAGAGCATCTTGTCACGATCCAGTTCTAAAGCTTCCCAGCAGCTCCCCTGCACACTTTCCATAAAACACAGATTCCTTACTTGGCCCTGCCTCTGCCTAGACCACAGCCCCCTCCTTCATCTGCCTCAGCCATGCTGGCTGGCCTCTTCTGCTCCTCACACAAGCTGCAGGGTCTACCCCAGGACCTTTGCACTGACTCTCCCCTCGGCTGGGGTTGCTCCGGCCCCTGATGTTTCATCTCACTCCCGGCTCAACGCAGTGCTTACATCCTAAGTAGCCTATCTGGACAACTTAGTTGTCTAATCTTCTATCCCGCCTCCCCTGCATAGCGTATGAGCTCCCTGAGAGCACAGCCCTTGTCTTTTCACAGCGTGTCCTCAGAACTTAGACTGGTGCCTGTCACAGAGCAGGTGCACAATAAATATTTGTCCAGTGAATGAAAACAGGGAGTAGAAACAACATTCATAACTTTCATCCCCACACACTGTCTTGCAAAGAAGAACATGTGTTTTCAAAATATTCTCCACCTTTACAAAGTTTCGACAACTTCGTTTTGCTGCCCCCTTTAGAAACGACCGCCTGCCTGCCATGCCGGGCAGAGCCTTGAAGGACTTCTAAGCTCTTCCTTAGAGCTTCAGGCAACGTCTCCTGATGGACAGGAACTATTAAGAGCCTCTCTTTAATATTGATAATTATCCATCAGTTCTTGTCACCAAAAAAAAAAAAAAAAATCTAAACACTTTAGCATCTCTTGCAGATAAATGAAGATAAAGACCTCAGGTAAGTAAGAGGTTAGAGAACTAGGATCAAAGCACCTGAAATCACGTCTTTGTGCTCCTGCCAATCTTGGAAAATTGTTTTCCTTCTCTGGACTTCAATTTACTCACCTACAAAAGGAAGGAAAATGCTGCAAGAGTTTAGATGAACGTGTATGTTTGTTTCTGGGAAGGTCATGCTGCCATTAAAGTATATTATAAGGAAAATGATCACCATAAAGGTCAGGACTCCAAAATAGAAAATGTTTCAAATTATGTAGAAAACTTTTCAATTATTTGAGAAAAATAATGAATAATGAGAGGTATTATATATATATACATTGGAGGATCATGAAAGGTTTTTATTTTCATCTTTCCTTTTCCTTTATTCTCTAAGTTGTAATCAATAAGTATATAATATTTTCACATCCCCTCCTCCCCCCCAAAAATTAATAAACCTAAAATGAAGCCAGCTAACCAGGGAACTGCTAAATTCCCCACTTGCCCTGACAGCCTGTGACTGCGAGCTTGGAATCCATGTGGTTGTAGGATGATCTGTGAGTGCTGCTTGGTGTGAGGGTTGGTGAGAAGGCAGACCCAGGAATGGCCCCTCAAAACACTGCATCCCCTTGCCCCTAGAGCTGCATTTAGGAATGGGATTGGGAGCCTAATGAAGCCAAAGGACACTGGGATTTTGCTTGAACTCTGGGGAAAGAGGTCGTCTTTTATTATTGAGTTTACTAATTAGAACTGTCAGAGGTACCATCCTCCCCACCCTATAGGGAGTGTTTGCTTGTGAATAAAATCAACTAAAAAATAAATAAATAAATAAATAAAGCAGACCTGAGAGACAGGAAAAAAAGAACGAAATGCACATAAATACCCATAGATTTCTGTTGACTTCATTGAACCCCTGGACTCAGCTGGGAAGAGAAGCAAAATCATATTTTGACCCTCCTGGTTACCTAGCCCAGTAAATGTCCCTTCACGTCTACACCAGTCTGAGACGTATTTGTCACGAGGCAGATTCTGACTCATAGACACCACCTGTCACCTGCATGTTCTAATTGCCTTCCTAGTGAGCCCTGTACCAAGTGCGGCAAAGTCCACCAGGATGGCGCCAGGGGACGAGGGCACCCGCTCAGGTGCCTCTTCTCATGTGCATGGCTAATGGGGGCAGGGCTGCCTGTGCACCCCTGGCCTGAAAGGCAGGGGTGGCCTCCTCACCTTCCAAACCAGAGGGCCCCGGACTTTGATTTGCAGACAACGTTAGAGTCCCACAGACCTCTCTGCATATTCCCCACGTCACAGCTGCAATGCGCTGTCACACGAGAGCAGAGCAATGCGGGGAATGAATACTTGAAACAATGCAGCTTATTTCCACTGGAGGCGTGGCCATCTCTGCCCGCCCTCCTTTTCTCTCCTGGCTTCCGGCTTTAGCTCAGGGCTTCCGTGTCCCCTTTCTAGTCCAGGGCAGACCCAGGCTGGCAGCCATGGAACCCAGAGGGAGGCTTTCAGTGACCTGGACCTGGTCAAGCTACCTGCTCAGCCTTCTAAGCCGTAGCACCCCTGATGCCCCCCGTCCTGTTTTCCAGACACTGTGTTCCTGCTTTGGTCCCCTGAATTTTTTGTTGGTTTCCATTCCTGGGGAAGACGATGAAACACTTGGAGGCTCCGAAGTCTTTCCCAGAGGTGGACACTCTTTCTTTCTACATATGGTCAGACAAGGTTCTCCCTACTGTGTGCCAGACTCTGGTTGTACCAGGATGCTGAACCCACAGCATGGACTGGCGGGGGATGCAGGTAATTCCAATGAAATTCTGGCATAGAAACAACATAGGACGCTTTCAGGGCAAGAAGAGAAACACCTATATGAGCCCCAGGAAGCTTCTTGGAAGAAACTGCAACTAAACTTGGTCTTAAACAATGAATACAAGTGGTACAGGTTGCTGGAGGGGCTGTTATAGGCTGAGGGTCCAGCAGAAACAGACATATGATGGTGAGAGCATCAGGGAAACAACAGGAAAATACGAGCCCCGAGCAGGTGCTGCTTGAAGCGTGAAGCAGAGAGTCCAGAAACGAGACCAGAAGGGCACAGGCGAGCAAGAGACAGAGATCGCAGAGGCTAGAATCAGCCTGGTGCGTCACAGGAGGAAGTCTGAACACAGCCCTGAAGGCAGTGAGGAGACATGACGGTGCCAATCAGGAAAGGATCAGTCATACCTGCCTTTTCAAGAGTTCAGCTAGAGGTGCCATTTGGAAGAATTTGCCAGCGATTGAAAACAGATATTTGCTTGATTATAAACCCTGTTTGCCACAAGGCTTCCTGATGACAGACTCCACCCAGTGGATCGGACATCTTGGAGACTGACCCCAATGTGGGTATGGCTCAAGGTTGTCAGACCATTTGGCCATCGTAACTGGGCTTCACCCAGACTGTTCCCCAAAGTCCGAGGTTCACTCCCATTTCTCTCCGTCCCTGAGACCTGTCACTGAGATCTCACTTCACCCAAAGCACAGGCCACCTGGGCCATGGCACTGACTCAGCACCCACATTCACCTCACAGCTGCTCAGATTCCTACTCAGGTCAACACCACAACACACGATTTTGCTCTGTTCATTTTGCAAATGGTCCGAAAGGCTAAAGGACTTCCCTGAGATGATAACGCAGACATCATGGCCTTTCCAAGTTTACACCCATATTTTGTTGTTATGCTTCCTATTCCAAAGCACTGTGAGTCGGTGGGTAACTTTTAGGCACGCAGATCACCAGATCCCATGCCAAGGGTTCAGCACACAGAGGTAAACAGGACACAATTCTGACCCCAAGGACTCAAACCTGTCCCAGCAAATATTTAATCATGTTTTTCCCAAGATCACATGGCTTCCTGGTTACCCAAAGATGGGTTCTGAGTTAGAACTCAACACCCCAGACCCCCTGGTATATTCCATTGCCGCCATCCCAGTATTAATCTGGGGGCACCGTGAGAAATCGCCTCTGGGGACGTGCTAATCCGACTCTGGTCTGCTGTGACCCTCCTGAGAGCCTACGCTGGAATCCCCCAGCAGCTAGATTCTCTAGGAAACAAGCTCCCCGGCTTTAGAGGTGGCTTTCTGACCAAAGTGCATCATCAGACTAGCTCATGCTTCTGAAAAAGGAATTAGAGAAAAGGCGAAAGGCATTCGGCAAACAACCTGATAGCAGCGTCTAGTCCCAGCAGACTGACTTTCGCTCGTATGCACAGCAGAGACAAGACCCCACGGCCGGAAGCCTCATCTCACCTGAGCAGGGTCTCAGCCAGGCTCCCTTTGTCACTGCATCAGTGGGCTCCCAGCTGGGGGAGTTCCGTGCTCTAACCCGCGGCTTGTCTGGGAATCACCAATGCAGCTTCTAGTTTCCTTTCGCAAGGCGATCGTCAAAGCATCCTCCAGGCTGCAGAATGAAACCTGGATTTGGAACCCTCTCCAGGGCTGCCCGGGGTGCTTGTTGGCACACTCAGCTACGTCCGAGTCCCAGCCAGACTGCTGACCTCGCGCTGGTGCTGTGTGATATAACTCTCTCGCACGGGGAGGCATTAACTCTCTCGTCCCCACGCTCGTATCTCTCATGTCTCTCCAAGATGCAGGCTCCTGCGATGCCACTGTTCTGATGCCCAAGCTTCTCTCTGCCAGGGCTCCAGCCGTGCAGGGGTTCACGATCCATCCCCTGCAAAAGATGCCAGCCAAGAGTTCATCATTTTCAGGAATGATTAATCCCAAGGCTCTGTTAAAGTTCCTCCCCTTTATTAATTAAGCCAATTAAAATATGTTTTCAGCATTAAGATATTTGTAAAGATTTGAGTGTTTTCCCATAAATACCTATTCATCGAAGTCTTTTTATTCTTTAAAAAAAAGTCCAGCAACCATTCCTTCATTCCTGTTTGTCATGTTCTCATTTGATTTACAAGAGTTTAAACTCCATATGGAAAGGATATGGTTGACTGGGGAGATATGGATATTTTTTAAAAGGTAACCACATAGGAAATTAATAATGCACATTAGAATAGGGATTATGTTATTGGAGGGATGTGAGAGACAGAGAAGAAGGACATACCACTGAGACCAGGGAGACCTGGGTTCCAGTTCCAGATCTAACACTCATTTAACTGTGCAGATTTATGCAAGTGGCATGGCTCTCAGGCTGCACCATGCTCCCAGGCTTGCAAGCATTTCGGCTCGTGGGTTGCCAAAGCCCCTTCAGCATCACCCTTTTAATAGCTTTCCTTTCTTGTGCCAAGAAAAGAAAAGCTCCCTGTTTGTGGCTTTCAGAGGCAGCGTGGCCATCAGAGGGGCAGTCACTAGAATCACTGAAGACACAGATTTAGACTCAGCGCAATGTCCTTTCTGAGCTCTGTACCTAGGACAGATCTTGGAAGAGATGGATGCCTCAGCATCCTCGTTCACAGCACAGGAAAGCACTACCTGCCACCTGGGCTGATACAGGTACTGTCAGAATTAAGTGAATTGATACATGCAAAACCACTGAGAACAGGGCTCGGTCCATGGTCAGTGCTCAGTAAATGTGAGCTGTCTTTGTTACTCTAGTCCACCGTTGGTCCTGGCTTTTCCTCAGCTATCTTACTAACATGCAAATCTCTTGTGGTGCTGTATACCCTTAAAAGTCGCAGCCCTGTTGAGATGGGTTCTCACAGATGTTTACACAGATAAGACCACCTCTATATGCTTAGGAGGCAGGGTCTTACATTAACAAAAACAAAAAGAAACAAACACACAAAAACAAAAATTTTACTATGTGCCGGGCATTCTGTAAATCACTTTTTCTATATTATCTACTGTGTCTTGGAGCACTTTGTAAAGTGTTTCTCTTTCAATAATCATTTAAAATATTCCCAATTGTAACACTAATGTAGAAAAAATTATACAATTTACCCAAAGTGATAGATCTAATTAGTTTTGAATCAGGATAGGAACCCCGAAAGTCTGACTCAAATTCTACCTAAAACATGAAGTCATTCATCACACGAATTACCAGAGGAAGTAAAGGAGATTCCAACTAGAAAGTAAAAACAGAGATGGGGCTTTACACAGGAGAGAGAGGGATTGGCCTTTTCTCTTCAGTCTTTCTTTTTTTCATGGATAACAGGGAGCTGTAACTTTTTTAAAATTTTATTTATTTTATTTATTTTTATTTGTTGCTGTGTTGTGTCTTCATTGCTGCATGTGGACTTTCTCTAGTTGCAGCGAGAGGGGCCTACTCTTCGTTGTGGTGCACGGGCTCCTCATTGCGGTGGCTCCTCTTGTCACAGAGCATGGGCTTCAATAGTTGTGGCATGTGGGCTCAGTAGTTGTGGCGCATGGGCTTAGCTGCTCCGTGGCATGTGGGATCTTCCCGAACCAGAGCTCGAACCTGTGTCCCCTGAACTGGCAGGCGGATTCTTAACCACTGTGCCACCAGGGAAGTCCCGAGCTGTAACTTTTTATTGGTGCACAAGCCTTATAGAAAGTTTAATAAGTATGGACACCAAAAGAGATACATATATAATATGATATAGACATATATAGATAGATATCAATGTCTCCACACCACACTGAAGGATAATAATAAGTAGTTAGAGCACAGCACCCAGAGCGGAGGACCTGGATCTAGGAGGACAGTGTCTTCAGTCTCCAGCCTTTTTGAGGTCACTTCCCCAGCCTCTGTTTATGAAGTTAACACTCTACCAGCTGCAGAGGAGAAACTTTAACAGGGTCCAGCTGCAGTAGCATAGGGCAGGGCAAAGGAGGGTGGGTTTAGAGCTGAGAGGCAGTCCCATGATCACTGGCAAACTACCCAGAGGAATACATCTGAGGAGGAGAAACGCAGATGAACGGAGAGGGGCAGCCTTCCTTTTGCAGGAAGACCTGAGCCACGGCCAACCTCAGAGGTTTTGTGTTTTAGGGAAAAGGAGAGAGAGAGAAAGAGAGAGAGAGAGAAGAAGGAAGGAGGAAGGAAGGAAGGAAGGAAGGAAGGGAGGGAGGGAAGGAGGAAGAAAGAGAACAATCTCTTCTTCACTGGCTTGTCATTCATTAAATCAAAAATGTTCATTGATAAGTCCAATATGCTAGTCTCAGTGCTGACGATTTTTATAGATATAGGAAGAAGTCTTTATGTCCATCTTGAGTTCATTTTCCAGTAAAAGGAACCTCAATTTCCTTCTAGTTCGTTCCTACTAGTTCTGAGTATTACTACACGTATACATTCCAGTCTGGGTTTTTCATAGAACTTTACCCACGCTGTCCCCCTTTCAGTGTAACTGGTTTTGATGAGTCCAGCTAACGACACCCCATTCTGCTTCACACACTATTTTCGGGAGGAAGCGCCCTGGTCTAAGGACTCATTCCAAGTCTATTTTTCTTGTGGGACCTTTAGGGACAACGGCTGTGCCTTATTCATCTGCGTCCTCCTGAATTCTAGTTTCAGGTTTCCTAACCTCTGAAACACTGAAATATGTGACTGAAATCCTCTCTTTTCTGGGGGCGGGGCTGTTCTCTGCCCTAGGGTGTTGAGCAGCACCCCTGGCTTCCAACTGCTACATGACAGTAGCAGCAACCAGACAACTAGGAAGGTCTCCGGACCCGTAGAATGGCTCTCCTCCGAGCCACACCAGCCCTATTGGAGAACCACCGCCCCGTCTGATTTCTGGGTCTGAGTTAGTAGCTTAAAAAGTGGTTTCCTATGTGGGAAAATAATCTAAAAATGAGAGGATATATGTATATGTATAACGGATTCACTTTGCTGTACACCTGAAACGAACACAACACTGTAAATCAACTATACTCCAAGAAAAACTTTTAAAATATGAAAGGAAAAAGTTGTTGTTGAACAAATATCAAATTACAAGAGGATCCACTAAATGTGACATAAGATGCAGCCATTTGACAATTAATATCTATCAATTTATTTCTCTCGGAAGGTACGTACTTCAATCATTACTTTAAGTAGTAAATCAAATGAATATACTGAACTATATGTTAAAGTATATGTTAACTATATGTAAAATACTTTCCTCAACTTGCATGTAGAGTTGCAAGAAAAATAAATGTCTGTCCTCATTGAGGCTAGCAGACAAATAAAAAGACTTTCAAAAACACTCCCACAAGGCTTTCCTGGTGGCACAGTGGTTGAGAGTCTGCCTGCCGATGCAGGGGACACGGGTTCGTGTCCCAGTCCAGGAAGATCCCTCATGCCGTGGAGCGGCTGGGCCCGTGAGCCATGGCCGCTGAGCCTGCACGTCCGGAGCCTGTGCTCCACGACCGGAGAGGCCATGACAGTGAGAGGCCTGGGTACCGAAAAAAAAATAAAAAGGGCTCTGTCTACCAGCTGATGATTCCAAACCTCCAGGCCTTTCTCCTTTTCTGGGTCACAGGCCTTTCTCTGTGACCAGGTCACAGGCACCAAGTCGCACAGGAAGTGGGCAAAGCATACATCTTCCCCTTTCTCCTGGTCCATGTTTTGCTTGCTTCTCTCTTCCTGGGACTTTGCCGTGGAGGCAGAGGATGGGCGAGCCTGACAAAGAAGGGCACCAGGTTCTGCACGATCCAGAATCAGTGCTTTTGTCATCTAGGTAACAGCAAGACATGAGTGCCACCGACCTCAGTCAGTTTTGGCAAATTATTTTCTCTTTCCAGTCAGATACATTATTATGCCCATCCTGTGAGATTTCTTTTTATAACTAAATTGTATTGATGTGTGTCTCAGTATCATTTAAAGAAAACCACATACATAGATTGAAAACATAAGTTTAAATCCCAGCTCTGCTATAAACGAATCATAGAGCTTTTGACCTATAGCTTAAACTGTGTAAACCTCAGTTTTCTCACTATTAAATAAAAAATAATAACACCCAACACTCAGGGCTGTTACCTGAGGACCCATATGCAAAGCCTCCAGACCGGTATCTGGCAGAGAACAGATCCTTTGGGCCCCGCCCTACTCTTCTTTCCCTGATCTGAATTCGTTTCCTTGCTGAAAATTGGAAAGTAACTGTCCTGTCATGCAAATATTATTTCAACTCACTCTGTCACCAACCCTCTCGAGAAGGCAACATGATCCTCTAACATGAATGAAATGAAATCGCCCTGGCAAACAAGCTTTGTAAGATGTGAATCACTGTGCAGTGCAAACTGTAAAGATCTTTAGCTGAGTAATTGGAGCACAGAGCATGTCGCCATTCTTGAGCTCTGGACCCCATTTCCCCTCCACCATCACTTCTTACTGGAATCCATTAGGACAAGACATAAAGAAACCTCAAACTGGCAGCAAAAATATTTCGCTCTGGTAGTTACCAGTTACTCTAGATACAAATGATTTCTGCATTGATGAGGCCATCTTTGTGAAGATAGAATCAGGTTATCTAGTATTTTTGAGAAACTGTGGACTTTGCAGGTGGGCTGCAGGAAAAGTCCTGCGTGCTTTCTAGGTATCCCTCCGTGTGACCTCAGAGGCAGGGGCTCCTGGGGCAGCGGGGTGCACGTTCCACCCACACGAGAACAAGCCGAGCAGACTCTGGGTGTGGGGAGCCCAGGGCTGGCTGCTGGCTGGCGTGGCTCAGAAGCAGAGTTCTGCCCTTGAATTGACCTCTGCCTTTTTTCCAGCCTCCCTCATTCCTCATTCCGTCATCACCTGCTCTTCAATTGCCCACCAGCAGCATCCAAGCATGTCCCTTAGCTTGGGGTAACTTTTCAAAGGACACAGGACATGCTTTTTCCTCCAGGGTCCCCAGGCAGATTCAGAGATGAAAAATGCCCATGAATATTTAATGAAGAGATGAATGTGGCAAAGGAAGGAATGCTAGAATCTGGGGGTGAGGTCCCAACCAGCTGATTTTAATTTTCAGTGAGATGTTTTTCTTTCTGGCTTCCCCCAATCTGAAGTCAGATGCAGATAAAAATATTTCACGCAGATCATCTGGCCAGCACTGAACAAAGCATGCTGACGTGGGCTGTACAGTAACATTTTACAAAGAGCCTGTGAGGTATATATATTGCAGATGAGTAAACCAAGCTCCAAAGAGTTGAAGAAAATTGCCTGATGTTGTACAGCTAATGAATAAAAGAACTAGGATGGAAACCCGTGTTAGCTGCCTTGAAAACCAAGCTGTAAGCCTGGAAGTGTACAGACATGTAAGATATTGCATATTCTGTGCATAACCTATTTAAAAATGAAATTGCTTTTAGTTTGCCCCTTAATTAGTTCATAACCATTGACCTAATGTGCTGTCTCATTTCCTGGTCTGAATTAGCAATGAGAAGAAATTGAAGCAACCCGTTATTACTATTCTATCATGGTCCTTGCAAATTTTCAATTACCCAAATCACTTCATTTCTTTAACTGCACAAGCCAATGTCAAAAGGGCCTGGGTTATAGGTACATATGTGTGGTGTCACATGTAAAATTAGTACCATCCTTTATTGTTTTAGAGAATAGCTCTCCAAATGAGATTGCTTCCCTGTGACTTTAAAGATGTTATTTTGAATCTTCTCAGAATTCAAGGTCCTTCAAATGAAGTGAAGGTTTTGAATTCCACCCAGGTAAAAAGTGCACCTGTTCACACCTGCAGTGGGTGGGGGTCCTTACTGAATGAGGAGCCCGGGGCAGTCACAAAATGCCTCCTGACTAGTGGGTGAAGCCTGCCTTTGCTCCCATCCAGATTCGAGATGTTTGCTTATTGCCTGTAGTATGAGGTTTGTTTTTACCTCTAGCCTTCTATGCTAGGAATCAAACATCTCCTCTAGAGAAATGAGAACATTCTATTGATTCCCATCATGTACCTGTGAAGGGACAATGATGTTTGTCCTTGAACTTCCGTTCATTTCACAGTTGGACAGGGACTCTGAGAGTCTCCGCCAGGGGGTAAGCTCCTGGACCCCAACCTCCCCCTGCAGCATCACCCACGCCACCTCGGGGGACGGCGGGGCAGTGAGCAGCATGTGTCCACCGCCCCAGGTTCCTTCCGCCATGACAGCCCACGATTGTTCTTTTCTTTACCTGGAGGTGTAACTGAGCAGAGCACACCGAGTGTCTCTGTGAGCCCAGCTGTCAAGGTGGGAGGAAGAGACCACAGCCATGCCCACGTCACTCTCCCCTCCTGAAAATTCACAAGGTCCCGTTCATTCAAGTCTTCCATCTGTTCTGCAAGAGCTACTGTGTGTTTATTCTGTGCGGGGCCTGATGATGCTTAGATCACATGGTCTCTGTGCTCAGAGGAGCACAGAGGACAGAGAGGCTAATACAGCTTAAACCTTGTCCCACCGGTGCCCTGGGTGCCAGGCCCACAGCAGAAGGCCTGGCAGCGCCAGCATTTAAGGAGTGGGTGGGCTCTGAGGATGAGTCAAGGACTCGAGAAGCATTCTGAAAGGGAGAACATTTCAGAGAGAATTCAGGGTCGGCGCCCTGGGAAATCAGAAAGGTGGGAAGTTCGGGTGGTTGACAGGCAACCTCATCAATGTCAGGGAAGAGAAGAGAATGTAGGATATTAAAGTGATAAAGAGGAAAGTGGTACAGTTCCAGCTCTGGGGTGTCTGAGGCAGGATGCTCCTTGTATTGAAAAGACGAAGAGGGGGGCTTCCCTGGTGGCGCAGTGGTTTAGAGTCCGCCTGCCGATGCAGGGGACACGGGTTTGTGCCCTGGTCTGGGAAGATCCTACATGCCGCGGAGTGGCTGGGCCCATGAGCCATGGCCACTGAGCCTGTACTCTGCAGCTGGAGAGGCCACAGCAGTGAGAGGCCCACGTACCACAAAAAAAAAAAAAAAAGAAAGAAAGAAAAGATGAAGAGGAACCCAGTTCTAAGGAGGAAGAAGCAATGACGGTGCTTAGCCCTTTCAAGGAGTTTGCATTGAATTGTGTCCCCCAGAAAGGTAGGTTGACGTCCTAACTCCCCAGTACCTGTGAATGTGATCTGATTTGGAAATAGGGTCTTTGCAGATGGAATTAAGCTAAGATGAAGCCACTAGGGTGATCCTCAGCCAATAGGACTCATGTTCTTATTAAGATGAGGGAAATCTGGACCCAGACACACGGGGAGAAGCCTCTGTGCTGATGGTGTGGGGATCGGAGTGGGAGGCTGCAAACCAGTGGGTGCTCAGGATTGCCGCAGCCTTCAGAGCCAGGCAGAGACAGGGAGGCAGTCTGCCCGCGCGTGCTCGGGCTGCCAGAATGAAGTACAGCAGTCTGAGGGGCTCAAGTAACAGACATTTAGCATCTCACAGTCCTGGAGGAGAGAAGTCTGAAGTCAAGGTGCTGGCGGGACCATGCTCCCTCTGAAGGCTCTTGGGGAGGTTCTGGTCCAGCCTCTCTCCCTGCTGCTAGTAGTTTGCTGGCACTCTTTGGTGTTCCTCGACTTGTAGACACATGACCCCAGGCTCTGCCTTCATCTTCACATGCTGTTCTCCTTGGGGTTACGCTGTGTCCAAATGCCCCCTTTTCATAAAGACTCCAGTCAGATTGGAGTGGGGAGCATGACCCTTCAAACTCCTCAAGTTGGGGCTTCTCACTTCCAAAACTGTAAGAAAATAAATTGTTGTTGTTTTAGGTCACCCAATTTGTAATACACTGTTATGGTAGCCCTAGGAAATTAATACAGCTGCTAAAATAAAAGGAAAGATAAAAAGATAATTCACATAGGAAGTATATTTTGAGGGAAATGATGATTTCAAAGCAGCTAAGCAAGGGAATGGAGAAACTTGAACATGCTGGAGACGGAAAAGCAGGGCCTGTGACCCTAGGACAAAGAGGACAATGAATGGATGAATCGCAGGCTTGCATGGCATCGGGGGCAAGGATGCAAGGTTAAGGAGGGCGCTTGTGGTGGTTTTACTCACATATTCATTCAGTCACTGGTTTGATTGTCCACAGACAGGAGAAGCTAAGACAGGACAGACATGATGGTAAAACCTGGAGGGCCAGTAGGGGGGAGCACGGGGCCCTCAGAGAAATCAGGACCTTTGGAGGCTGGGGCCAAGGCTGCTATCACAGGGAGTCACTTGTGCAAGAAACAAGGGCAGTCTTTCTACTTTCTTTCCTTACCCTCCCCGACCCTCCATCCCCAGTCTGGACCTGTCACAGATTTCAACTTTAAACTAAAAGCAGTATTTCAAAGAGGAGTGGACCAAGGCAAGCTTCTAATTCAATTTTGACTTATGCAGTCAGTGTGAAGGATCACTTGCCATGTGGCATATTTCTTTCTCATCCGTGTTAGAGAAGGTTCCAACCCGTTTGCTGAACACCCAGGAGGAGACGCCGCCGCTCCTTTGCTTTCCCTCCTCGCCAGCCTGACCCAGAGCTGCCCCCAAGCTCAGTGGTGCTCCCTGGGCCCCACCCCAGGCCTTGGGCCACCCCCTGCCCCCCACCCAGAGCCTGACTCCCCCAGCACCCGCCACCCCCCTCCTTCCCCGCCAGAACAGTCTGGAAAGTCCATGGCTGAGTAGTGGTAAGGTCCTGCATGGTTTTTCTCTTCTTTAATTATTTTAGTCACACTGCATGTGCTTTGACTCATATTACAAATAAATAATGACCCATCGGTCAGAGACATTTTTACATCCCTTCATTAGCTTTCGAAATATATCAAGCCAAGTCACGTTTTTAGAAGACATCGTTTTGGTATACATTTCAGCTAAAAATCGCTATATGGTTTCGGTTTCAGTGGCTGGTTTTGCAAATTAATATGGTTCAGTTCAGTTTGGGGTTCACCGTTTGGGTCAGGTCACGACCTTTAAAGCATTCCTAGATAAGGTGGATGATATTAATTTCTTATCATAATAACGCTGAAGACAGACATGAAAATAACCCTTTGTCTGTGACCTCATGGTCCTTGCAAAAATATAAATGAAAGATGCCTGAGTGATTTTCTTAAATCAGCACAAGGCTGGAGCTTCCATGGACTTGAGCTATGATGTAGGTGTGGGTTCCATTTCCAAAATAAGCAGGTTTGTGGTCCTTTAGAGATGACAGTCTTGCAGCTTCCTTTTAGAGAAAACTGGCATTTAATATTCAAATGACTCACCTAGACTGACTCAGTTTTTGGAAGAGGTAATTCAGGTGCCCGTGGGTATTCTGCCACATGGGAGTCCTGAAAACTTGAAACTTTCATCACAGTTTTGCTAAAACATACTTTGATCAACAATAGGATTTTTGTTTCATTGTCTTTGTTCTTATAATAACGTTTCATTACCAGCGTACGGAATTCTTCCTAAAAACTCTGTACACGAGTCAGTTGCAGTGTCCACCCCCTTATGAACCTGCAGATCCTTGGGGTTCACGTTCAGGCTGTGTCACTGTTACTGAATGTGGGCTCCTACGCCTGACGCACAGTGAGGCTAAACAAACCAACTCATAGGAGTTTGGAACAGAGAAAGTTTTATTGCAGGGCCAAATAAGGAGATGGGTGGCTTATGCCCCAAAATCCCTTATCTCCCCAAAGGGTTTCAGCAAAGCATTTTTTTGTTGTTGTTGTTGTTGTTGTACGCGGGCCTCTCACTGTTGTGGCCTCTCCCCTTGCGGAGCACAGGCTCCAGACGTGCAGGCTCAGCGGCCATGGCTCATGGGCCCAGCCACTCTGCTGCATGTGGGATCCTCCCAGACCAGGGCACGAACCCTTGTCCCCTGCATAGGCGGGCGGACTCTCAACCACTGCGCCACCAGGGAAGCCCTCAGAAAAGCATTTTTAAAGGTCAGGTGAGGAAGAGGATCCCGGGGATGTGATCGGCTTGTGTACAATTCTATGACTTGTTGATGGTGATCAATCCTTAGGTGCCAGAAGGTGTAGGGGCTACGGGCTCATGATCAGTAAGTAGTTAATGTCTCTCATTTGGTGGAGGTTTTTAGCATCTGAAAAACTCGGGAAACATGCACGAGTTATCATTATCTGGGTACTTCAGAAAGGAGCTACAGCGGAGGTGTGGGGGAGGGGTCCGTCCCAGGAAGGCCACATAGGGTCCTGCTCGGTTACGTCATGTTTCAGGACGAGGGATGAACAACCAACAATATTAAAGCAAGAGAACATTCTGTACCTGAACATCTCAAAGACTTGATCCCAAGTCCCCAGTGAGAGATGAGGTATGTATACAAGGGAATGCTGCTCGTCCACACAGAAGATGAATTCTTGCCATTTGCTACAACGTGATGGACCTTGAGAGAGTTGTGCTAAGTGAACTAAATCAGATAGAGGAAGACAAATACCATATAATTTCACTTATATGTGAGATATGAAAAATAAAATAAAATAAAATAAACAAGGCCAAACACGTAGATACAGAGGACAGAGTAGGGGTCACCAGAGGGGAAGGGGCCAAGGGGGAGGGCAAAATGGGTGAAAGGGGTCACCTGTATGGTGATGGATAGGAAGGAAACTTTGGGTGGTGAGCACCATAGGGTATCCAGAGGTAGAACCTATAGCTAATGTGGTATGCATGAAACTTATATAATGTTATAACGTTACCTAAAAAAATAAGTTTAGAAAGAGTCCTTAAACGTTCTCTTCTTTTACTTTCCTTTATGCTTGTCTAAACCACAGAAGCATTCTGGCGCCTCCTCCAAAACTTTTCTTCCCCTGTGGTGGAACCTGGGGGGCCCCCTCTCTCCCTGCCCTCCCCCTCCAGATGTGCATCTTTTGAGCCTCTGGCTCCAGACCTTTCCCTTTCCCACTTGCCTCCATCTCTCTGTTTGTCTACTTCTCGTCACAAAATCTCAAAAAACAACGCAGAAAAAAAAAAAAAAAAAAAAAAAACTCCTGGTGTCAGGAGTTGGTTTATGAGTTGTCATGAGATGATGGTTCTCCTGACACTGAAAAAGTAAGAGCATCATCTCCCCCTGCCACACACGCACACACACACACATACACACACACACTAATATATGTTCAGACGGGCAGTGCCCACACTAACCACAGGATGGTCCACACGAGAATTTCTGCCCTGAATCTCGCCACAGATTTCTCCACGGGGACCCCAGGCTGGGTCACAGAGCCCTCCTGTCACTCTGACTTCCGAACACAGCTGTTTATAATCCACGCAGCCCCCGCCCAGGACAGCCTGGAAAACCCCTGCAATTTTATACAGGCCTTGTCCCCAAGCCATCCCTGGCCCTGACCCCGCCCAGCAAGGTGGGGACCATGACTCAACCCAGCCCGGCGTTGGCGCTGGTCTCTGTGGGCACTCTCACCCGGAGACAGCTGAAGACCTCAGAGCGGGCGGACAGTTGGGAGGACTCTTGATTCCAAGCTCTGGGTTCTGAGCCACAGGGGAGGGAGGGAGGATGCTCCTTGGGAGCTCTCCAGGCTAAATCAATCCTTTCCCTTTCAGCTTAGAGATAAAAACCTTAAGTGTCATTCCAGCCAGCGGCACCCAGGAATGTCCCCGCGCAGCTGACAGGCTTTGGCTTCCATCAGAACGTGTGGGACTGCTGGCTCTCAGACCCGCCCCTGTGGTGCAGTGAATGCCAAGAAAGTCCTGGAAATGGATGAATGAAATAGCCATCCTCCCAGCCTGTAAGCCTCACCCTGAGAGTCACTCGGCGCCCTAGCATAGCAGATCCGGTTGTGTGGGTGACAGTAATCCCTTATATTTATGTGGCACTTTTTAGCATACAAAGCACTTTCAAGTCCATCCGTGCACGTGATCACGGGGACAGCCCTGCAAGGCAGCAGAGGAACTATTCTTAGTGCATCCCCACCCTGCTGCCATAATTCCTGCTGCATTCCTCCGTGGAAACACTTCACACTCTGCTCTGTAATCACTTGCTTACACTGTGTTACGGTGGAAAGAACAAGGATCTTGGAGTCAGACCTGTGTGTGACATTTGGCTCTGCCTCTACTGATAGCCTGGTCTGAGGTCGGCTGCTTTCTCTCCCTCAGTCTTAGTTTTCTCATTTGTAAAAGTGGGGTTAAGGAGCCTATGATCTCAGCTGCTTATGGTAAGGATTCAATAGCGGAATGCCTGTGAAAGCACCAAGCCCAGGGTCTAGAAGGTCAGACTTGATAAATACTGGGTTCTCGCCTCCCCAGGGAGAATGCCAGGGACTGGAAGGCTGGCACCACACTTTATTTTTGTATCCCCTGAGCTTAGCACAGGATTTGGTACATGGGTGCATTGTTTAAAAACAAGAGGGAACGTAAGTGCTGCACGAATCAATGGATCTTATTTTATAAACAAGTAAACAGAAGCCCAAAGTGGTTACATGTTCTTTTTAAGGGGAAACTGGATTTCTGATTCTTTTATGTGCTCTTCGTCCCACATCCCATCTCTCAAAGCTCCGTTGTTCAGTCTTCTCATTAGTTAATTATATTTCTTCTCCAAACTCAGTCTTTGTTCTGACACCTCACTGTGTCTCCTGGCTTTTTCCCAAAGACCTCAACTTTTCAAGAAAATGAAAAAGGCTCTTCTGCACAAAATGGCTGGGAAACCCTTGTTGGTAGCGTCCGCTGGGTCTAAGCTATAGTGTGCTAATTAGCCCAGCCACTGATATGTAGAGCAGGCACCTAGCGATGGAGATTTTCTGAGAACTGTCTATTAAGGGAGTGTAAGACAGAGCTGATGCAAAGACTGTTTTGGCTTTCTAGGTAAGTGGATACCAAATTGATGCTTTCAAGTTCAAATCTAATTATGTTAACCTTCGGCTTAAAACCTTTGGTGTCTTCCTCCATCATGTAGGATCAAGAGCCGAATCCTCCACCTGGCCTCTGAGTCCCCAAGTAGCTCTTGTACCAGGAAGCTTCCATCACTTCTCTCCCTGCCTCTTTCTCATCTAGCCCACTGGCCTCCATCTAGTTGTTGTTTTTTTTTTTTTTTTTTTTTTCAATGTCACAATTTTCCCTTGAGCCTACCTGATTCATCTCTCCAGAAATCCATGCCCCTTTTTCCCTCGTTAAATTCTCTTGTTCCAGGTTTTTGTTCAAATATCACCTCCTCCAAGAACCCTTCCTTGACTGCCCAGTCTGACTCAAGCTGTTTGTTTATGTTCTTTTCCTTCCAACTTCTTATATTCGCTCTTAGGCGTACACTTTTTACTGTGGGTATTTGAGTGACATTCGCATTCCTCCTCAAAACTGTCAACTCCATGGGAACAAAGATTGTGCCCATTTTTCTCACTTTTGTGTCTTCAGTGCTTATCATAGAGGTCCTGCCTCAGAGCACATACTCAGAATTTGCTGAACAGAAATTTGTTCACTAGAAGAATGCTGATCTGAATGACTCAGAGGGTTGTTCCATACTAGGTCATCCATCCTGGCAGCAGGTTGGAAGTACAATCTGGTTAGTCATATTTGCTAGGCTTTTTGAAGCCAGAGACCTTTCAAGGAATAATAGTCTCAGAGATAAAAGAAAATTTAGACATCATCCAACCCAAGACTCCGTCTCTTCACAAACCTACTAGGGCATGTATTCCACTTGGTAAATGATTTTTCAGGCTTTGCTTGGGCTCATTCTGTGCAAGAGATCTCCATTAATAGATGTTAGGATTGCATCACCTGAAAGAGTCCTTTAAGAACTGTGTAAGGACAAGTAAAGAGTAAATGCACCCAGAAGAAATGTATCCACAAAGCTACTTTAAATCTGATAAACAAGCAGAAATGTATGTAAGAAATTATAGAAACAAACCATTCTAATTGAGGTGTTTTGGTATTAAGTTTCCATTCCTCTCTTCTGGGGAATGAATCTATCCTTGAACCAGGGTCATCTACACAAATGCCTCACTCTCCAAATTTGCCTCAGAAACTTCTGTTGCCCTGGATCGACACCAGATCTCCATAATCTACCGAGACATGACGAACTGGCCTGATCATTTCTTGCTTTGGGTATAGGTACTCTAACCACCCAAATCTCTCAACATCTCTCTCATTTGCTTAAAACTGAGTACCTAAAGCATAAAATCTTTCTGCTTAAATTACAGAGGGTTCTACATGTGCATTTCTATTACTTTTGCAGGACTCCTGTGTTTCATTAATTTCCATATGTCTCGGATCTGGTGCTGGGACACGATTGAGTTTCACTGAACCATTCTATTTCTGGGCCTAATTTCTGAATTTAGACCCAGAAACAGGGAAAATCTGTGTCTCCCGGGCACAGCATTGCAGAAGTAACCTTCCTTCAAGGAGAGCTTCCTTAGCTCTTTGCACATGTCCACAACCACCAAAGTCTTCACAAACAATTATTTTCAGGCTGAATGTAGCCTAGCCGGTACTACTTTTCACATTCCCTTTTCTCTATATTTTTTCCTTATTCTTTGCTACACAAGTCCCTTGACAGTGTCCCCGTGTTACAAATACAGGCTTACCCCCAGGCCGTGAGTGAATTCGCTGTCTGTTTAATGGTTACTCCATATGGGATAGATTAACACAAAAAGCTTTAGCCTTGTACAACACTCAGATGCTTTCATGTAATGGCCGTGAGGATGGGGGTGGGACGTGAACACATAAGTGGGTGCATGTACCAAGAACAGAAATCCATTGAGTTCCCCCAGACCAGACGTCTACATTCTCGAGGGCTCTCAGCAGCCAATAAATTTGACTTGAACTTTTTTATTTCATGCATTCTGCTGTTAAAGCAAACCCTTCTTTCTAAACTAAGTATAATTGCAAGATACTATTCCGAGTGCCAAAAATGTCAACTGTAAGTTGCAAACATGGACACATTTAAACAGAACCATATGTTAGATTGAAAGGAAAAATCAGAAACGAACCAATCATTCTACCTTTTGCTTAAAGAGATAAATTGCAGGGAAGCAACCATGTCAGAAAAGAATTATGGAACTGATGATCATTATGCAATACTGTATTAATGTATTTTCATCAAAAAATGTTATCAGTGTTCTGTGAACATCATCAGCCATATAAAAACCTAATGCTTTGAAAACAGAGGCATGATTCTTGTGAAGTTTATTCAACATCTAATTAGCTTATTTCATTCTGCACCAAGGTCATTGGATGAGAGTTAGGAAAGTTTGGTTTTGTTCATGGTCTGTCAACTACCGTTGTGTCACAGCTACCCTTGTGACCTTGGGTGCTGGTCTCCTATGTCACTCAGAATGATGCTTACTATCTTGATCAGGTCACATGTCATCTGTCACTATATCACCTTCCACCACTTACTTTCCTCCTTGCTCAGGAATATATTATGAGCTAGGATGCTGATTAAATTCAGGTTCTGCATATGACCAAACTGAAGTGCAGGGATTTTAAGTGACTTTTCCAAAGAGGTACAGGTAAGGAATTGCAGAGTAAAGATTGTAAGACTTAATTTTTTTTAAGACTCTGATTTTCGGGCTTCCCTGGTGGCGCAGTGGTTGAGAGTCTGCCTGCCGATGCAGGGGACACGGGTTCGTGCCCCGGTCCGGGAGGATCCCACATGCCGCCGAGAGGCTGGGCCCGTGAGCCATGGCCGCTGAGCCTGCACGTCCGGAGCCTGTGCTCCGCAACGGGAGAGGCCACAACAGTGAGAGGCCCGCATACCGCAAAAAAACAAACAAACAAAAAGACTCTGATTTTCTATTGGGTCATCGGACAATCTTTTCTTTATTTTAATAAGTTCATTCTGCTTTCACTAGCTCATATGTACCAAGAGAAGTCTGAATTATATCTCTACACTTCATCTTGTAGAATGTTTTTAGAGAGGGACATGAAGCATTTTTAAGTCATCATAGGTAAACTTTAGGAAAAAATAGTTACACATGCATATGTAACTAAAACATAAAACGTAAAACTAGTTTATTAAATCCAGGATTTAATGGATGCTTTTGCTTAAGATGAGACTAAATTTATTTAATATTAAAAGTGAACTGATGTTAAGTAATATTTAGAAATAATTGTATATGGGAAATGTAGGCATAGCAAATATACATATATGTGAAGCTGATGCCCAAATACTTGAAAAATTGTAAAACAATGAAGTGGATGATGCCAAATAGTTCTTCCAGCTCTAATAATTCAGGAATCAGTGATTTTCCTTCACCAGAAAGAAAATGAATATATGTTTTTAAGTAACGCCAAATGTAGAATAATTGAATGATGGAAATGCAGGAAACCACTCATATGTAATCACCAAAATAATAAGACAGTGGGGATTAACACTGAGCTTTAGGGAATTTCTAGCAACTTATTTTGTAAAATAGACTCATCTTGTCACTGTGACCACTTCCCTCCATGTGAGTGTCTTTCAGCTGCACATCAGCTGTCACGCAACTGTCTTCAGACCACGTCAACCTTCGTCACTGTACGACTCAGGCCCAAAGTCCACTGACAGCGAATCTGGGATGAACTTGAGTCTGGGTGATGCCTGAGTTGGCAGCAGATGAGGCATCTTTTTCACTGAGGATTAACTGGCTCTGAGGCATGAAGTTATGATAAAGAGAAGTCAAAGGAAAGTTATTGACAAGTATACTACCTTTCCAGGAAAAAAGTGGCTTTCTAATCTCTTTTAAAGTACTCACATAAATCATTTGAACTCCATTTGATGAAGTATGCAAACTAATCTTAGTGCAGCTCATAAAAATTAGTTGCTTTAGAGCATTCAGATTCTCTATTAGTAATCGGTTGGAAACGTTCTCTCTAGATAGGATGTGAATGAGCAGGAGAGTGAGTTTGCAGAAAAACAGTGGTCCAGCCACTCAACATATGGTAGAAAATTTATTCCCCATCCCCGAGATTCATTTCCTTCACTAAAATTTCTCTATATCTGCCATCATCGTCACCATCATCATCATCATCATCATCGATTTCTGTCTATCAAGCAACTATCATCTATCTATCATTTATTTATCTATCTACCCATCTACCTTCCTATCTACACATACATACAAGATTACTACATAATTTGTAGGACCCCAGCACAAAATGAAAATATTAAGCCTTTTTACGAAAATTATTGAGAATTTCAAGATGCTGATCGCAGAGCATTAAACCATAGGGCCTGGTGTGACAACACAGGCTGAAAGTGTGTGAAGCTGGCTCTGTATATATACTTGTGTTTTATGATCCTCATTGTTCCTGTAAAATTCCATAAGCTCAAAACCCTTAACTTCATGTGTTTTGGGTAGTATTTTATCCCACACGTGTGAATAAAAGACTGAGTCAAACCATTTTGTGAAAGAGGCAGTCAGAGCAACTCCTCACTTAGAAAGTCTTTTTTTTTTTTTTGAGTCCAGATTATAATAGACAAAATATTTTTATATCCAAAAGTTCACATTACATTTTTATTTTGCCACAGAACCATGCCAATTGCTTATAATATAGGACAGTAAATGCATTTCACTGAGTTATGTGCCAAAGTGCCTTCATATTGGCTGGTCTGAGCTTCTGTTGAGTTGGTTTGCCTCCAAACCATTGTAGGTAACTTGGGACCTTTAAGTTTCTCTGAAACATAAGGGGAAATGTCTATGGAAAATGGTGAGGAATAGACATACCCATAGACATACAACCAGCCAGCCACACTAGTTCTGTTGGGTCCCCTTAGGACACTTTTGATCCTCCATGGGCCCAGCCATGTTGACTTCAGCGTTCCAGATCTTTCCCTGTTCTACCAGCCCATACCTACACCGCCTGCTCTGGAGTTCTGGCTTCTGCTTCTGGCTCCTTTTCAGAATGCCTTGCCCTTCTCAATGTGAAGTCAACTCAGCTCTGGTTCTAGTCCTGGTTTCTGACTCAGCTCTACCCTTCCTCTGCAGAAAAGCACGTCTCTGAGTGGCCATAAAGTGTGCTTGGTTCTCTTCAACTAATGATCTTATATGTTTATAAAGTCCTGAGGTAGAGAATCATCTTCAAGATGATTAGGAAAGGGTGGAAGGTGGGCAAAATAGGTGAAGGGGGTCAAAGGGTACAAACCTCCAGTTATAAAATACATGAGTCTCGGGGACATAATGTACAGCATGGTGACTATAGTTATTAATACTGTACTGTATACTTGAAAGTTGCTGAGAGAATAAATCTTAAAATTTCTCATCACAAGAAAAAATATTTGTAAATATGTTGGTGATGAATAGTAACTAGACTCTCTGTGGTGATCATTTCTAAGTGTATACAAACTGTGAATCATTATGTTGACACTTGAAACTGATATCAAGTTATATGGCAATTATACCTCATTAAAAAAGAGAGAAAAGAAACAAATAAAAAGATAGTTAAGAAAGGAAGCTGAATGAGTAAGCCAAAGTGATAATTGCGGTTATTTCTTACCCTGGGCTCCAAGGAGGCCGACCCAGTGAGGTGAACACTTTCCAAAGTGCCTGCCTTCAAAGTGGAGTAAGCCAGCCCTGCCCTGGATCATAGAGAATAGATCATAAAGGGACCTTAGGGATCAGCTAGGAATCTAACCTCTTGACTTCATATGTGAAGAACTGAGGCTCGGGGAGATTATTTCTATCTTTATAACATATATGCAAGATTGAATTGCCCACAGGATATATTCATAAACATAGTCTGGCCCATAGATGTGTCCATAAAGTCTCAGCCTGACCTTCAAAGCTTCTTCTAATTTCCTCTCAACCTCACTTTCTAACATTCCTGAGCCATATTGAACTAATTACTGCTCTTAATCACAAAAAGCACATTACCTTCTTTTTATATTTATTCATACTTTCCCTTTTCTAATGTTATTTCATCTCCTCTATTTCCTCCTAGGCCTGGTCAATTCATTTCCCATTTGCCATACACATTTCTGGGATTCCTTTTGCATTGTTATTTAGTCTGTCAGTAATATTTAAGGCTTTTGTTAATAAATTTTATCTAAACTTACTTTTCATACACTGACTGTGATTTCTATAATGTGCTACCCGTTAGGCTGGGTGTTGGGCATAGAGAGAGGAACACGGCATTCTCTGTCTTCAAGGAATTCAACGTGTAGAAAATTGATCTAATTTAAAGGACCTTAAACAGTGGCACGTGGGGTACAATTGTTGGTATACACTAGGGGGGCACAGAGAATGGGTGTCAACCAAGTCTTGGAGATACCCATGAAGGCCTCCTAGAGTAGGTCAGGCCTGAACAGAGGTTCCACAAGTCACTAGAAATTCTCTAGATTGAAAAGTTTGAGTTAAAGTATCAGAAAACAGAAAGAAGAACCCCTAATAATTCATTACTTTTCCAAGAGTTTATTCTAATACTTGCACAATTCTTTTTGATTTAACAGTAAGGAGAGCTCTGTTTCTTCTTGCACATGATTGCACTTCCTGCTTTCCACAACAAGAAAAAGAGCTTTAGACAAGCCTATATTCCAGTTAACTACTGGGCAAAGTAACTTGAAAGAAAAAGGTGTTGCCAAATAAAGCAAGACATTCTGAGTGTTCTCCAAGTAAAGTTCACTGCATTCCATGCACATGGACCAGCATGCCATGCTCTCAGAGAAAAGCAATACAGAATTAGAAAATATTAACATTATCACAATTCTTATAGACTATCTATACCAATTTCTTTTCTTTGACAAGCCTGTGAGGTGAAGGGAAAAAAAGTGATTTTTCACAAGTCTCCAAAAAAGATGAACCCAGAGTCAGAAGCAGCCTATTGTCCTAGCACATACCACACTGCTTTATTCCTCTTCCTGGAAGGACACTTTGAAGGTGAAATTCAAGAGCATTATTACCTAATGGTAAAAAGTCCTACTAAGGCCAAGTAATGATAAATGTGCCAATAACTTATGGAAAAACAGAAGCAGCATGTGTAGGCATTACTGACCAGGGCAAGAAATGATTGATAAAAGTCTAATACAGTCTTTCCTTCCAGTTAGGGTGGGGAAAGGATGATTGGGAAAATTGTGATAAAGTATAAATATGTGGACAGTGGTAGTGAACTCACTCACTTGGCCAAGAACCCAGAGTGAAAAATGATGAGTCTGCTCTATTGATTACATGCACATGGGACCCATGAGCCAGGTTTTGCCCTGTGTAGGAACAAGTGAGGGGTTCAGCAAACATCTGTGGTCTAATGGAAGCACTCACCCTGTGTGGATGGCTAATTTGATGGTGTGTTTTAATCATGGTGGGGGGTGGATTTTCTGAAACGGAGTAGAAATACCGTAATAATTCAGCTGGTAGCATTTTTATAAGGCTTTGGAAGGCACTCTCAGGAATTGCTATTTCTTCTCTTCTAAAATCCCTTAAAGGTTATCTTTTCATCAACAGAATACTCATACTTCATTTTTCAAAGGTCTCCAATGCCCATAGAAGGATTGAAATAATATAAGCCTGGGAAAATATGCCTTAAAAACCATGGTGACATTTCTTGGCAAACAACTGACAATTTCCTACATTTGGTTTCTCTCTGATGGTAATTAGTTAACAGTGTTTAACTTGGTTCAACCTTTGAGGAGGTTGTCAAGATAATGTAGCTCTATTGCCTTTTAATTATTTTAAGCATTGAAACATTGCACTGATAGGTTCTCATTCTGTGGGAGTCAAAGCTTGTAGAGGGAAGCTGATCTGAAGCTAATGGAGGGAGAGCAGTAAACTTGCTGGTTAACTGCACAAACCCTCATTGAACCCCTCCCATGTGCCAGGCTCTGTGCTTAAAGATGGAGAGTGGGAAAGAGGAATTAGCCATGGTTAATGCCCTCCAGAGGCTTAGACACACATATAACTAACTATAAACCATTTCATAAGTGATCCAATAGTGCCATACACAAAGCATTTTGAAGATGCAGAGAAGGGAGCTATCTATTCTGCCTGGTAGGGTTGACAAAGTGGCCCAGTTAATGTGCTTTCGATGGAAAATGGCCAAAAACACAGCTCAAATTGGCTTAAAGAATAAGAGAATATTTATAGAGTAGTGATGCTAATTCTTGGTCAGTGGTAGGATGGGGTTGACTTCACAGACCCTGATTTTCTTATTCTCTGTTGGGTCCATTCAGCAGGTGGGAGGGGACTTCATTTTCAGATCATGTCAACACATGGGGCATAATGGCTGTGTCAGCTCCAATACTACATTTCTCCCAGGTTCATGTATAGTAGGCATGACACCTACACATTTCATGAAGATCCAGAAGAAGTCTTTTATATCTTATTGGCTCTGAACTAATTAGGGGACATGTATTATTTTGATTGTGCCAATCAGAGTTCACCCACCACACTGTTTGGGAGTGAAGTCAGCTCCATCCAATACTCATAGGTTAAGAGCCTTGAAAAAGAACCTCCCTCAAAAAAAAAAAAAAAACAACTATTATTTTAGCAGAAGAAATTTGAATGGAGGTTGGGTGGCAAAAACAAGTGATATGTGAGCTGGATATAGAAACTGGAAGATAGGAAATGAAGTTAGGTGTGGACAGCAGTCTGCCAGGCAGGCAGCACTCGGAGAGGGATGCCAACACAAAAGTGTGAAAACAGGGGTTTTTCAGGAAGCAGCAAACATTTGGTAAATGAATGGTGAGTCATCAAAAATGACCTAAATGCCAACTACATGATTAACAGCTGTATTACTGTCTATCTATCTTAATTGCTTATTTCTAAGGGTTTATTTTTAGAGTATGCATGTTGTCTCTTGAGAGAAATGTACATCTAACTTGGTGATTTGGATCTGGGAGACACATCCCAGGAAAGGAAGGTAGGAAAATAGGAAGTCCTCTGCCTGTTTCTATGTACAAATCCCAAAGCATCCTAAAAAGGTGTGCTACATTCATCTTCTTTCTCTGCCCATTCATCACAAGATAAGAGTACTGATGATTTAGCAAGAGTGAAATCAGTATGCGTTGATAATTATTGCATCCACAATGGAAAATTGTTTCTTGCCCACATGAACTCTATTCCACTTCCAGACTTTATGACACAGAAATCATTGAAAAAATAATGATTGTGTCACCATCTCTATGGTCAAGACCCACTGAATAAATTACCTGGACTCATAATTTTAAGGTCTAGTCTAATTGGTCACAGCGATCGCTGTTCCATTCTCCTTATTTGAAGGCAAACTGTGGTTTAGGGAACTTTGATAAAAACTGTGGTTAATGTAGTATTATGCAAAGAAAAAAATATATGGAAATAAACTAAGTTTTAAGTCTGACTCTGCTATTTTCCAGAAGGGGATACATTATTTTTCCTTCCTGAGTCCTAGCATCCATAGGGTTCAAACAGGTTTGACTACTGAGGATCACATGTATTTCCAGCGAGGTGAAGTATCCTCTTGTGTTGTTGAAAAAAATCAGACTAGGTAAGGCACTTGGTCCTTCTCGCGTACTGTTTACTTTGCCCAGGGCATTATGCTTTTCTCCCCAAATCTTCATGTTTTAACTTTGCCTGGATAATTCGTACCTATGAGAACTGACCTTAGAAATGCCACTTAGTGTTTCTCTGACCCTTCTAGGAGTTCCCTCCCTTCTTTGAACACCAAAGCAGCTCACTGTCCTTCCCTCCTTAGAGCCCCTTGACTGGTCTAATTCCTAGACCACTAGTCTAGTTTCCTCTTGACTCCATGAGGGTGGGAAACATATCGATGCTTTGCACTATTGCATTATTCCCAGGGACCAGCACAGAGCCTCACCTGTCACAGGCGATCATGTGTTGAATGAATGAATGAACCAGTGAGTACTTTAATGGGACATCGAAGTCATGTGCTTAATGACTGAGGTTCTAGGGTAACAGCCTGCTGAGAAGCAGATCTGTAGTCAGTTTGAAGTTACCTTGACTCACGTGGGCAAAAAGTCTTCATGATCCTTAAAGTATATGTGCACACTATTATATCTCCATTTCTGTCAATCAACACCTTAGTTTATTGAATGGGAGTTTCAACACAGAGAAAATAGCACCAGACTTTGAAAATGCAGGCACAAGTTCCAGCTCTGCCCTTCCTAAGCCTTTTAATATCATTATTTCACCTGTCTGAGCCTGTTTACTAATTGACAGATGAAGAATAATAATCATTGTGCATATATGAAAACATAAATAAAATTCAATTTATTTACTTTCTATATGTTAATTATTAATATATATTAAATTAAGAGTTAGTAATATGTAACTTCATATATATATATATATATATACATACATATGTATATATAGGTGTGTGTATATATATATATATGAGCCTGGTTAAGGTATTATACAGGTTAAATAAGAAAATAGAAAGCTTTGTAAAATGGAAAGTGACATTTTAAAAAAAGTAACACCACAAGACCAAATCTGCCCCTGGAATGCATGCAGGATCTGAACCAGGAGAGTTCAGGTCAACCTTGGTAAGAGAAACTTTCCAGCTCTCTCTCTCTCTTCTCCCCTTTTAGTCGTCAGTGATCAATGGACTTTGGTTGGCAAAATGAATGACCTGTGCATGGTATTCTTTCTTTTTGGGTAAAGTGAGATGCCACGGGCAGTGGCCCCCTAGAGAATTCTGTACCGGCAGCAGAGACCCATCTCACCACAGCTCTTTTCCTTCATTTGTAAACTTGTACATAGCTTAAGGAAAATTCATTCAACATCTTCTGATTCATTACTCTTTGATTACTAAAACATTGTTTTGCTAAATTAATTTCATATCCAGAAGGCTCACAACTTCACTGTATAGGTCTTTTTAATGTTTTTGTTCTAGAAGCAGAGGGAACAGAGCCATATTGTGAACCCCACCCAGTCTTGCATACATGTAAACAAACCCTTACAAGTTTGAGATTGGTTTAACATTTAGAATTTAGCATTCATGCTGATTCTAAATACAGTCAAAAGAACCCAACTCTCTTTCAGTAAGTGAACTTTCAATTTCCCAATAAGAAAACCACGGTATCGGACTGTGCTAAACCTGACTCAACATTGAATTTGTTGTATAATTAATATTAATTGAATATGAATTGATTTTGTTCTTTTGGCTAATGGAGTAATTTTAAAAGAAAAGCTTGTTTCAGTAATTAAGCAGATTAAAATAGACAACACATATTTCTTGTTTAATCAGTCCAATAATTGAGTTCCACTAGTTTAAATTCACATCTATTCCCTATGTAATCAAAGTTAAATGCTTTGTTTGTCCTAAAACTAAAAAATATATGGATAGCACATTTAACCCAGAGAATCACATTTCAAAAATCACCATGAGTAAAGATGTGTTATTCTTACCTAAAGTTCATCAGGGAATAGGCTTTCCCTGAAAGTGTATGTACTGAGGTTGTTTCTGAAGCCACACTAATGAGAACAACATGCCTGGGATGACACAGGCATATCACATTGCAGGCTTTATAGTACTGTGGGCCCCCACATGTAAATAAAGCGACCACAGCAACATCAACAATGGCCCAAACACAGGAGCATGTTAGCAACTGTACAACAGAGCTCACTGTGGTGCTGTAGATCAAAACAACAGCACAGCTGGGACAGAAACCTGATGTATGCAATTTTCATTCTTAAGGACCTAGAAGGGATTTAAAACTCATAGACTGAGGGAATGGGAGAGATTCCATGAGCTTCCAGCAGCAAAATTCTTTCATGCATAGAGGAAGCTATGACTCACAATATCCAACATATTATTGGAGGAGAAGAATACAGTTAGAAAACTGATATTATCTGACTTCAAGACTTACTATAAAGCTACAGTAACCAAGACAGTCTGATATTGGTGAAATAATAGAAAAAATGGATTAATGGGATGGAAGAGAGAGTCTAATTATAGAATCACATAAATATAGTCAACTGATCTTTGACAAAGGAGCAAAGGTAGTCTTTTCAACAATGGTAATGTAACAACTAGACATTCAACTGCAAAAAAATAAATGAATATAGACACAGACCTTACACTCTTTAAAAAAATTAACTCAAAATAGATCACAGACCCAAATGTAAAACACAAAACTATAAAAATCCTAGAAGATAACATAGGAGGAAACCTAGATGATGTTGGGTAAGGCAATGACTTTTCAGATACAACACCAAAGGCACCATCCATGAAATAAATAATTGAGAAGCTGGACTTCATTAAAATTAAAAGCTTCTGTTCTGAAAAAGACAATACCAAGAGAATTAGAGGACAAGCCACCAACTGGGAGCAAATATTTGCAAAAGACACATCTAATAAAGGACTGTTATATAAAATACACAGAGTACTCTTACAACTCATCAGAAAGGTAACAACCCTTTAGGGAACAATTTAAAAAATGGGCCGAAGACTTCAACAGATACATCATTTAAAGATGATATAGGGCTTCCCTGGTGGCGCAGTGGTTGAGAGTCCGCCTGCCGATGCAGGGGACACGGGTTCGTGCCCCGGTCTGGGAGGATCCCACATGCCGCGGAGCGGCTGGGCCCGTGAGCCATGGCTGCTGGGCCTGCGCTTCCGGAACCTGTGCTCTGCAACGGGGGAGGCCACAACAGTGAGAGGCCCGCGTACCACAAAAAAATAAAATAAAATAAAAAAAAATAAAGATGATATAAAGATGGCGAATAAGCATAAGAAAAGGAGGCATATCATATCAGGAAAATGCAAATTAAAACAACAGTAAGATACCACTACACCCCATTAGAATGGCCATAATCCAGAACACTGACAGCACCAAATGCTGGTGACAATGTGGAACTCCCTTTCATTGCTGGTGGGAATTGGGTGCAGCCACTTTGGAGACAGCTTGGTAATTTCCTACAAAACTAAATGAACTCATCACATGACCCAGAAATTGTGCTCCCACAATCATGCCTCTTGGTTTTTACCCAAAGGAAATGAAAAGGTATGTCCACAAAGAAATCTTCACATGGGTGTTTATAGCAGTTTTCATCATAATTGCCAAAACTTGTCAAAATTTGAAAGCAACCAAGATATAGTAGATGAGTGAATAAATAAATGGTAGTACATACAGACAATAGAATATTAGTTAGCTATAAAAAGCAATGAGCTGTCAAGCCATAAAAAGACATGGAAGAAATTTAAATACATATTACCATGTGAAAGAAGCCAATCTGAAAAGGCTATGTACTCTATGATTCCAACTATGTGGAAGAGGCAAAACTATGGAGAGAGTTAAAAGAGAATTGGTTGAGAGGATTAAGGGGAGGGCAAGGGAGGGATGAATTATCAGAGCACAGAGGGTTTCAGGGCCATGAAACTACTCTGCATAATACAGTACTGTTGGATACCTGTCATTATACACTTGTCCAAACCCACAGAATGTACAAAACCAAGAGTGAACAATAATGTAAGGAGATATATGTATACATATAGCTGATTCACTTTGCTGTACAGCAGAAACTAACACAACATTGTAAAGCAACTATACGCCAATAAATATTAATTAAAAGAAATAATGTAAACTATGGACTTTGAGTTATATGATGTCAATGTAAGTACGTCATTCATAACAAATGTACCATTTGATGGGGTATGTGATAATGGGGGATGCTGTGCATGTGGGGGGGTCAGGGGGTAGAGGGGAATTTCTGTACCTTCCCTCAACTTTGCTGTGAACCTAAAGCTGTTCTAAAAAAATGAAGTCTACTAAAACAAGCAAAATGTAGCCACCATGCTGTGAAGAGGTAATGAGGTCCCTGGATACATCCCTGCCTGAACCCCCAGGAATAGCCACGACCCACTTGCCTACTCTGTGAGGGAAGCCTTCCTTAAAGCAGATCCCACCCCCGTGCCACCCAAGGAAACCAACAAGGCTGACTCTGCATGAAACAGGCCAGCACAAATTAGTTGAAAACAAAAATGATTACTATTCTTTTGAGCCACTGAATTTGGGGGGTGATTTATTATACAGGAGTAGGCAACAGAAGCAGGGAATCAAGAGATAAGGGCCCTAATTTCAAGTCAGCCAACAATGTATCATGAGAGCTTGGAAAATTCTTTAGTTGCTTTGGCTTTCAGCTGAATTTTGCACTAAGCCACAGACTCCTTTGGCCCTCAGATCACCGAAATAACTTCCAAATGTCTTCCTTACAAATACAAGCTTGCCTTTCAGAGATGCTCCTACCTAAAATATTTTCCTCTTCTCCATGGATATATATATATATATATATATATATATATATATATATATATATATATATATATATATATATATATATATATATATATATATATATATATATATATATATATATATATATATATATATATGAAGTACAGGCTTAAATAAAGAAATACGGGAACAGATTTCTTATTCAGGAAATTCAGAGCTTTACATAGTAATAAACATTTTGCTTCCTGCTTAAAATTCTTCCTGGGGAAACTCATGGAAATCGTGCATGTGTGCATTCAAGTCAATTGTTCTTAAACTCATTCTGCTGTGCACAAGTGACAGATTGGCATCTGGAGTCACCTTCCCGAGGGAGCCTCCACTTTCCTGAAGTTGTGTAAGTTCTAAGTCTGGCTGGGTACATCCACAATCTCCAAACTGTCTGGGGAGACCTGAAGCCTTTTCCCAAGGCTGGGTCTCACCTCAGAGTCACTGAGCTTGTCATAAAGGACACAGCTCCACTCCCAAAGCAGGGAAGCTATTGTGGCAACTTACTGGGAGGGGATGATAAGACATTTAGGTGAGATATTAGTCCCCTGAGGTATTTAGTGAAAGGAGGATGCCAAGGTCTACCTTTATGATGATACTCAAGGAGAGACATAAAACTATGGGATTAGAAGTCCTTCAACTTTGCTCCCCTGGATCCCCAATTTTATCAGTTTACTGTGAAATCAAGTCATTCTCAGATTTTCTCAAAGGGACTGTTTGGCCATTGACCTTTAAAGATCTTGCTGTGAGGGGTCATTTGGAAATCTGTACAATCTGAGCTACAACCCTAAATGCTTGCGTGCCTTCCAGTAGAAGACTACAATAGCAACAGTGTAAGACTTAACCTTGTAAAACTGTGCTGTTGGAATTATCGTTAATGCTGGTGATCCAGAGATCTGATTCTGAAAAAAAATTATCCTGTTTCTTCTGCAAAAATAAAGCTGATGGTTATATTATTCCAGCAGCACTGTGTGATCAAGAGCCTTTCTCATCATGGGAAAAGGAAGAAACTGCAGCATCAGGTAATACTTGCCCTTTTAGCCTACCTGGAACGACCAGCAGCCTCTCTGACCGTTTAGACACACCCTCTGCTGGACTGGTGTTAAAAGAAAATTACCTGGTATGCACAAGGCCATTTATGTGAATGGCAAACCTCCCCAAAGGGAAGACAGACTGAGCCCCTGTGCGGGGGCCTCTCCTCCATCTTGTGCAGACCACCGAGTGGCCCCCATGTGATGCTCCCCTTGATGATTACCCTGCCCCCATGCAAGATGAACTTGCTGAAATAGTGCTAATCCCATCACTCTTCTGTTCAAAATGTGTCCCTCCTTCTCTTTTTGCCTCCAGAACACAGGTCTCCTCTCCTGCTGGCCTCCTGGCCCACCTACCATCGCAATGATATTTCCAAGCAGCCCACTTTACCTGCACTTCCTTTGTCTTATCAGTGACTTATGGTTGCTTGCACATATTTCTATGCATTCCCATCTCCTTTACCTGGCTTCTACTGTTCTCCCCACGTGGACTGCCTTTGTCTCTATCCACTTGTCCAGAACGTTTAAGATGAGATCAATTGCCACTTTCCCCATTATACCATCTCTGACCCTTCTCACATGAAAGGACTCTCTAGCAATTGAGAATTTACCAAAAGTTCTCTAACTTTTCTTATACAAGGCAAGACCACCTGGCCGTGTCAGTATTGAGAGCCACATCTTCCTCTAGATTATAAGTTGCTTAAGAGCAAGGTTGTACACAATACAACTAATGCATTTTGTGTTGAAGAACAGAATAAATCACCTTTTTTGTTCTCATCCAACCTGCAAGTACAAAATAGATGGCTTGATTCAATATAGTAAAACTTCTATTAACAGCAATCAGATGAATTGACATTTAAATTTAATTGAATCTTCACAAAACCCTTTGAGGAAAACTAGCTAGGTGTGTGATCACTAGGTCCTATGGTACTATGGGTTAAATTGTGTCCCCTAAAAAGATGTTGATGTTCTAACCTCTAGTACCTGTGAATGAGACCTATCTGGAAATTGGTTTTTTGTAGGTGATCAAATTAAGATGAGGTCTTTAGGGTGAGCCCTAATGTAATAAGACTGAGTTGTTAGAAAAAGGGGAAATTTGGACACAGGTGCACACAGGGAGAACACAGGTAAAGATGAAGACAGACATGGGGGTGATGTATCTCTGAGCCAAGGAACAGAGAAGATCACCAGCAAAACACCAGAATCTAGTAAAGAGGCCTGGAACAGTTTATGCCTCACAGCCAACACCTTGATTTCAGACTTGTAGCTTCAGGAACAGTGAGCTAATAAATTTCTCTTGTTTAAGCCACCCAGTCTGTGTTACTTTGCTGTGGCAGCCCTAATGCACTAATATGTGTAGTCTGTATATTTTAACTTTATAGAAAACCACCAATCCCATAGCCAAAGTGGACACATCACATTGTATGACAACCAGAAACATGAGTATCCAATTGCTTTCATCCTTGAAAACACTTGGCATTTTTAATTTTATCCCTTCAAGCCAGTATGTCATGATATCACATTGTGGTTTTAATTTTCATTTCCCTGATTACTATTGACTGTGACCATGCTTATTTACCACCTTCATATCTTTTTTGGTAGAGTATTGATTCACATATTTTTCCATTTTATTTATGTGATTATCTCATTATTGAATCAAAAGTTAAATTCTGTATACAAATTTTTATCAAGTGTGTAGTTAGCAAATGTTTACTCTCAATATGTGACTTGTCTTTTCACTTCTTCATCAATGTCTTTTGAACAGAAAAAGAAATTTCAAATTTGATTAATTTTAGTTGATCAATATTTTTATTTCTGGTTCATTCTTTTTGTATAACATCAAAGAAATATTTGCCTAACTCAAGGTCTCAAAAATTTTCTGCATTTTTCTAAAATTTTACAGTTTTATCTTTTATATTTAGTTCTGTATTTGATGTTGACTTAAATTTTTGTATACAGTTCAAAGGAAGATTTGAAATTCATTGTTTTGCATATGGATGTTACCTGGGTCCAGTGTCATTTGTTGAGAAAAAAAAAATTCTTTTTCTCATTAGGTTACTTTGGCACATGTGTTAAAAATCAATTAATCTGACGTGTAGATCTATTTTTAGATTATCTGTTGTGTTTCATTGATCTACATGTCCATCCTCACACCTTACACTTTCTTTATTATTGTAGTTATATAGAAAATCTTGACATCAAACATTGAGCATAGCATTTTAGAAATCTAGGTTGACTTTTTCTTTTCTTTCAGTACTTTAAAGACGTCGCTGTCTGGTTTCTGGTTTCCATTGTTTCTGATAAGGAATTGGCTGTCATCTTTATCTTTTTTCCTTCCTATGCAATATATCTTTGTAATCTGAACTTTAAAAAAAATTTCTATTTGTCACTGTTTTAAACAATTTGACTATAGTGCTTTTTTTTTCATTTTTCTTGTGTTTGGGGTTTCTTGAACTTCTTGACTCTGTGATTTCTCATGAAATTTGAAAAAAAATCAATTATTATTTATTTTTACTAGTGATTTTTTCTGCTTGCCCCTCCTCCCATTTCCTTCGGAACTCCAATTACATGTATAGTATGCCACTTTGTGTTTTTCCAAAGCTCACTCAGTACTGTTCACTTTTTCCAGTCATTCCTTTCTCCACATTTCATTTTGGTTAGAGCCTATTGTTATGTCTTCAAGTTACTAATAATTTCCTCTACCTTATCTAATCTGCTGTTAATCCTATTCAATGTGTTTTTTGAATCTCAGGGGATATAGTTTTCATGGATAGGAGTCCAGTTTGGACCATGTTTATATCTTCCGTCTCTTCTTAAAATACACGATCTTTCCTTTACATTTTTTAGGTACCACACACCACAGTGCCGGGGTCCCATACCTACTGTGGTCTTGATTTACTGACACAAACACACAAGTTGTGTGCACCACTGTGTGGATGCACATCTGCTTCCTGAATTGTCCTGTGTTATCAACCCAAAGGGAGCCACTTGGTCAATCCTTGAGCTGAAAACCTAGTTTAGTTTGGAGTTCTGATCAGGGCATTAGGAAGCATTTGTGAATGAACTAGATTGGTGACATGTGACAAAATATTTTCCACAAAAAAGCCATCTTTCACGGAAAATGCTAGTCTCTGAAAATAATAAGCTCATACATTTTTACAGAAGATTGTGATTTTCCTCACCACTCCCTGTGTATTTCAAGTGCTATCCTTAAGAGCACTGCATTGCATGAATATTATACCAAAGCTCAGTTAGAATCAGTAACTCCACCAAGGTCATGTGTCTGATAAATGAAAAAGTCAAAATTGGCACTCAGGTTCTCAAACTCCCAGTTACTGTGGCTTCCACTTACAGCCAACAACATCAGAATCACCCTCAAGCCTTTCAAAAGTTCCTGGGCAGATCTCACCCAAGAACCACTCTGTCAAAATCCCTAGAATCGAAACTTGGCCGTGTCCATTTCTCAAAAGTTCTAATGTATAGCAGAGTGGGTTTTTAAATGTAAAGCTTATGATCTTTCTATGACAGCATTTCTAATTCAATTCAGACACCACACTCAATATTAACTGAAATCTTTACAAACCCAGATTTAGAAGAATGACTTTTTTCTCTCCTACTCTCTGTTCTGCTGGTTTGTTTCCTATAGATTGATGTGGATAATTTATATTAAGCCTCTATACTCTTTCTTTATGAATACTCTTTCTTTATGTATAGAACACAGTCAAAACTCAATAAGTACTCAGAACATACCCACTGTTAACATAAAGTGCTAATACCATATGCAATAACATGCTGGATAATTCTGAATTTTATATTATCTCAAAGAATTTTTTAAAAGATGCAGGCTTACCTGTCTCTGAGGCAAAGGTCTTTTACTGCTAACTTGTGTGTAAGAAAAAATGCTGCCTGATTTCCTAGCCTTGAGGCAAGGAGATTTTTCAAAGCAAAGGTCACCAATTCTTTGGGTGCATAAGACGTTAAAGTTGGGAACAATATAAATGCATTCAACTTTATTGCTTTTAAAGAACATACAAAACAAAACATTGACAATAAAACCCTCAAAGTGGCTGAAAGTCCACATACTCAAGAGGATCTGGAGGGAGCTTGCTTAAATACACAGATTGGAGTGAACTGCAAATAAGTCTGTCTCACAGTGCTAAAAATAGCTCAGTCTATTAACTTGCTTAAAAAGTGACCCCAAAATCATTTTTACTCTTTTGTCTTAAAAGAAGAATTTCAAACTCATTTCTCTAAGAAATACTACAACTTTGGAGTTAGGAAGGTCCGGTTGACTGTGGTTGTTTTCTACAGCAAAATCTCTATAAACATTTGGGAAGGTCGGAGAACAGTAGCTGTGCGCCTCACTGGCAAGCCTAGTGATGTGAAGCGTGCACCTTCCAGGGAGTTTTTATTGTAGAGGCGAGTGTTTGCCTTTGTAGATGGGCTTTGCAAATGTTTTGAAGTGTGTAATATCCACAGAGTAAACATTGCCCTAATTTACTGACACTCTTTTTGCAGATTGTCCAACGCTACCACTCACCTGTAAAAAGCTAACTTTAATGCTCAGGCCATATGACCAATATTAGTCATGAGTATGGCTTGGTGATAATTTACTTGGTAATGTCTTCACAGACCAGCTGCAGTATGCTGCAACAATCATTTGTTTTGCTGGCAAGAGTTTTTAAGCAGAATATTTTCAGAACTTCAGGGAGGTAAATATTTGATTTTAAAGAGTTAATATTGGCCAAGAATTTTTCAAATGTCTCCTTGGGTCACCTAGTGTTTATTTTGGCCACTCAAAAAAATATCATGAACCAGAAAACTGTTGAGCCATTTTTGTGTTTCCAATTTATTTATTTATTTACTTTTTGTTCCCAACTTTTCTTTTTTTTTTTTTATGTAAAGATATTTTATGTTAAATATAGCAGTGTGTACATGTCAATCCCAAACTCCTAATCTATCCCTTCCCCTCCACCCTTCTCCCCGGTAACCATACGTTCATTCTCTAAGTCTGTGAGTCTGTTTCTGCTTTGTAAATAAGTTCATTTGTATTGATATCATTTTTTTTAGAGTCTGCTTATAAGCTATATCAAATGATATTTGTTTTTCTCTGTCTGACTTACTTCACTTAGTATGATAATCTCTAGGTCCATCCATGTTGCTGCAAATGGCTTTATTTCATTCTTCTTTATGACTGAGTAATATTCCATTGTATATATGTACCACATCTTTTTTATCCATTCCTCTGTTGATGGACATTTAGGTTGCTTCCATGTCCTGGCTATTGTAAACAGTGCTGCAATGAATATTGGAGTGCATGTAGCCAATTTAAAATTAGTTACAGAAAACTGTTTTGTAATTGAGTTCTAACAGTTTTTTTACTATATATATATATATATATATATATATATATATATATATATATATAGAGAGAGAGAGAGAGAGAGAGAGAGAGAGAGAGAGAGACTTATAGAGCAAAACAAAAAGCCTACATTTCCAGGACAAAGCCTAGTACTTTCTACAGCTGTTGCTCTGTTCATGCTGCTCCCCTTTCCTCTCCTCTCCTCTCTGCACACCTGGAATCCTTCCACCTTTCAGAAAAGGACTCCCTAAAGACTCCCACCTCTTCCAGGACACCGTGCTTTTCCCTCCCTTGGAAGCCCCACTTCCCTCTACACATTTCACACATCTTGAAGTCCCTGCAGTTTAGAGACATCACTTTTCAAGTTAAACGTTGGTTTTATGCAACTGTGCACACATTTGCCTTGTATTCTCTCCTGGGTGTCCAGTGTGCCTGGGGCAGGGAGCTTGCCTTTGCTGCTTTATGTTTCCTCTCATGAGATCCCCCAAAAAGACCTTTACCAAATAGCATTTCAATGCACATGAACCAATTATAAAGTCATGTCTATGTTGGTGCATTCAAAGGTGACATGGTTAAAGAGTATATTCCATACTGACAAGTACATTTAGGAAAGGGTCTGTTTCTATATATTTCTCTTCAAAACTCTGAGGAAAAAATGTTCTAGCTTTTGCTCTTTGCATCATTATTTTTCCATTGCTACCTTTTCCATTTTCCATTAAAAGCAGAAGAACCCCTGTTGACAAGAGTTAGAAGATGAGTGAAGTAAACATCTGAGTGGGCCAGACTGTAATTCTTGCACATTGGAAAGGACTGAACACATACTAATCACACATGTAGAGCCCACCAGATGTGTAAATGTCATAACTTTGTAAGCAGGCTGGGCAGAGAAGTGCACTTCTGGACACTTGCTTCATTAAGCAGAATCATCTCTCCTAAGAACAGTCAATGTCTTCCCCACACCCTGATTGCATTTTGCAGCCAAACATTGCAGGGCAGAATGAAAAGTGAGTTTGACTCACAGACATAGAAAACAGATTTATGGGTACCGAAAGGGAAAGGAGGGGGAAAAATAGGAGTTTTGGATTAACAGATACACACTACTATATATAAAATAGATATCCAGCAAGGACCTACTGTATAGCACAGGGAACTATACTCAATATTTTGTAACAACCTAAATGGGATAAAAAATTAAAAATAATGGATATATGTAGCTTTTATTTCTTTTTCTTCTCTGACCCCTGGGCATATACTCAGAGAAAACCATAGTTCAAAAAGATACATGCACCCCAATGTTCATTGCAGCACTATTTACAACAGTCAGGACATGGAAGCAACCTAAATGTCCTTCAACCAATAAATGGATGAAGAAGATATTGTACATATATACAATAGAATATTACTCATCCATAAAAAGGAATGAAACAGTGCCATTTGCAGAGACGTGGGTAGACATAGAGACTGTCATACAGAGAGAAATAAGTCAGAAAGAGAAAAACAAATATCATATAATATTGCTTATACGTGGAATCTAGAAAAATGGTACAGATGAAATTATTTGCAAAGCAGAAATAGAGACACAGATGTAGAGAACAAACTTATGGATACAAAGGGCAGAAGGGGTCAGTGATGAGTTGGGAGATTGGGGTTGATATATATACACTACTGATATTATGTATAAAATAGATAACTAATGAGAACATACTGTATAGCACCACGAACTCTACTCAGTGCTCTGTGATGACCTAAATGGGAAGGAAATCAAAAAAAGAGGGGGTGTATGTATCCGTATAGCTGCTTCACTTTGCTGTACAGTAGAAACTAACACAGCACTGTAAAGCAACTATACTCCAATAAAAATTTTAAAAAATAAATAAAACTAAGTAGGAAAACAGAAAAGCCAGAGCCATAGATTTTGATAGTGGGAAGAGAAGAAGAAAATCAGAGGAAGAATGGATAATGGACAGATTATTTCCACTTGTGTTTAAAAAAAAACGAAAAAAAAAAACTAGTAGGCACCTTTCCTGTGTTTGAATGTCTGTAGTTCTCTCCTTAATTTGGGCTTATAGATGGCAGTTTTTTTTCATGCCTTTCTGTTTGTTTATTTTGTCTCACTTTTAAAGCAACTCTGAGGTAGTGGCATTGCTTTTTTTTTTTAATAAATGAAGAGTCTGCAGTAACTTGTGCAAACAGCTGCTGTGTGCTGAGCTACAACTTATGACAGCGCCCCCTTCTCCGCCCCACCAACCTCTTTCCCCTTTCAGACGTGCGTGTGCACAGGAAGGACCTGTGAGTCTTGTTAAACCACAGACTCTGATTCAATAGATATGAGTCTGGTGCAATACCTGAGAATCTATGGGTCCACCAAGCTCTCAGGTAGTGCTGCTGACCTCAGACCATGCTTTATGTAGCAAGGTACTATGTGCGTTACTAAAGCAAACTTTTCTGAAATTTAAGTATCTAGCTCTTCATTCTTATTTTTCTGGTGGTCATTTCTGACCCTCTAAAATATTCTTTAGAATTTCAGGGAGCCATTATTGTACCCATTTTATTATTTAGTCAACTTAGACCCCTCCAGTGAAAGTGAATTTTCTAAGTTCCCACAACCAGTAGAAGGTGATAGCATAGAAAGTCAAATACAATTTTTGAATTCCTTAGATTCAAACTATTTGCTTCAAATTACCACAGGTGTACCAGACAGTGCTACTCTGAGAATTAATCAAGGTCATGCAAATAAGGAATATAGAAGTCTTAGAACTTTTCCTACCATGTAGGAAGCAGTTAATAAATGTCAGCATTTATTATTGAGATTGTGATAAACTAGAAACAATGGGCTAAAGTTAGTGAAATTGACACTGTTCAAGTTGTAGAGGATGATGGAGCATAAGCTGTGTAAATAACTCAATATTTCATTGACAAATAACTCTACACAAGTCAATGGTGCGATGCTGCTGCCCAGACACAAAAGCAACCTTGGGTTCCATTAAAAGAAGCACATCGCTCTGGACACTGGTTAGGAGGCAAATCACAAAGTTGTCACATGTTAACAAAGTTGATGCAAGAATCTTGTTTTCTATGGCCCCAAGGGGTTCATCTTAGCATATTTATCTTTCAAATAATATAAGAAAGCCTTATTGTAACTATTCCAGTTAGTTGAATTATGATACTAATAAACACCCATTGGAATAAATTCAGTCAATAAAGAAGAGTCTAAACACACAGTAACAACCAGTGTTAATTTGTTTGGTCAACAATGTTGATACTTTCCTATCTAAGGGAAAATTTTAATAGTTTAGATTATCCAACAGTGACTGTTTTTGAAGCAGTGTGTTGTTTCCTGTCACTGAGAATTGTCCAAGAGCCCTCACATTGCAAGGAGATAATGGCATTGATTTGGCTGTCGGAAATTAATGCACAGAAGTGTCCTTTTAGGTCTAAGATTCCTAATACACACTTTTTATTAGAGCTACCAGCAAAAGGCAATTCTACAGAGCCTAAAGCTAAGGAAATCTACCAAACCATTGCCCACAGGTGTTTGAAAAGGAATGGGAGATGTTTGGGGAAGTCTCTTGAAGTGTCTGGGGTCTTGGCAGGGATTTTGAGGGTGGGAAATACTAAAATATGTAGAAAGGGTTTTATAGTGATTTCCAACAACCCAAGCCCTAAATTTGAAAATCTGTTTGTAGGTAATGACTCATTTGTCATGATTAGTTTTGAATGAAAACAGAAATTAAAACTACTTGGAATTATGTTTTAAAGTAGGATCACTTCTCTCAGGTGGTTATCACAAATAGCTATCAGGTGAGGCATGAGTTAATGAAGTTTTGTTCTTGTATATTTTGCTATACTCTTTCAATTCCTTCTTGTGTAACAGAGAAGAGAAGGAAACATTATCTAGCTTTCAATCTCCCAAAACATTGTGGATAAAATTTACTCTTACCCTTAGTAATGAACAGCCAAACACTTCATTGTAGAGCCCTTTGCATTTATTTTTGTCAGTTTCGAATGAATATTTGTCATGTGCCTAAAAGAACATGTTTAAATGGTTGTTAAAATTTGCTTCTTTTCAATTAAAAAAAGAACAAAGAACTGGAAATAAGTGTGAATACCGCTGCATTTCATGTTCATTAGTACTAAACAGCCTTAATAAGAACATGCACTAAAAACGTGTCATTCCTAATCTTTGTGAAGTCAATGTCTTGAATTGTATCTAAAGGCTTTTTAAGTAATACAAAGCTATTTAGTATTCACGGCATGGCATTTTTTTTTTTTTTGACGAGGACAAAAGTAACTATATTTAAGCTCACACAGTAGAATACCTTTTACATGCTCCATATGCAGTTCTCTCAAATTTATAGCTCTACCCCACCAAACACTAAATTTAATACTCTGCTATGTGGTGAAATACAGACCCTTGGATCTGATTCATTTCAGTTGTTTTTGAAAATTGAAAAATAAATAAATGAGTAAGTAAATAAATTATGAGTAAAACGACTTTCACCTTGCATTATAGAATTGTGAAAAAAAAGACAAGGGTTTTTGTTTGTTTGTTGGAGTTCCAAATTTTTAGCACTGGATGAAAAATTTTGGGATTTGCTCTACAGGACTTTCAGGAAGATGCTTGCTTTTTGACAATTCTGAAAGTGTGTACTTTATGCATTTCATACATGTGACTTCCTTTGGCTAATTCACAATCCTCTGTTGATGATTGTCTTTATGACTTGAATCTTAAGTGCATAGCTTAGTATAATGCTGACATACTTTTAAACATCCCTGAGCATGTAGTAAGGCTTGAAATTCTCAGTGATAAAGTCAGATCTTGCAATGTCATTGACTTGAAGCATGCAACTCAGAGGTCAGTGGTGTTAAGTTACAAAATGTGGTCCTTAATGGGTTGACCAAGACCATCTCTCTCATCCTTCCCTGTGCCCTCCAGCTGCACTCACCCATTCCCTGACCTGCTCCTTCTCACTCTTGCCTCTTTATCTTGCACTTTTTCATTCCCCTCTTCACGTCTCTTCTTTCACCTCTCAGTTCCAGAGTCGTCTGCAAGAATCCCAGAAACCAGCTTCCGTAATACCACACCATTTTGTCTGCTGGTGTCCTCCCTTTCTTCCTACAGGGTCTGTGCATCCTGTGACCTCATTATATGGGACACATTGAAATCACCGAATACTAGGCTTTCTCCCTACTGGTTTGAGAGCAGCTGGAGGACAGGTGCAAGTCCAATTCTTACCCCCAGGGACTGCTAGCTACATAGTTTGGGGTTTTGCTTTAAAATATAAAGAATTAGAAACCTTCTGGTCACATTTCCTCATTTGCAAAATTATCAGTTTGGCCAGTATTCTACTAGGATGTCATAAGAATGAAACAGGTGACTTTGTTTGATATCTCATTTAAAAGTGCCTTTAATCATGGTCTTGGTGTCTTCACAAGCTCTTTGATGTGAACTGAAGACATTTCTTTTAATATCTTGTTGTTCATAATTCACAATTCTTTAAAAACTGAAATAAACATAAGATGTTTTTAAACATTATTTAGTAAGTCTTGACTATAGATTGGGCATTTTTTCCTCCAACAAAAAAAATATATATGTTCTATATATACATATATATCCATTCATTCATCTATTGAATCTCTAATAGGTGCTAAGAAATGAGTGACATGCCTGTGGGCTTACAAATCCCTGTAGAAGAGGAAATTAGAGAACCCACCCAAGCCCTTCCTCCCCAAACTCTTGTCTTGCTCCATACCCAGTCTCTATAATTGTTCAAGCATGATACAGCATGTCACCTCATAGTCCCTCTTCCCGGGAACTATTCAACTGGATGCCAGGTTGCTATTCAACTGGTTCAATAACATTTGGTGAAAACAAACTCTCCTTTTCCTTTACAAAGTGGCATAGACTGTTCACATAGTGTATTTTTCGAATTTCTCTTTGTAAATGAGACAAATGTCATGAAATAAGTTGCTGTGTGTGTGTGTGTATGTGTATAAAATAAGAAAGAACTTCTATACGGAAAACTGTACCTTTGGCTGATACCATCATGATAAATTTTGCTACAAATGTTAGAAAATATTTTTCCTTTCAAGTTATTCCTTGTTCTTATAAAGAAAAGGACCCCCATTGATGCATAAGGGCTTTAGGCCAAAAATGAACCAATTGTGAAGATACTTGAAGATCCATAAACTATAAGATAAATGAAACCAATAACGGATGCCAGATGCCAACCACTAACTGGCTGGCAGGTGCAGTTTAGGGCAGGAGTATTTTGACAAGCTAGGCAATCAAGACTTCAATGTGAATGTGACTATATGTAAGCAGCAGAATAACGCCAAATGTGTTCTGAGATAATCTGGCCTCTGGAATTTGTTTTTGCTTGGTTTTGGTAGAACATTTCCTTTAAAAAAAGACTCAACTTTATTGAGATATAATTTGCATAATTTGCATAGTGCACACATTTTTGAGTATATAGTTTGATGAGTTTTGACAAATACATACATGTACATTCACGATCACTCCAAAAAAAGATATAAAACATTTCCATCACTCGGGAAGATGCCTCTTGCTCCTTTGCAGTCAGCCCTCCCTTTCCTTATAAAACCAGTGATCAGATTTCTATCACTATCATGATTACAATAGGTTGATTTTGTCTGTTTTAGAATTTCATGTTAATGGTATCATTAGTACTCATTTCTGGCTTCTTTCACTCTATAATTTTTAGAGATACATCTGTGTTGTAGCATATATCATTTTTTCCTTCTTATATTGCTCAGTTGTATGATTAACCACCTGTTGCTGAATTGGTTTATTAACCAACCTGTTGCTGAATTGGTTTATTTCAGTTTTTAAATTATTATGAATAAGGTTGGCATGAGCATATATGTACTAGTCTTTTGTGAACATATATTTTCAATTACCTTGGGTAAATACTTTGTAGTGGAATTATTGGGTTATATGGTAAGTATGGTAGACAGAATTCTTAAGAATGCCCCCAAGATTCCCTGCCTCCTGGGGAACATGCCCTTTTTATCCGTTCCTCTGAGTGGGGTCAGGACCTGTGAATGCTGGATATCATTCCCATCATTAAGTTGCAAAGATGCAGAGATGTGCAGCAGTAATTAAAACTTCTAATCCATTGGCTTTAACTTAATTAACAGGGAGATTTCCGGGTGGGCCTAACCTAACCTGGTGAGCCTTTTAAAAGAGGCTCCAGAGTGAAAGATGTACCTGCTGGCTTCAAAGGACAAGCCACCCTGCTGCAAGGAAATCAATTCCTTGAGACAACTACCTTGGAAGTGGACCCTGAGCCTCAGATGAGACCTCAGCCACAGGCAACACCTTGATTAAAGTCTTATGAGCAGTGGACCCAAGCTAAGCATTGCCTGCACTCCTAATCCATGGAAATTGTGAGATAATAAGTTTTCAACTGCTAAATGTGTGGTAATTTGTTACATAGAAGTAAAAAAAAAAACAGATAAAAATCAAAGGATAAACTAATGTGATAAATGTATGCATAATTTTATAAATACTGTCCAACGTTTCTCAAATATGATTGACTGTTTTACATTCCCAAGTTCAGTGTATCAGAGCTCAAGTTTTTCCTTATGTTCAACACACTTGATACATATATGTTTTTTTATTTTATCCATTCAAGGGAGTGTGTACAAGTATAGTGTTGTGGTTTTAATTTGCATTTCCCTTATAACTAATAATTAGAAGTCTTCCATAGGCTCCTTGGACATTGGTGTATCTTCTTTTCTGAAGTGTCCGTTTAAGTCTTACCCCCGTTTATGTTAAACCTTTTTCCCCTTAATATTGAGTTGTACAAATTATTTATGTAATCTAGATAAGAACTTTTTTCCAGTTATAGTGATTGAGAATATTTTCTCCCAGTCAATGGCTTTTCTTTTTCTTTTCTTAACTGTGAACTTTTAAAGGGTAGAAGTTTTTATCTTTGAGGAACATAAATTTATATATTTTAATGATTTATGCTTTGTTTGTCCTAAGAATTCTTTGCTTACCTCAAAATTGCAGAATTTTTCTTCTATGATTTCTACTAGAATTCTTAGAGTTTTAGTTTCCCCATTTTAAGTCCATGGTCTTTAGATCAGTTAGTGTAAATTTTCCAATATTTCCAACTCTCAATATATTTTGGATATTCTTCACACTTTGAATTTCCATATAAATTTTTAAAGCAGCCCAGTGATAACTTCAACAAAGCATGCATGGAATTTTACTAGGACCATATTGAATCTATAGAAAATTTGGAGAAAATAGATATCTTAAGAGCATTTAATATTTCATTTTATGAACATGAACTTTCTCTACGTATTTAGGCCTTTTCTGTCTTAACAATGTTTTGTGGTCATTTTTGCACAGGCCTTAAATATCTTTCAAAAAATGTATTCCTAATTATTACAGAGGCTATTGGAAATGGTATTTTATGTTTAATTTTCCACTTGTTTGAGTTTAAGCTATTAATCGTTATCTTACAACCTCGATAAATTCATTATTTGCCCCAGCAAATTCCTTAGAATATTCTCCATAGACAATCATGCCATCTGTGAAATTATTATGCTTTTATACCTTTTTCTTTCTTTATTCCAATAGCTGTGACCTACAGCATAATATTGAATGGAAACAGTGAGAATTATTACCCAAACCTTGTTCCCAAACTCAGGAGGAACGTATCTAGTCTTCTACCAAAAAATGTGATATTACCTGTGTTTTTGTAGATGTCCTTTTTTTCAGTTGGATGAAGTTCTCTTCTCTTCATACTTTGCTGATAATTTTTTTTATGAATACATAGACTCTAGACTTTTAAAGCTGCATATAGATACATTTATAGAAGACTTTCACAATTAAATGAGATCAGAAGTAATAATCCTAATTGGGAGATTGGGATTGACATATATACACTAATATGTATAAAATAGATAACTAATAAGAACATGCTGTATAAAAAAATAAATAACATAAAATTCAAAAAAAAAAAAAAGTAATAATCCTTTGTCCATCCAGTCCCCTCAGTCAAACTTGTGGTTTGTAAGGAAAATATCAGTTCTTACAAGTGCAGGTGAGATGTTTTGCAGCCTCAGGTCATTCAGGAGGCACTGTACAGGTTAACAGTACATATATTTTTTCATACGATAATTACATAAATTAAACATCTCCATGGAACATTATACATAGAGTACTGGTTCTACATTATACTTTATAAAGACTGCAGCTGAAGGAGATGCTTGCCAGACAGGACTACACCATGAGCTCATTGCTTGGAAGAATTCATAAAAACATGCTCGGATGAAGTACTTCACCTATAAGAGAATTCATTGGAGTCAACTGATTCTTATTATAGAAAACTGAGTCTACATTCATTAATTTGGTTCATTTCTGAAAATGATTGTCTTAGACTCTTCCAGGCTCAGAGAATACATGAGTTGACACCATTCTAAAGCAATCATGACTTGGCAGATGCAGTGCCATCAGAGGCACTATGCTTGAGGAGGACACACCTGGGGCAGAAATGTCTATCTCGGCCCTGAACCTGCAAACATTTCTCCTGGTCATGGGCCACTGTTTTCTCACTGTAATAAAATTAGAACTGCATGGATTTTATCTTCAATCCTGAGAAATCCCAAGAAACAGAACTGGAGACAACTGGTCCAGTAAATTATCCATCACTGGTTGCCTGGATACCTGGAAGACAGACAACCAAAGAGCACTATGGAATCCCCACTCCCAGTGACTAGGGCTCTGGGGAAGAAATGCAGAGTCACCATCTACAACAGGAATGTTGGTGAAACATTCTGTAACTTTGTTCATTCCAACCTGGGTCTGCACTTAAATACAGCAGGCACTTCAGGTGAATAAAGATACACAGACTCAGACCATGGACTCTTTGCAGTATTCTCTCTGTTACCTTAAGCATAATACCTAACCCCTCTGTGCATCACAGCAAGATTATAATATATTTGTGAGGATGAAATGTTAAATATTGGACATACAATATGTACTCACGGATTGTAAATATAAATAAATATTAATTATAAATAAAACGTTAGCTATTAGAATGATTTACATTATCACCCTTAATTATTTAATCCTAACAATCCAGTGATCGCCATATTGTGAGCTGGTTTATTTTTCTAATGAGGAAATTAGGCAACTTATTTGGAATCACAAGGGTCATTACATGATAAAGCCAAATTTTCTGCTCTCAGGTTCTTTCTACCACAGCCCACTGGGGAGATGAGAAACAGTGGAGTTAGGAAAGGGAGCTGAGGATGACAGGTGGAGAGCCGGCACTGGACTTCACACGGTGCCAGCAATGGCTTCACACCAAGGGTCAGTTACACTCAGGGCCCTTTGGAAAGCACCGAGTAGCACTATAGCCTTGAGCCCTAAAGTGGACCTTTCCTACTGGATCCAGCCTGACAGAGAAGGTCTTGAGATAAAACTAGAAACTCTCTAGCTTTCCAGTTACATGCCTTTAATAAATCATCCAGCACATTGGAGTGAGATACTCCATAAATTTTCACTTGTGAGACCAGTACAAATTTCTCTCCCATTAGGCCCTGGCTGACTTCAGTACACCCCTAAGCCATAGAAATGTAATTGTGAGAGAATTCTCACCTCTAAGTTGTGGGTGAGCTAGTAAGCCTTCATGGGAATAGCCACTTGGAGAGGCTGATCCAAAATACAGCATAAAATGTGGCTGAAGAAAAGTCTATACTGGGACTCTGGCTCAGACAGCTGTTCAGGGGCTGTGCGTGAGAATGTGTCCTCTGTGGGACAGAGGGTGGTGCTGTGCCCTTTGGCTCACTTTTTAGCAGATCTAAGAAAGAGCAACCCTAAAGAATGACAAGCAAAACTCGTCAGTGTGTGGGCTGGGCAGACTGGAATGTCTTAAACACCCTGTTCCCCTCAACGTGTATCTTCCAGATGACATGGAAATGACTTGAGAGATGATAAAATGTTTCAACCTGAACAACCTCTCAAGGGCCTGTGGTCCAACCTCCTCCTGGTAAAGATGAGGGCTTAACCTCTGAGAGTGAGGTTAATGGGCCTGAGGTTAGATGTCACAGAAGCAAAGATGATTTTACAAACCAGAAACCCAAATCCAGTGAGGCCATGTTGCTTAGTTTTGTTTACAATGCTGCAGAAACTCTGAAACCAACTGTTATTAAAATTTGTGAATAGGTGGAAGGAGAAGCAAATAGATTGTCCAACTGTTTGGTAGATAAGGTGAAAGAAGGCATATGTGAGTAAGAAGAAATGGGCTTCAGTGAGGAAGAAAGACGCTCCATCCTGAATTAAGAATTGTCCAGGCTCTGGGCTTCCCTTTTCTCAACCTGGGCAAACCACTACCCGCCTCCAGGCTCAATTTTCCATCTTTAAAATACAATGAGGCAAAGGGAGTCACAGCTACACGAGCCCTAACATCCCCTCCATGTTTAAAAATTCTCACCTCTCCAATGAGATAAAAGAGAACATAGAAGAAATAAGCACATAGAAGAAATAAAGAATAGAAAAAGAGAGAGCATGCAAAGTAGAGAGAAACAGAGAGATTCTTGTCATCAGCAGCCACCCAGTTTCATCTGAAAGCCAAGAGACCCTCCAGTGATGTCCCCAGAGGCAGCCATGCCCAGGAATTTTCCAGGGATCATGAGCAATTAAAAGGTGCATAGTTTTCCATTTCCAGCAGACAGCTTCTAGGGCAATCCCCGGAAGGACCGGGGTGACACCTATGCAAGAATGCAGCTGCACCCTTCCTAGAAGGAGGTGTCAGGGCCTGTGGGACAGCTGTGGCCTGGGCCCATGCTTTCTGAGTCTCTCTTCATAGTCTCATGGCCTCGGGACCTATCAGGCATTCCTGGGTGTGGGCACAAATGCCTCTGACAGTGACCAGGCAAGAGGTCTTGGAAATGAGTGTCCCTCTGTATTTATAGCTGCTCCACAGTTATTTTGTTGTCTCCTTGGGTTGGACAAAAAGCTTCCATTCCAAGGCAATTCAGGTGCCTAATAATATTCTCAGCTGAGTTTCCAGGAGAGGCAAGAGTAGAAAGCGCCCAGGTCAGCCCTACCTGCTGTCACTGCAGGTACAGACGCTTTCCTCCTTTCCCACCACTTAGGCAGGTGAGGAGACAGGAGGTCTCTCTGAACCCTGGAAGAGCTGGGCCTGACCAAACTCCACACAGACCCACCACGCAGTGAGGACGAGAGTCATCTCTGTGGCATCGGACCTTCTGGAGAAACTGCTCTCATGGTCTGTGTCCCATCTCCATCTATCACATGCTGGTCAACCAAGGCCACCCACCTATTTGTACAGACAAAGAGCTGGGCAGTTTCACCTTCCTCAGAAGTTGGCCAAGTCAACGCCCTCAAGTCAACATCTCTGTTGTTCAGAGATGGTTTCATCAGATCCAACCTGTCACTAGTAACTGAAAAGAATTCAATGACAACCCAACCTGGTGTTTCTGGAGGAGGCGAGACAGCCTCACAGGGGTCTAGTCCTCACGCAGTCTCTACAGAGAACATCACACCACACCAAACCTCCCTACTGCAGAAAGATCGGGGTCATTGTCCTGATTGCTAAACCTGACTACCAGCTTCTAGAACTTGGAAAAGCACAGCTATTTGGTGTTTAGTTTCCCCATTTATAAGTTGAAAGAAATTCTAACTAGATGATTCCAAAGGAGACTTTTAGGGCAGAAAGCCTATGATTTGATAAAACCAACATATATAATGTGCATTTGTTATAAAAGATAGAGGGGCAAAGTTAGTTTTCTTAAATGTGAGAATGTAAGAGTAATGACCATGTTCTGGTTTCTAAACTGACTGCACTTGGAGCTGATGGTGACTTTAGTTTTAAAGCTTTCAGCAGATGCAACCAGTTTGTCTTTGAATCCAGGGTCACTGAGAATGGTGACAATTCTGCTGTGTTTCTATGTGAGGGACCAAGAAAAACTTTTGGAAAAGTGTCCATGGTGGGGAAGTTGTAGCTAAAGAAACGTTCTTGGCATTGTCTGTTCTGAGCAGATCGCAAAGGAAATAATCGCCCGGCTTTAGGCACCGAGGGAGGGGTTACTGGTATTACAGGCTTGGCCAAGTAGGATTTGCCCAACTGTTTTCCTGGCCACTGTTCTGGAGATATCACACAGCGGTCACAGCAAGAGGTGAGGAAAAGGAAACTTCCTAAAGTCCTATGCCCAGGAGCAAGAGGAAAAGCTGAGCATTTGGGGAAACTGGTTTTATGACAAACCTAAATAAAAAATGACTCCGTTTATCTGGAAAGACTTGTACCTAGCGAAACTGGCATTCTGGCTCCATCAGCTCAGCCGGCGTTCTCACTCCGGGGTGCTAGTTCCACCCTCCGGATCTTCAGGTCTTTGTGGGTCAGAGGAGGTCTGGGCCCACCTCGGCTGTGCCTCCTGCTCTCCTCCAGCTGGTCCAGGGGGGGCAGGCGTCCCACAAGCACAGCCAGGGGCTCCATCCTTGCTGCCTCCTGCATGGGAGACGTTGCGGCTGTTGGACCAGGCGGAGGGGTCAAGCAGCAGCCGGAAGGACACACGCCCATTGCATTGCAGCTATGTCCACAGCCGGTCCCTCCTACACAGGCCCCTGGGCAGGGCACGGAGGGAGGCGTCTGCAGCTGCTGGAGCCCAGCCTGGGACAGCAACCTCCCAGCACCGAGGCAAATGGTCTCACCGCATCTTCAGAGGGAGTCTCTTTTCCTGACCCTGAGCTTTGGAGGGGAAAAGATATGAAGCATGCTACAGTGTAGGAGTCACGATGCCCTGGGCACGCCCAGGATGGGAACCTGAGCATGGTTGGCTACCACACCAATCACCATCCTTAGTCCACAGATTTGTGTGCAATGCTGGGCCGCCAAGTGGACCACTTTAGAAGATCTGAGGGATGAAGGAGAAATCAGTATAGAAAAACGCATGGAGGACCATGACGCCAGAGTCTTTCTTACTCAGTTCCTACCATGCCGATTTTATGAATCAGCCAAAGCAGTTGGATGGATCAGATTCCCAAGCACGGGAAGCAGAAGCATCCCCGATGGTGGTCTTTCCTTCCTCTCCCTTCTCTCCACCATTGGCCCCCCTGTCCTCTGTCCCAGAGCAGAGCTTTCTTCCTATTCTGAGTACCCAGGAGCCTTCATGCCTCAATGGCTTTGTGTTCCTGGCCCAGGGCAAGCTCCACAGGGAGGGGAGGCTGGATTGTCTTCCATGTCTTTCTTGCCTCTTCCAGGTTATGCTGGTTCCTGGCGCCCCTCAGAGGCTGGTGACTTGTAGCTGCATCACTCTTGTTCCATGACCATCTTTTCTCTGTGTCTTCACATTGTCTTCCTTCTTAAGGGTGTCTGTCTCTGTGGCTAAATTTCCCCTTTTTCTAAGGACAGCAGAGATACTGGACTAGGACCCACCCTAGTGACTACATTTTAACTTGATTACCTCTGTCAAGATCCTGCTTCCAAATGAAGGCACACTCTGAGTTTCTGGGGGTTGGGACTACAGCGTCTTTCTGATGGGATGTAATTCAATCTGGAACACAATTGCTCAAGTACTTTATATAAATGATTCCCTGTAAATCGTACTTCAATTCTGTGAGTTCTATGTCACTGTCCCCTTTGTGCACAAGAGGAAACCGACCCTCAGGAAGGGCAACAAGTCTTGGAGCCAAAGCTCTTAGAGAATGGCAAAGGAGGGCATGGAGCGCAGGACACACTGACCTGAATGCATATATTCTACCCATTACCCCACACTTTCTGGCATATTCTTATCATTCAAGATGCAATTCATATGCCACCATCCCCTCCATAAACCGTGCTCTGAATTCTATAATTAATAACTGACTTTGTGTTGGCAAACCTTTTCCCCACTATTCTATCTGCCAAGTATTTGCTTTCATTTCTCACCTTCAAAAATGACCTACCTTAGATCAGAACCCTATCCTTGTTTGTCCGTACATGTGCCAGAGTCCATGACGTTATAATCAGTATGCACTTGTGTAACTTGCTCATTATAGAGAAGAAACTGCCTTTTGTACATTAAACAAAGTTCAGCGAAGTATGTATTTTCCAAGGTGAAATAGGATGTTATTTCTGTAATCGGCTTGATTTCTTCCTATTGCTGCTATGGAAACACAACACTTTTGGTAAGAGAAAATGTAGTATGTATTAAGATAAAAAGTAGAATGTCATCAACAATGTAAATTCTCTTCCCTGGACTCCTTATCAATAACAGATTCCAGTCTCCACCCCGAAATAGAAACAAAATCCATGTTTAAATTTGGCGACTCCAGAACATCGCTATTCAAAGTCAGCCAGTATGACTTTCTACAAGGAAGAAATGTAATTGCACCAAGAAGGAAATATTCATTCAACAAACATGTACGTGTCACATACTATGTATAGATATTATGTAGGTTGGGATGAATGATGGGCTAGTCATGATTTCAACTGTCAAGATGCTGTGATCCAAAGGGGATGATACACATGGCAACAGTGTGATAGGTGCAAACAGTGCGTTAAGTGCTACCCAAAGGAAAAAAAAGGCACAAAATGGTGATGGCTCACTTCTGAGGAGGAGCTGGGAGGAATGTGAGGCCAGCTCCACAGAAGAGGAGAAGCCTGACTGAATCTTAATGAGCAGGAATTGGACACTTGGATGAGTAGGAAACATCCCACTGAAATACTGTCACTAGACATCACAGGAGTCCATAAACATTTTAAATCATTGCAGTTTCTGGTCCTATACTGGAATCACTTGGCTGAGCAGGAGATAGGAAGTGTCCACCCCAGAAATCCCACAGGTCATCTCAGGACACAAGCAATTGCTAAAGTTTATAACTTTATTAAGTCTTTGTTTTCTCTATAGTCAGACTCATGGAATACATACTCTTGGAAGAAAAGTCCTAGAATTTGGTGCTCCATATCCAACTGGATGAAGTTGAAGGACATCATAATAGTTCATATCTCCTGGCATTAAGTAATTTTGATTCTATGACCCTAAAAGCTAAAGATGAGATGATATCCAAACTTTGGCAAACAGCCCTTGCTCACTGCAATGTTAGTATTGGTTTCAACGGCCCATAAAACAAGGCCTCTTTGTTTTGAGATCTGGAAAAGGCGGCATCCAGTTTCAAGGCTGTGTAGCGGGAGGTGGTTAAGACCAACAAATGTTCTTTAAGATCAGTTTATTGCCACATCCCATTGCTTTATTGCCACCCTGCCTTCACGGCCCAAGAGGATGAAGTCACAGAGTCAAGAGCAAGAGGGGAAAAAAAAAAAAAAGAACAAAAGGGAATGGATATGGTAGGACCATGGAAATGGGCTTGAAGTTCTTAGTGAAACCAGAAAAAAGATGAACTGTCAAACTTGAACAGACAGACATGATCTTACTGTGCCCACCCTGGTTTTCTTTCCTATGGTGTAAGCTCCTGACACCTTCTTCCACCCGAGGGAATCTGCCATGTCCCTTTTCGTAGAGGTCTCTTCCACTTGGAGGAGACGTCTTTCTGTCGGAAAGCTAAGCAAGAGAGGAGGGAAGCATCCGGTGGAAAAAAGGCCAAGAACTAAAGATTTAGAAAAGCTTACCTCCAGCTTAGATCCAGAGAGTTTCATTGTTTGACTGTTTGGTTTGGGGCTTGTCATTTATTCTAATAAGCCAACCGTTATTTACATTTTGTTTTTGTTTGAACAGAATCCTTGAACTTCCTGCATTAGAATTGCCTGGGATGTTGTTAGGAAAGCAGATCCTTGACTTCTCTGCTGTCCTAAATGTAAGCTTTGGGGGAAAGATTCAAAATCTGCATCTATAGTAAGTGTTCTGAGGGGCACCTCCACATCCTCAGGTTGGAAGCCTCTTTTCGGTACTTACTTCTGGCCACAATGGAGTAGCAAGACCGGGACTCCCCTCCCTCCTTAAACAGCTGGAGACCTGGATAAAACACATAAAACAGCAGTTGTCTGTCAGGCATCGAACAGGCTGTGCAGGACTTTGATTCCTGAAAGAAAGAATATGCAGGAGGCAAACCCCACAGTGGGTTTTCAGGCTATCCTGCTGGGAGGGGAAACCCAACCAGAGCCATCTGCTTGGGGAAAAGACACGTGTGGCGTGGAACAGCACAAAACCCTGGATGTAAACACTGTCTCCTCCATGCCTTGGGCTCGGTTACTTTTCCTCTCTGAGCTCCAGTTTCTTCTGCCCAATGGGGATTTAAAAAAAAATACCCTTACAGAATGGATATCAGGCTCACAATCACAATGAGGTGGTATTGGGGGAAACACCTTCTATCTCTAAAGAGGTGCCACGCATGCTAATGCCTCGTGTACTCTGATGTGTTGTCCACTCTCATATCTTGTTGAGTTCAAATGTGTTTAACCAGGTTAAACAGCCACTCGCCTAAACTCCAAGGCTTTTTCAAACAAAGCCATTTACTTGACACTTTCCATATATGACTAGCTTGTGCAAAGGGCCAGTGGTCATTCTAGCCCTGCCTGCTAAGGATATCTGCTGTGGGCCTCCAATAAGTCTTGTCCGAATATCTGCTCTGCCCCGGTGCTGGAGCAGCAGGCTTTTTGAGAATGAAAAAGCACATGTGATTTATTTCCCTAGTATGTCTGGCAAGCATCTTCCGATGCTGGGGGTATATGTGGTACGCTATTATTAAGGTGCAACTGTGCCCAAGAACTCTCTACAGAAACACTACTGGAAAACATAGACAGTTTAGGTCTTCCAGAGGCGAGAAGATATGCATACAAAGGAGAGTCTTAGAGGAGTGGGCACTTCCAGTTATGTCAGCTCAGAAAAGCAATGCTAATGCTTGCAGACATCTGCACCGAGCACACTATTGACTGTGACTATGGTACTTGTTTCAATGTCATCCTAGAGAGGCACTGCATGAGCACTGGTCACAAATAAGAGGGAAACAACAAAGCTCCGAACCCCCAGGCACACCTTGCTAGGAATCTGCATTCTAAAAGTAGAGCAGGGTGAAAAACAGGAATTCTCAGTCCCAGATATGAGTGAGGATTGATTCCAAGCAAAATGGCATTGGACCAGTAACTCACCTCTGGGACATTCAAATGTTTTGGGAACAGGCTCCACTCCCTTTCCTTCAATCTAGAAGTTTTGAGTTGCAGTGAAGTATAAAATAAAACACTGCCGGTGTCCAGGAAAGAAAGAGTTCACGTCTGACCTCATAGAACAGAGGACAAACAATCCTGCAAGCTCTGCAAGGTGTTGGGTGACTGGTGGCTACTTCAGACACAGAGTTCAGAGATGTCACTCTCCCAATAAACCAACAGACAAGCTCACTGTAAAAGCATTAATATGACTATCCTTATTTCGAAAGCCTAACTTCAGGCAATATTGTCAAGCACAGATGCCTAATTTAGAGAGGGTAAGATTTCCTGCATCTATATTTGCATAGATGCCATATGGCAAGACCCAAGTGCTGTCCATCACCTCCTTGGGTACGACCTTCAATACACACACACACACACACACACAAACGTATACATTGACACACACACACGGAGACATATATTTCTATTTCACTTCTGACCTGATTAATTCTGACCCTTTGTATTAAAAAATATATATTTTGTATGTTCTAAATGTCATAAAAGCCAGACTGGGTAAAAGATGTTCATAAAGGCAGGTTTCTTCAAGAAGTATAATCTAAATCTTTGGAAATTTCTAAGAAAATAAATCAGTGTCCCACTGAATTCAGAGAGCACTGTCCATTTACCTGGCTTTCCCTCGGGATTTTCTATGAGCTGCCTTTCCCAGCGGGCACACCTCTTCTTGGGGAAGGCACAGCAGCACCCCAGGAAGTGGCTTTAAGGATGCACTGGCATGCTGAGGACCCAAACGCTCTGTCATTGCTCACCTCTGCTTCACTTACCCTTAACCGTCTGGGTAGAGCGGCCCTTCTGAGGGGGTCTCCGGGCATTCACTAGAGTTTTATGAATCTTAGGCTGAAAGGCAGGTGGTTACGAAAGCCAGCAAGCTTGCAGCACACACCCACCCTCCTCATCTCCTTTGTAAACACTGCGTCTGTCAGGTTCTCAATTTATTTACAGGATGTGCTCGTTGTCTGCAAATGACAAGTTTACAGATCATTCACTGCACTCGTCTGTCGTCGTAGCACCATCCACACAAGGGCTGTTAGACTTTTCCTGTAGCAGTGTGCTTTCCTGTGAAATGTAGCTGGAAAGTGTCTAATTACACACAGGGATTCCAGAATACGGGCTCTGGGGCACATTTGCTGCTTCAGGATGAAGGAAGAAGGTGGCTTCCCCAGCTGGACTCCTTCAAGAGTTCTGATGTTTTTTACTTTATTAACCACTAAGATACTCGACACAACCCCCAATTACTAAGATCTCAGAAAAATTTCATCCATCATTAAAGCACCTTTTATTTTATTCCATTTTATTTTATTTTATATTGTATTATTTTATGTTATTTTATATTTTATTTTAATTTTATATTGTATTTTGTTTTAATTTTATATTTTATTTTATTTTATTTTTTACAGAACATGTGAGCTAGTTCTAAGTGCTGGGAAGCTGACCATGTTTCTTTTCACTTTCACCTTTCAAGGCCTTGTCCATCATGGCCATGGTGATTATCAATTGGGAGATGCATGTCAGAATGACCTGAGACTTTTTAAGAATACAGATGCCCAGGTGATACCCAAGCCCTACACCATTAGGAGGCTTTGGCATAAGGCCCAGGCATCTGTGGTTCTAAGACACTGAGACTTGATGCTGACTGCTCTGTGGATGGCAGGACACCCGGCCCTCTGTGCCCAAGCTGTCACCTCTTGTCATCAGCCCCAGGAACGCTGTCTGCAGTCTGCAGCCCTCACAATCCACCGCTTCAGTTACTTACAATTCCTCCAGGGTCTCTGGACATGCAAGGGGATAATTGTCTGATGACTGCAAATGCACTGTTCCTTTTCAGACTATTCTTCTTCTTATCTTCTTCCTAAAAATACCCCCCATGTCTCTCAAAAGCAGCTCCAGCCTCTGGGAGGTGCATTTAGTCAGCTGTGTCTTCATTTGGAGCCCCGGGTCTCTGTTTACACGTCTGTCCCTCCCTGCATCCTTCAGCTCTCCCTGCCACCGAAGCTCCTCATACTGTCTGCATAGATAGTCTAGGTGCAGTTGCTCTGGAATGAGCAGAGTCTCTGCCCATCGGAATCTGTAATAGAAGCAGCAGCTGGAACTTCAGAGGCGGGGCCCATCCTGGCAGATTTTCACTATTAGAGCCTTCCACCAGTGATGGGGGCGCTCAGACATGGAGGGGCTGGCTCCATGCGGGCTTTCAGAAGCCAGATCCTCCCCTTAGGGGCTAGAGCAGAGTGACCTGGGATGTGGGCTCTGTGCTGACTCGGATGACCAGGGCTGGGTCAATTTCCATCTCTGAAACTGTCTCTGATGACCACATGCACAGGGCCAGGGAGAATGGTTCTCAAGGGTGAACTCATGTTGGATAGAGACAAAAAGGTCTACGCTCAGCATAAGCCAGGATACACGCGGGGAAACAGTCACACTCTGGGGCAGGGGCGCTCCTAAACCACATCTGACCGTTCACACATGGGTCCTGGGAGCAGCAGAAAGCCACCGAGATGCTTCAAGAAGGGGAGAGACATCCTCAAAGTTTCCAGCTAGGAAGCTCTCCTGGCAACTCTGTGAGAGACCGTGGATTGTTCTAGTGTTTATGTGTAAGAAGAAGGAGTGTTGTAGAAAGTGACTCTCCCACCCCAGAGGCCCCTGCAGTGCCTGACCGCACTTAGGTTAAGGAAATCTGGTCAATTCTGCTCACTTTATAAGCTGGTCTGCATGTTTGTCATCATCGGCATTCACAGCAGCATCTGAAAGCAGGTCTGGTCATCCTAGTTAGACACACTGTGGAAAAGTCTCCATCCGAAGCCCCCGAGGCTCCCTCTGTCTGAAGTAGACCATCTGCTCCCGGCACCAAAGATTCCTCCCCATCTGCCTGGGGGCCTCTGTTCACATTCAGCCCTGCTATGTGTCCCCTCCCCCCTGCTGGCACAGACCAGGTCCCAGGGTAAAACCCAGCATTGAGGTCATCTTTGCTGGAAGACCTCTGTGCCTCCCCAGTGGAGAGGTGGCCGCCCCTCCTGTGCACCCAACAGCACTGCACCAAGCCTCTCCTGGTGCCGCCATCGATAATTAAATGCAATCTCTCCCTTAGGACCAGCTGAGGAAGGAATGTCAGAAACAGTATGAACCAGCTCAGAGTGCACGGCCTGTCTAGATTACAGCACCAGTGCTGTGGGTCACCATGGGCAGATCTATCCCTCTCTCTCTGTCCTCAGCCTCCTGACAAATCATCTGACTGCAGCAGAGCTTCTTCTTGGTTTAAAAACATGATTGTGCAGATGAAAAAATGGAGCCCAGACCTAAATATTTGTTGAGGATTGAAACTTCTTAGGGTGGATTCAAACCACTTCTCAAGTTTGCCTAAATCGCTGTTCTCTTCTGGGGGTCCAACATTCCTTGTTACTTCTGTAGCAGGTTTCTGGCCCCCCCAAAATATTAACTGATCACAGATACTAAAATATAGTAGGTGATCAATGACTGTTAGTTGAATGAATCTATTTTTATCATTTTTAGAAAAATTATTCTTTTGAAAATGTATGTAAATCACATACGTCTCATAGCAATCCTTCATATCAATTTCTGTAAAATGTCAGAAAGTGTTTGTTCCTATCTGAAACAAACAATTATTATTTTTTCCTTCTCACTGATTATCTTTAGTAGAAAACATGGTACGAGTATCCTCACATATTATACATTCTGTGCAAGCACTTTTTCATTTTATTTTATTTTATTTTTATTTTTATTTTTTTTTTTGCAGTACACGGGCCTCTCACTGTTGTGGCCTCTCCCGTTGCGGAGCACAGGCTCCGGACGCGCAGACTCAGCGGCCATGGCCCACGGGCCCAGCCACTCCGCGGCATGTGGGATCCTCCCGGACCGGGGCACGAACCCGTGTCCCCCGCATCGGCAGGCGGACTCCCAACCACTGCGCCACCAGGGAAGCACGCACTTTTTAATTTTAAAGAGAAGTTGTTGCCTTGCTGATGAGGCCTGGGACCCTGAAATACTATTGATTCATCTTGCTTTTGGATTATCTAGTTCATTCCACAGGGTTATATTACTTTTGTAGATTAGACTTCCCTTTCACTGTCCTCTCCATTCATTGGAAGCATATTGGAAAGGAAGCCTGTTATGCAGAGCTGGACGTATGCGTTTGTCAGGGGTGTTCCGCCCCTCCTCAGCCTTAGACCCTCTTGACAATGTGCCGTCTCCTCCTCGGCCTCCTCTAGATGATGAAGAAAGCTGAGGACACAGCCAGATCCTCCTTTATGCTCCTGTATCTACATTAATCACGTTAGAAAACATTCTAGGGAGGTCTTTTGCTACAATTTCAAGATGCACCATTAACTACATATTCTAAGCACATATTTTGTACAATACATAGAGCTGGGCTCTGAGTAAGTAAGTTAGAAAGGTAAAATTCCTGATTTCAAACGGGAAAGGGAAAAATGAAGAGAAATAAACTTTAACCGTTTCCATTAAACCATAATTTTCTTGAGGTCAAGAGTCTATTTTATTGACTTTATATTACCAAGGTTGAACAAAGTGCGTAAGTGAGACTAGCAACAACTGAAATAAAATAGACGTTTGGTGAATGTGTAATATGGGCCAGAATGAATAAGGGACTGTTAATAAGGGACAATGTTTAATGTTCATTTAAACATTAAAGCATCTTACGATCTGTATTAATATTGTCCCCATTTATTGTTTGCAAAACTGAAGCTCATGGAAGAAAAACAATTTCTAGGAATCTGGGGCTGGGATTCGAACATTGATAGATCTGATGCCAAAGCCTAAAACCCTTCTAGCTCTGCCGGCTGGGTATCCACAGGGAAAACTAACTCCAGAATGAAATGGAGAAGAAGTTTAATCACAATGAAACTTCTAAATTATGCAAGATATCGTTTATATGTGGAATCTAAAAACATGGTACAAATGAACTTAATTACAAAACAGAAATAGAGTCACAGGTGTAGAAAACAAATTTATGATTACAGGGCTTAAAGTGGGGAGGGTTAAAATGGGAGACTGCCATTGATGTATACACACTACTCTATATAAAATAGATAACTAATAAGGATCTACTGTAGAGCACAGGGAAATCTACTCTCTGGAATGACCTATATGGGAAAAGAATCTAAAAAAGAGTGGATACACGTGTACGTATAACTGATTCACTTTGCTGAACAGCAGAAACTAACACAACAGTGTACATCAACTCTACTCCAATAAAAACATTTCTCTAAATTACAACAGAATGAGGAGACCCTCCGGGGCACGGGGACGTTAGGAGTCAGCAGGGCCGGTGGCCCAGTTCCCTGGGTCTGCCCTGTCCTCCTGGCCGAGGGCTCCCACAGCACAGCTCTACCTCCCTGTTTCCATCTCAGGAGCCCTCTGCTTCTCTCTCTCGGGTCCCAGAGCCCCAGCTTCCTGTCCCCTGTCAGGGACCCATCCCTCTTCCCCTCTTTTCCCTGACCACACAACCCTGCTTGCAACTGCTGCCTGCACTAGTATCTCCCCCGGCCCGCCCTTGTGACATGGCAGGCTCGGGGTGGAGATGGTGGTGGACTAGGGGCTGCTTGGCCAGGGAGTCTCACCTGGAGAAGCCACCACTGGGTCAGATCTGACCATCTCTAAGGACCCCTCTAGCTCCAGAATCTTGAGGGCACATCTGCCTGGCATCCGCAGCCCTCTCCCCACCCTCACCAAAGGGTTTTTCCCGGGGTCCCTTGCTGCTCACCAGCAGGGCCCGGCCTCCATTTGGCGCTGGGGTGGTACCCACCTCCTCTGCCTGAGATCCCCTCAGAGGAGCTGCCCGGGATCCCCTCAGCTATGTGACAGCTTCCTAAAGTCTAGTGTGAATGTCCTCTTTCCTCGGTCCTAATTCAGCCCTGCTTAAGTGTTTCTCATAGAGGAATTTGGCCCAATGACAGGTGTCAAAAGAGGAAAGTTCCAGCCCTTCGAGGCCCATCGCTGCACGGGGAGCTCTGGCATCCCTTCCATTAAGCCCTAAGACGCCTGGGGTGCGGTCATCACGACCCCACGGCAGTGACCGCGGTTCCTTATCCTGCCCTGCACACAGAGAGGCAGGAACGGACACCCCATCCTGATGGCCCCAATCTTCCCAACCCAGGCACTTTTCCTGCCGTGCCACCCTGTTCTCCGCTCCTTTTCCTCTCCTTCCTTCCCCCGCCGTCTCCCCTGCCTTCATTTCCCTGCAAAGATTTTCTCCCTCTCTGCCTTCCAATTTGCACATCTGCAGGCGGTTCAGGAAACTAACCCCCTTACACCAGCCTCTCAGCCCAGCCCTGACTGCAGGGTGAGGTGTCCCCACCCAGGCTCATCGTTGCATTCCAGAGCCCTTACTGCCTGGACCAGATACTTCATCACCCGGAGTTGCCCTGTCAGCATCTTCCTCCGTATTTACCGAGTAACCGGGCAGCAGGATGGAGATTATTCTTGTCCAATTGCAGGAAGAGCCTGAAGCCAGAGGGCAGTGAACTCAGGGACTTCGTTTTACTAAAGAAAATGGGTTCAATGTGCACATGAATGAACTTGTGAAAATTAGCACATAAACATTGGAACGCCTCTGGGCCGTGAAGATGATTATGCCTTACTCATCTGCCTCTTTTTTACCTGTCAAATATCTGTAGAAATGTAGCAACACCCAAAGGATCTGCCTTTTCAGAACAGTTACCCTGCACAGTGGGGCTGGCTAGTTTAAGGGAAAAACATAAAGATGAACTGGGGGGAATGCTGATTAAAAATAAACCAAACACACATAAAAACAGGAACCCACATCTGTAAGAAGAAGGATGCTCTCTCTTACAACCTCTGTCTCCTTGACCCAGGCCTGCATCCATGGCCAGAGAAAGGGGCAAAGGGGCTGAGCATCGTTCTGAAGCATCCAGAACCGTATCCCCTGTACCCCTGGTAACCCCAGTTCTGAAACTCCTGAAGCCAGACATGCCTGAGGGCCTGGGATGGAAGGGCTGAAGGGTCTTCTATCACGTGACTCCACCATGACTTAGGACCTTGCTGTTCTTACCAGAAGCTAATGAAAGGGGAGAGAGAACTTGTGGCGGACTCCCACTTCTCAAATGTCCCCATCTGATCGAGGCATATGTCGGTCCCACTTAGAATCCCCCAGGAGACCTACTCAAGCACTATGGTCACACACAGAGGCAAGGGGTGCTGGGAAACAAAGTTATTGGCACCTTACACCCAACATACAATGGTTGAATAAGATTAAGTAAGACAACAGTCAGGAATATGCTTTGAAAAACAGAAATCACATTTAAAACATTCAACCTTCTGTTGTGAAAAATATGGGTATCAGTTGTCTGAAACGCTGTGTGGTTTTTATTCTTATAAAAATTTTCCAAGTCTAAAACATGCTTCACCATTTATAAAGCATCTTCTTATATATCTTATTTTTTCTTCATTTATTGAGTGTGTTGGTGGGGAACACTGCTCTGTAAATTCCCAAATCTGAGCATCTGTGACTTCTTAAACCCACAAAAGGGATCCAGGTACATGATCAGAGCACTGAGATCATAGAAAAGTCAAAGTGGCAGTAATTCTTTGACGGTGGGATATGAAGCAAAGGAGGAGATGAAAGTATAAAAGAGGGAGAAAATATGTAATTATAAAACCTGGGAATCCACGGAGACCAGAAAAATGTGCTGCTGAGGGGTTTCTGTGAATTGGCATCACTATCGAAACCATACATTATCTGTTAGGATTTTAAACACTGAAGGCCTGACAAAATGTCATTTTTATTCCTTTTAATAAATAGGGAAAGGTTTTTTAGGGTCTCTTTAAGTGGTGTAAATAGCAGGAGGGACCTAGGAGAAAATCCGCTGTAAATGGACAGGCCTGTTAATGAGGGGAAAGCGGGCTCCCCACCAGCCGTTTCCAAGGCAACGTGCGAATGGACAAGCACCACCGCTCTCTGTTCCTCATCACTGAGTGACCCCCCTGCCCTGAAGAGGAAAGAGCGAGAATGATGGGGACCTGGACTTAGTACAGCCGGCGGTGATCACAAAGCTAGGAAGTGAACAGATAATCCCTGGAAAGCTTCGTACAGCACCTGGGCATCGTCCAGGGCACTACAGACCTGTGGACCAGGAGGGGAGTATCCCAGACAGAGCTATACATTTTCTGAAGCTCTGACAGGAACCTGTTTTGGCCTTTCAGAGAGAAAGGGACATTTTCTTTCATCATTTATGAATCCTGTAATGACAGCAATTTTTTTTAATTTTATGGAAGTATAGTTGACTTGCAATGTTGTGTTAGTTTCAGGTGTACAGCACAGTGATTCCGATATATGTATATGCATATATATATATATATATATATATATATATATGCTTTTTCAGATTCTTTTCCCTTATAGATTATTACAAGATAATGAGTATAGTTCCCTGTGCTCTACAGTAGGTCCTTTTTGGTTATCTATTTTATATATAATAGTGTGTACATTTTAATCCCAAACTCCTAATTTATCCCCGCCTTTCCCCTTTGGTAACCATAAGTTTGTTTTCTATGTGTGAGCCTGTTTCTGTTGTGTAAATAAGTTCATTTAGCTTCTACATATAAGTGATACCATGTGATATTTGTCTTTCTCTGTGACAGCATTTTTTATATTTACAAGTGACATTATACATCATTGAAAGCTGAGGGAGGTGAGGGGTCTTGTCTTGGGTGGCTCTGTGAGCTGCTGTGAGAATGCAGACATAAGACCATGCGGCCCTTGCCCTTTTGAGACTGGCAGTTAGCGACAGAACGTTAGGAGGAGAAACATACCTGCTAAGAATCCAATGCTGGACAGAAAGTTTAAGCAGCGAGTCTGTGCAGAGCTTGGGGAGTCCAGGTGTGTGACTGTGGTGACCAGGACTGAAAGATGCTTCCAGCAAACAGAGGACTTCAATGTAGGATGATCAATTAAAAGGCAGGGATAATTATCAAGAAAAAAATGCCAGGGACACAAAATAGAGCAGTGCCTTTATGGAATGGCAAAGAGTGGGCCACAGTGAGAAACACTGCAGAGGTATAATGGACCAGGCAAATTTATCATCTCTTTTGTGTCTATTGAGAATTGTACCTTTTTTTTTTCTTAAGTTTAAGGTTAATTGTCAAAGGCCTGATTGCAGAGGTAATGCGATGTGACTAATGATTTTGCATAATGAATGACGTTGGTATCAACCAGCAGGAAGCCAGCTTTGGAAAGAAAGTCTTTCGGTTCTCAAATATGTTAGGCCCTGACTTCTGATTCCAAATTCTGCAGAAGCATCTCGAAGAAACCAGGAGACTCAGAAGAGACGCCGCAGAAGTGGTCACAGATCCCATATTTTCATGAGGCTTAGCTGTCTCATTCTAAGGTTATCTCACCTGGCAAAATATTGCAAAATTATAACCCTGATACCATCTGTAATTTTTTTTAATCTTAATGCAAAGACTTCTCTGGGAGTTGCAACCTGTCAAAATGCAAACATAGATATAACCATTCAAAACAGAGAGTCATCCTAATTATGCAGGAAGATAGTCAAGGGCTTGATATGCAAAAAGTTTTCAAAGTTCTTTAAAAAGAAGGAGAGCTACAGATGAGAGGAATGCACGGGTTGAATGTATGCATTTCGCATTCGCTTCTGTTTGTGGAGTTTGCTGCAACTACATAGGAAATTTCAATGACAGAGAAGCAGCAAGCGAGAGGCCATTGTTGATGGACTATTTGCTTTGACCACATAACCCAACACAATGGAAGGAGGGGAGATTGGTGAGCCTGCCCCAACTGTGATATAAGCATCATGAAACACTGGACCTCCAGCTCATAGGAAGGGGTCCAGTCAGGAAGTCTTTGCCTCACAGCCTGGAGAAAGATAAGGAATTCTTCAAGGAGCTGCAGCCAAAACATAGGAAATGTTTGACACCCAAAGATTTTCCGAATCTTCTCTTATCTCGAAACTGGTTGCCTTTCTTTGAGTCTAGCATTCCATCATGATTTCTTTCCTAAATCACCAGAAGTGCTACCTTTATACCAGTGTTTCCTTTATCCCCTTGTTAAAATTTGCTGACATGTATCCAAATCTGCTGTCGTCCAGACACTGTGGCAAGCTCTATGTGGTGGTTGAGGCATTTCAGAAACAGCAGATGACCTTGTATTAAAAAAATAAAATACATTTTATCAGCTTATGTAGGGGGGCAAGCATGGCAAATGGTCAGGCTGGGCTCTTTTTCCACCCTTTTATTTTTACAGTCATTTTTGGTAATCCGTACTTGATATTTGAAATCCAGAACATGTGAGATTTTGCTAATTAAAGCTTGAAATAATATTTGAATAAAAGAGAGGAAGAGAGACCGGAAACTTTTACCCTTTGTCACAATACCACGTGGAAAATATGTTTCTTTTTAAACACAATCGGTGTTAGGCATCCAGTCTCCCTGAGTGACATTCTGCCTCATTTAGCCACGGAAAGAATCAGCTCCGAATAAAAAACAAGAGAATGTGTTTTTCTGATCACTTGAGGAGAGAGATTGACATTTAAAATGGCTGCTCTGATACTAATGTTGTTAAACTCCCTTCCTTTGTAAGTGGCCTGTTTGAATGCAGCGGCTGTCAGTCTGTTTCATCTTCCCCTGGCAACATTTATCTCGTCAATGTCCCCAGAAGCTGGCGGAATTGACACAGTGAGGGACAGGTAATTGAGAGGCCAGAGACAGCTCTCTGGAGGAGCTGTGTGTCTGCGCTCTGACCAGCCAGCCCCAGCGGTGGCCTGTGAGTGCCCAGGGCCAGGGTTGCTGCTGAAGGCCTTCTGCTGGCATGCTGCCTCAGCCACTGGCCTCTGCAAACTGGTCAAAGCCTGCGAAAAATCGGAAATCATGGCGTCCAAACCCATTATTCCCACTGAGCCCCCTATGGAGAATAAACTTATACTTTGAGTTTTCTAAGGCAGTGATAATTGTATGATTTTCTTTTAAATAAATGCAACGTTTAATATAATAATTTCTTCCCTCGTTTGTGTCTTTTTTTCTAAATGCTTATTATGTTTCCCATTACAAAATACCCAGTACAATAAATTTGGAAAATGAAGAAAAGCAGGAAAAAGAAATTTTCAAATCACTTCAAGTTCCACACTTCAGAAACAACAACTCTTGGCATTTTTGTATACTACCATCCCAGTTGTGTGTATAGATTTACTGATATTTAATATGGATGTCATCATACTATAATTTTGCCTCCTGTTCCTTTATTTTTGATTACAATGTAAATTCTTCTTTAATATTATTACAAACTCATTATAAACATTATTTTAATGACTGCCTATCTCCCATAATTTACTTAGCTATTACCCATTTGTTGGACATTTAGACTGTTCCAAATTTTTCACTGTTACACACAATGCTGCAATAAGCGCTTGTTCATAAAGCAAATTCAGTTCTTTGGATTATTTCTTAGGATGGATTCCCAGCAGTAAAACTATTACATCAAAGTTTTTAAATTTTTCAATAGATTTTGGTATATATGGCCAAATTGCCTTCCACAAAGATTGCATAAGACAACTGATGTATAAACACAATTTCTACATTTAATACATATTATGTATATATTTAAGTATCAAATATATATGTTGTTATATGTATATACATATATATATAATTAGCAATATGTATAATTATTAAATTAAAACTTAAAGTAATATTTTAGTAAAAAAGTGAAAGGATGCAGGATCACACAAACAGTGAAAGGGAAAGCTGTGAAAGTTAGGGGTTTGGTTTCTCTGTGTGTGTGTTTTAGGTAAAGGATAAAAGGGCAGTGGGGCTGTTCCACGCCCAGATTTCTCCTTCCTGACACTGAGATGCTGCTTTTAGGAACCTGAGTGAGATCTGCATTACTCACCTCCCTCACCATGATTTCTGCTGTGAGCAGTCAAACATCCCTATAGCAATCATTCCTCTGGGTTATACGTAAAATTAAAAAATATATTTTGAACGGAGACTCTCATTCTGCCCTAAAACCACACTTGAGTGACAATTTAGTAGAGATGACAGAAAATAGTACTCCCCTGGCCTCTGTACATCTTAACCTCTTTAGGTTCTTTCTGGAAACATAAGCTTTTGACCACCATGTTGGTACCTGGAACTAACTCTTCCTTATTCCCAAGTTGGCTTCAAGGTCCAATTTCATTCATGTGGAAGAAGAATTTGTTATTGGAATCTTATAATGAGACTAGCCAGATACTCACTGTTGTGAGTTGAAATATATCCCCCCAAAAGGTATGTTCAATTCCTAACCCCCATACCTGTCATTGTGACCTAATTTGGAAATAGAGTCTTGGCAGATGGAAGTTACTGGGATCCTCTTATCCAAGATGACTGTGCCCTAATAAGGCAAGGAGAAAAGAGGCAGGCAGAGAGAAGATGGCCATGTTTTGACGGAGGTAAGAGATTGGAATGAGACAGCTGTAAATCAAGGAATGTTAAGGATTGCTGGTCATCACAAAAAGTTAAGAGAAAAGGATCCAACACATTCTCCCCAGAGCCTCTGCAGGAGCACACCTACAACACTTTGATTTTAGGTATCTAGCCTCCAGAATTGTAAGAGAATACATTTTTGTAGTTTTAAGTCACCCCATCTGTGGTACTTTGGCCGACCCAGGAAACTAATACACTCACCAACCAAATTTCCTCTTCTTAGGCACAAAGAAAGAAGGAGACTGTCCCCCAGAGCTTCTTTCTAGTTGGGTAGGGATTCTGTCTGGGTTCTGGCCAAAAGGGTGTGCACCAAATCCATACCTGGAGGTAACATATGATACGCTGCCTTCCAAGTGTTCTCTGCGAAGACAGCTGTGCCCTATGGTGGACGGGCCCTGCCACCCTTGAGAAACCTGCTTGAGACACAGCCAAGGAGAGCCATCTGACTTGCACTGAACCATGACACAAGCCAGCAACAAACTTCTGTTGAGTTAAGGCATTGTGATTGCCAGGATTTTTCCTTTTCTTTCCCCTGCAACATTATTTCACTGCTGGAAACTGACACACTGGAATGCAGGGCTATTATAATAAAAAAAGGTAATATATGTGCCACATATAAGTATTCAAGTAGCAAGAAGTTGATGTTGCAGACAGGAAAGATGGAGACAGGATGAGCAGTGGGAAATCACTTGGTTAACAATCACCTGCAGTAGCTGCAAAGGCAGGCCGCGTGTGACCCCGCGTGTGTGTGCTGCCTATAATTGGCTGTGTGTACAAGGTGTTACCAGAATGAGGTGAGCTCAGGAAGAAATCAAGATGGATAGAGGTGAAATATATCAAATACAGTCAACTGTTTATGGAATCTAGATGCTGAGGGTATGAATCTTCACTGTAAAATTCTTTCAACTGTGCTGCATGTTAGACATTTTTCATAAAAAAATAATATTAAAAAGAGGAAAAAAATAGGCAATTTGCAAAAGAAATGAAAGGGACTGGAGAGCATCCAGAAACTCATAGGCTTTTGAGTTGAAAAACCTCACAACTATGTCTTAAAACATGAGACATGAAATTTAAAAGACTTGAGCAACAAAATCCCAGGAAAACTTTTAAGATGAATATAGTGACTCTGAAAAACTCAGATTAAAAATTTATCTCAATCTATTATTGCAGCTGGCCTCAGAGTAAAGACATTAAGTTAGAAGAGAAACACACCAGGGTAAACACAAAGAAGTGAAGCAGATTTGGGGTCTATATTTGGGGAACATATAGACGTAGTTCTTGACAAATGAACTGACCAGTAGCAAATAAATCAGAAAGAAGCCAACTAAATTTTTGAGAAAATTTACTGCCAAAGACACCATAAGTCCATTTAAAAAATATTTTACTGTGCAGGACAAAACAGTAATCCTTGGACCTCTAGTTTTTCACCAGTCATAGGCAGGATTTGGAGATTATAGACACCGCAAGATGGCACCCTCCTGAACACCCACTCCCAGTGTGGCCCTGGAGACTCACGAGGAGGAAGGGACTCCCAGACAATGGAGTTGAAGGGCACTTCTCCCAGGAAATGCCAATAGGCCTGATCTAAGGGACCCCGCCCCCAAGGTGAACAATCCACGCTCTTCTCAGCGGGTTACCCAGCTGTGCGGATGCAGAGCGTGCCGTGTGTCTCTCATCTCCCCCTTCTTCTGGTTTTCCCGTCTCCGTTCCATTCTTGTGTATGGGCTATGTTGGGACAATTTGTATTTTTAATGAGTTGACAACTTGTATTTTTTGTTTATCTTTTGACAAAACCAGAAGAGCCCATCTGGGCCTGATAGGAAGAGCTGAGGATGCCCAGGACTGGATGGAGAGTTGGGGTGTCTCCTTGGGAGGGGGTTTGCTCTGTCCTGTGAATTGGGGCAAGAGTGAAAGTGTGGCCAGAGGAAAGGCTGTGACAGGGGTTGGATTGGTGCTCTCCACCCACATCCTCCCTAGATACAAAGGGAGATGGCATTTCCAGACCTCCTTTTCAATGGGGTTAGAGTCACGTGGCTGAGTTCCAGCCAATGATACATGAGCAAAAATAATGTATACTGTTTCCAGGTCTGCACTGCACAACCTTCTGTGCCCTTTCTTTCTTATTCTGGTGCCAGGGAAGGCACATGTTGAAGGAAGCCATGTCACAGGGTGGAAGGACCCTGGATCTCTGAGTCACTGCTCAGAGGAGAGCAGCCCAGAATATCCCTGAGCCCTGCATCGGACGGTTCTGTGGGCAACTTATTATATTTGTAAGGCGCTTATTATATTTCAGTGTTGACTGATGGCCACACGGCTGCCCAGCCTGAAAGTCACAAGCTGAGTAGTCCTTCCTGGAAATGCATTTGTGTTGGCCATTCTCTACAGCTACTGGGCCCTGCTGACATGTGCATACACACCTGAATCCATCACAGACAGTGTCCTCGCCGTGACCCTGGGCCACATGCCAGTCAGTTCTGGCCTGACTTCATCCCACGAGCAAATTCCAGGACCAGCTCAAGGCCAGCATAATTGTGGCCACTCAGACATCACTGCACACTAATCCTATGAGGTAGATAGCAGTACTGCCAGTCCGTGGGCTCTGGGAGTTTTTGTACCTTTATTTCTTACTTTGTGTAATACTTACAGATAAGAGTGGCAGAACCAGGATTCCATTTAAGGTATGCGCACTGCAGCCAACGCTGCTTTCTTTCTATTGTTCTCAAGAGTCGTCCCTCTCCATGGATGACGTTATTGAACGAGCCCTTCTGACCTTCATGAGGCCCCCATCTCCTCACCCTCAGCATATATGGCAGTGACTTTAAATTACTTATGGTCCGTCAGACGATTAACAAAACATATACACTGTTTGAAATACTTCCAATAAAAGCCACTTATTATATGCATTTTAACTATTTTTAACATTGTTCTTTGGCTATGAGCCAATTTCCTAATGAGTAAAATATTAAACATTTTAAAAGATGAGTTGTAATCCCTAGAAAACAGCCTTTCAAAACTTTGAAAGGACAGGAAGTGTGTAAGCAGTAACCTGGAAGCAGCCAGCTGCTAAGCCCTAATGAATAATTAAATCTTTCACAGTCCCCAGCAAGACTTGACCCTCACAGAAATTTACCAGAAAATGGAGGAGGAAGGCATGAAGAGGATTTTTCAATAAAGGAAAGAGAAAAATAAAGACTTGAAATCATAAAAGTTATTTTTTACCAGTCTGGTCATTTTAGGTCAAATGTTCCACATATCTGCCAATGCAGTTTTTGATCCTGGTTGGTTTTGTCACCCTCTGTCTATATTTTTTTACACAAAAGTGGGGCTCAATATTTTCTCTTTGGAAAATTATAATTTGGAGTAGGAATTGGGAGTTGCCTCCACTCCTCACTAGAGTATTTTATGTGTAAGTTTAGTTGTTGTCGGCTGCCATAACAAAACACCACAGATTGGGGGCCTTAAACAGGAGACATTTATTCTCACAGTTCTGGAGACTGGAAGTCGAAGATCAAGGTGCCAGTAGCTCTGGTTCCTGGTGAGGCCTCTTCATGGTGTGCAGATGGCTGCCTTCACACTGTGTCCTCACAAGATGGAGACAGAAGTGGTCTCTCTTCGTCTTCTTATAAGGACACTAATTCCATCGTGGAGACACCACCCTCATGACTTCATATAAACTTACTTACCTACCAAAGGTCCATCTTTCTAATACCAGCATATTGGGGGTTAAAGCTTCAACATACAAATTTTGCAGGTATCACATATTCAGTCCATAACAATGTCTAATTTGACCATAGCTCTCCTCTAAATGAACAATTCCGTGGGCATATTTTCTACAATCATCAGGTCACACAAAGGAAAAGGCATACTGAGCCCTCCATGAAAAAAATGCTATAAACTATCTTCTCCTATACAGGAAATCATTGTCTCCTCTGCGCCTTTAACCACCTTTATCTGTACACGTATCCCTGCGAAGTTTCGGGTAGAAGGAAAAAGCATGGTGTGGGCTGCTTGTGTCTGGACTTCCCAGCAGAGACTGTATTCCTTGCTCCATGAACTTTTATTGTTGATCTTTAAAAAGCATAGCCAAAAATCCATTTGAGATCCTTTACGTTGAAAGTCTTTTACAAACTCTGTGTTGTTTGATATGATAGGTCCCTATGGCTTGAAATGCCATAAATTGGCTTTGCATTATGTGTAGGACTGTTGCATGTTAACAGCTCGGGATTTACTGTTTATTAATATCATGAAGCATCAACAGGTAAGAAGTGGAGATGTGAGCCTTTGTCTCTCTCATCTCAGATTCAGTCTGCCCCTCTCATGGACAGCGACTCTTGCTAATTAAACGCAGCTCAGAGGCTCCCACCTGTGGGTCACCTGGGACATGGGGCAGGGTCATGCAGATCTAAGGCTAGGCTTTTAAGAAGTCAGAGACCCTTGTCTTTACCACTCCCAACTCTCTGTGTCCATTTCCTTTCTTTCTTCAAACTGCTCCCTACCTGAGTATTATCCTTAAGATATTAAAATGCTTAGTGTCTAAGAAAGGCAGTGAAGTCCCCAGGCTGATGGAGGGGAGGTGTCTGTCCCCCCTCATGGTCCAAATTGTTCTCCAATCCCAGAATCCCTGAATGATCATCCAGAGACATTCACTGCCTTCAGCCCTGAGAGATGACTTGGAGGCCCAATTAGATGGATTGTTTGAAGAAAAGGGAAGAGAAACTGAAAAAAACACACTTGCAAAAATCTCAGTGATTTGGACCAAAGCAGTAGCAACAAAAAACAAATTCCAGAGGCTATGTTGTAGTCAACATATTCTGGACCATGATTTCTACCATCTGCATCCCCAGACACAGTTCTGGACAGCCATGACTGAGGTTAGATAGAGTGCCTCTGAGGCCCTGCATACGCCCAATAACTTGCAGACTTTTCTGACTGAGATATCAATATCAGCCCAACTTACCTCTGGCCTCCGCTCCACAGCCTAGACCATTTCCGGAGGACCTGCCAAATCCCTCTCTTGGGTACCAGGCTTCCCTCAAACAGGAGTTTTAACAGTGCACTAAGTGATACATAATAGGGCAAGAAAGTGGGCAGATGAATTTGAAAAGTATTTTCAAAATCAATGGGCTAACATTGAAAATAAATCACGGAAATAATGGTCAAATTAATTTTGCCAGAAATTCAGTTATTCATAATGCTTCTGGGCAATAGAGGTTTTGCTGAATTTCCCAGAGAGAAATGGAACCATGTGTAGTCCCTCTTCAAACACTCTGCCCCAGCCTGTGGGGCAAGCAGTGACCTATGTGTGTTAGAATTTTTCTTTTTTTTTTTTTTTTTGCAGTACGCAGGCCTCTCACTGCTGTGCCCTCTCCCATTGTGCAGCACAGGCTCCGGACGCACAGGCTCAGCAGCCCTGGCTCGCGGGCCCAGCCGCTCCACGGCATGTGGGATCTTCCCGGGCCCGGGCACGAACCCGTGTCCCCTGCATCGGCAGGCAGACTCTCAACCACGGCGCCACCAGGGAAGCCCAGAATTTTTGATCCTCTTCTGGTCTTACTCTGGGTTTTAGTTCTACCCTTTGACTTGGAGTAAGAGAAAAGTCTTTTATTTTTAAATTTAAAAAAAATGTTCCCGTTTTATTGAGGTATGATTGACAAATAAAATTGTAATATATTTAAAGTGCATAACGTGATAAGTTGATATACATCTACATTGTGAAATGATGATCACAATCAAATTAATTAACACATCAATCACCTACCATAGTTATCTTTTTGGGGTTTTTTTTGGTGAGAATGCTTAAGATCTACTCTCAGCAAATTTCAAGCATACAATACACTAGTATTAACTATAGTCACCTAGCTATATATTAGATCCTCAGAACTTAATAATCTTATAACTGCAAGTTTCTTCGGTTTGACCAACACCTCTACATTTCCCACCACCATTCCCCAACCCTGGCAGCCATTCTACTCTTTGAGCCTATGAATTAGAATGAGTTGTTGTTTGTTTGTTGTTTGTTTTCTGTTTTTAGATTCCACCTATAAGTAGCACCATACAGCATTTGTCTTTCTCTGTCTGGCTTATTTTACTTAACATGATACCCTCCAGGTTCATTCATGCTGTTACAAAAGGCAGAATTCCCCTCTTTTTTAGGACTAGGACTTCCCTGGTGGTCCAGTGGTTAAGACTCTAGGCTTCCACTGCAGGGGGCACGGGTTCTATCCCTGGTAGGGGAAGTAGGATCCCATATGCCATGCAGCACAAAAAACAAACAAACAAAAAAAGAGGCAGAATTTCTCTTTTTAAGTTTGAATAATGTTCCATTGCATGTGTGTGTATACTCACACACACACACACACACACACATAAATTATGCATATATATTCATTCTTTATCCATCTGTCAATGGACACATAGGCTGTTTCTATGTCTTGGCTGTAGTGACTAATTCTGCAATAAATATGGGACAACAGATATTTCTTTGAGAGCATGACTTCATTTTCTTTGGATGTATATTCAGACGTGGCACTGCTGGATCACACAGTAGTTCTATTTTTTAAATTTTTTGAGGAAGCCCCATACTGTTCTTGTCAGTGGCTACTCCAAGTTACACACTCACCAACTGTGTACAAGGCTTTCCTTTTCTCCATATCCTCACACACATTTGTTATCTTTTGTCTTTTTTTTATATAATTGACACTCTAACAGATATGCATTGACATCTCACTGCAGTTTTGATTTTCATTTCCCTGATAATTAATGATGTTGAACATCTTTCCATATACCTGCTGGCCATCTGTATGTCTTCTTTAGAGAAATGTCTGTTCAGATCCTTTGCTCACTTTTAATGAGGTTATATATTAATTATAGATATATAGGTGTAGAAAAGATTTTTAAAGGATGGACTATGTATATTACTAATCGAAGAGAGACAATCTTAGAAGATAGGAAGGAAGGATGGAAGGGAATGAGACTAAGAAGAGAAAGGACTGCATCAACTTTAATCTGCAGGTTTGAGTAATTAGTAAGTGAGAGATAGGTTTGTTTAAGTGGTGCAGGTGGAGCACAGGCACTGTCCTCACTCATCCCTGCAGGCTCGTTAAGATGAAAGCAAAGGTAGTGAAAGGATGGAAGCTACATGATCTATCAAGAACAAGGAGAAGTGGAGAAAAGGCAATGGCAACTCATACTGGGGAGAAAAGGATGTTGGAAAACTGATGGGCAAGAGGTGATGGATATAGAAGACTCAAAATGGCAGAATCAGGTCAAGAAGTAGGTTAGACCACAGAGCAGGTCGCCAGGAAAATCGCAGGTCTTTGGAGGTGCAAGGAACCTGGAAGTGCAAGGGAGCTTGGGGCAGGTTGAGAGGACAGGACAAATGGACTGAGAGAGGACTTGAAGTGGCTCCATGTGCTGGTGTCCTCCAGCAGTCCTGCCCCTCTCCAACCTCAGAAGAAAGAAAGGTTAACAATGCATACTCTAGACACAGAGATGTAAGGGACAGGTAAGGGCAGGGTCAGTACCAAAATGAGGATGATCAAGTGAAAATCAAAATACCAACCTGTGAAATCTAATCCTTGTCTCCTTCCTGGAGCTGCAAGACTACTGGCATCCAGCATTATATACTCAGAGTATAATCTTCCTCCGGGAGAAGTGGACCTTTTGTCCAACAGAGACCTTACTGTTGATAGCTGCTTGGAGAAATGGACCCCCCAGGGCAGAGCAGAGTCTGACATTCATCACCCAACAATCTCAACCATATAACAGATCTTCCAGTCACCATCTTAGTGCCTTGTTCTTACAAATTTGCAGCTAACATTTCACCTAACATTTGAAGACAACAAGTCCTTTGCACAGAATCATAAGTTGCAAAAATGTTGGACTTTCTTAAAAATAACACAGGAGCTGGAAGACAATCAATAGATGCCTTTAAAATTGGGGAGAAATAATTTCCAGCATAGAATTCTTTACTAACCAACTCTCAAATCAATTGTGAATCATAATGCAAACTAAGAAAGTGAACCAATGAGGAGGACAACACAGGCTCCAGTAGCAGATCTGGGAGAGCAGAGGTGAGGGACACTGGTCCAGCTTGACGCTCACCGAGGCCAGCTGAGCAGCCATCCAAGTGCGTGATCATGTCTACATAGCATCAGGAAGGGAAAGCCCCCACTAAAAAGAGAACAATGATAGAATCCTGACGGGGTTACATTATTACAGAGATGTACATTCTGGGAAAAGTTTGTAGCTGAATTAGTAACTGGTACATAAACAACCAAGCAAAAGAAAGAAGAAAGGGAAATTATTCATTCCTGGAGGTGGGGGAACATCATAAACATGTGATCACTACAACACATAAATCGGCTATAAATAATATAGACATCATAATGTAAACACTGAATACTGATATAAGTAAAAATTGACATTTGCCATTTTAAGTGCATTGAGGAAAGGAAATTAGGTGGGAATGTGAGAAAGGAAGGTGCCAGAGCTTTCACTTTGAGTTCTGTAGTCAAGACACTCAGTGATCCTTAAAATAGAACAGAAGGCTGATGTAAGCATGAAATTCTAGAAATATTGAATGGAAATAATGACATACAAAACTTAAAATGTGGGACTCTTTGGGAAGCTGAAACAAGAAGCTGGGTGGACCTGAAAATGGTGTTTGGTTTCTTTTAACTCTACCTGAGTAATTTTGAGAAACTAAAAATTAACCACCCACCTAAAAAAAATTAATTAATCACAAATAAATAAAATGAGGGGTTGGAGTAAGAAAAAAAAAAAGAAAAAGGTGAGGTATCATTGGGTTTGAGTTACGACCTTAAACATGTAATAACGGAGGCTGGCTGATTGAGCAGGCAGATACACAGGAGGAAACGTTCATGTATACCCACCTCTGCTTCAAGCTTCCTGTCTGGTGCTTTCCTGAAACAAGTTTTGTAGTATTAGATGCCATTGATGCAGGCTGGTCTGACTGCTCCATCATCTACCCTCAGACCCAGAGCTCTACACCACCCCACAGAAGTGCAGGAAGCTGGCTGTGCCATGTGAAGGTGAACAGGTGTTTCTAGAAGGCCAGCAAAAGGAGCTACTCAAAGAAGCATTTGTTGGAATATTGTTTAAAGAGGCAAGATGCTAGGTAATCAAGTGATGGCGATAACCTACCAGGCATGTTAAGAGCCCTCATAAAAGACTATTTATAGAATTGTAATTCTGAAGGGGTCTCCTTCCTCCTGTGGGTAAGAAAACAAGCCCCAGCAGGCTTAGGGCACTTCTCAAGGACACAGCACGACTTAGCAGCACAGGCTAAAGGAGAGAGAAGCCAGACTTTCGGAGCCCTGGGCTGACTGCTATAAAGTGTCTTAAACTTCTCCTCAGCAGAAACTAAGTATATAAGGAAAAACTCTAAGGAGTGGCATTTAGGTATTTATAGGGTCATGGAAAATGAGAAAAATGGTCAGATGTGATGCAGAGGGAAGTAGAGACTCATGGCATGATTATTGAAAGGCACTCTAATTAAATAAAGAATTATTATCTTAGAAATCCTGCTGACTGCTCTAGAAACCTCGTGGTTACTCATCTCTGGGACCATGTGATTTCCCCTCACTTAGAGCTGCTACAGGAAAGGAAACAGATTAAATACAACCTGTTGCAAAATGTTCTACATTGAATGAATAATATATGAATACAGCTTGACATTTTTAGGGAATTATTTTGTGAATTAGGCTATATTCTTTATGTAATGAAATGCAACACTTTTTTAAAATTTAGGATATAAATGTTTTTAATATCACTAATAAATGTCATTCAAACTTATTTAAAAACAAAACTTTTGGCAGGAAATTTACCAGATTTTCTTTTTCCATAGAACCAAGAGTCAGGGATCTCTCTAAGCAATGCAGTTGCTTGCCTCTTCAGCCTACCTGTTCACTCCAGACCTGTTTGTCAAGGAAAGGGTTTCATGGCCTCAATAGTGTATCTGGCCATAAATTCTAACTGTTGTGTCTTGTGGTCAGCTGCAGTGGTCACAGTGTGCATACTGAGCTGGACCATAGTCCTGCTTTGGTCTGTGGTTTCACCTCCCTCCTGGAATCCTTTTCCCTGCTCAGTTTCTGAACCTGGCTGTCCCAGCTTCCTTGGCCTTTCCATGAGCTCCCAGAGTACATTCACTACATATTCTGTCTAGTTAAGTCAAATATTATTGGTTTCTCTTGGATGCCATCAAGTGTTTTGCTAGATACAGAAATTCGTACCAAGAGAGCTTATAAATAATAGACTCAAGGAAATAATAGAAACTAGAAATTGGAACTTGGGACTGTTGTGGTTACCTAACAAATATTCAACTGGTGTTAAGAAAGGACTCTGGTGGGACATTATAAAGCCCTTGATGAAATGATTAATTGTAGGCACCAAGAATGAGATGCACATTCCCACCAAGGCTTTGGGAGGAACAGCGGTCGTTGTCACAGACGTATTAGAGAGCATGAGGGGTTCAAGTCTTCTCAGGCTGCCTGGCCACTTAAAATGGTGCCGGTTATTCTCACTTGAGAAAAGAAAGTGAAAATTCCGAAGGAGTGAATACTTTGGCCAAGATGTGGGTTGAGCACCGGGGAATTCAACAACCATGTGAAAGAACAATTGTCCAGTGAGGCTGCAGGGATGTGTCAGGTAAAAACCAAGAGACTTTAATCTTCAGGTGGCTGGTTTATTAATATCAGGCAATTAATTTACTTTCCCAGCCAACCGGTGCTGGCCCAATAGGCTGAAGGTAAAGGTGACTACTTGGGCACTGATGGACAGGATCATGGACTCGGCAACATGAACATCCTTCACTAAAGCTGACCCAAATACAGCTATTTCTCAGTGCGTAGTCGGCCAACAGCAAAGATAAGCCATGAACTCTCAGAGGTTAGCTAACCACATTCAACTCTTTCTTATAGAAAGGTTGTGACTTGTCATGAGTGGAAGAATACCTCATCTGGAGAAGCATGTGCTTGCTTTCTCATCATTATCCATGAATTCCTGAACCTTCAATATATCATCCAGATCCACTGAAGTTTCGTTCTTGAGCAGTTCTAACAATGTGTAAGGATAACTCTCTCATGGCTTCTATTTTTTTCTTAAGATCTCCCAAAGAACAAAGAGAAATTTTACACATTTTTAAAAGATAGAATAAAACATTCTACCTTGCAATTATCATATGGGTCCATTGGATCCATTTATAAATCTAAAATACAATATGTGATCTTCGTCATCTTATTTTTCTTAGTCTGTGAAACATTTTAGTGTTTTATTGTCCTAGGAATTATTTCATCACATCAATTATTCGCAGCTCAGCCAAAAAAACACTATAGTGATAAGAAATCATTAGAAAGACAGAATCGCTTAGAAAGATGATACAATGGTGAAATAAATTGTCACCCTTCGGGAATTGCACCATCTTTCAAGAAGTAATAAAATAATGTTGGAGATACCATCTATGTAGTCTACTTATAGCTTTCATTGAACATAGACAATAACTCAAAATGGTTCATTTTGCCACTAGTGACTATCAAAAATCATAAAGGGTCTAAGATTCTACCACAATTGTGAGCTACCAAGTTGGCCGACCACAGTTTCATGGTCGCTTGCAGAAGACATGGGACTCTAGATCCCAGACAAAAGACTATTCCTCAATGGAGAGAACACAGCATAGGTCATGATTGTACTGGCTCCCCTTGCCCCCTCACCCCACAGGCATTGTGGAAGACCTCAGTAGGAGCATCAGAGCTTGGGAACGCCAGACGCTGGGAAAACAAAGCCTTTATAATAATATAATCAAACCCAGCTTTGGCCCCAATTACCTTTATCACCTTGAACAGTAAAGAAACTTGACATTTTCTTTGGTGAAAGAACTCTTTCTGTCTTTCAGGGTTGTCCACTAAAAACTATCCCTGAGGGATATATGTATACATACATGATTCACTTTGCTGTACAGCAGAAACTAACACAACATTATAAAGCAACAATACTCCAGCAAAGATTAATTTAAAAAAAAAATCTTTGAAAAGTTAGATTTGGGGAACACAACCGATGCCTTGGTTCACAGGCCTTGAAGAGGTCCAATAGACGCATGGAAATTTTCTTCCATCAACGGCAAAGAAAAAAAAAAAAACAAATACACAATTTTTAAACGAAGCAGAAAATACGTGCAAAACACAGGTAGCAGAATTCCTCAGCACTACTGTACAATAGGGCTTTGGCTGTGAGAAAAACGTTCCATACCTGCACTGGCCATAAAGACTCCACGGGCCATTTAGAGTTGTCGGCACTCAAAATTTGAGTAGTGTAACCAAGGAACTGAATTTTTATTTGTATTTAAATAGTTTCAAATAATTTAAATTTCAGTAGCCTTATGTTATTAGTAGCACAGCTTTAGAGTCTAATGTTGATTGTGAAATGGATTGCATAAATGAAAGCTCATAGTACAGACCCTTGGGTGGAAATACAATATCATAATTGAGTTATTCATAAACAGGGAAGACTTCATCACCTAGATTTTGTGCCGAAAGCCTGGACTATCTCACTTTGTTAGAAGACATATGACAGTATTCTTTCATCTTGTATGATATTCTTGGGCCCAATTCACTTAAACAAAAAGGCGGGCTATGTTTAAATTCTTACAAAGATTGTTTTTCCTTATCCCTTTACTCTTACTTCTAACAATTCTTTCTTCTGACTTAAATCTATATATATCTTATATGTATATGTAACACATATATACATATGTATGTATATACACACACAATATATGTATGTATGTATGTGTGTGTATATATATATATATATATATATATATATATATATATACACACATACACACACACATACACACACACATATATAAACTGTCATTACTTTATGCTACCTGAGCAGAGTGGAACTTCAAAAAAATATGTGTACATATTTATATACATATATATGGATACACATACATGTATATGACTGTTTTTCTTGGTGTACACAGGGTTTAACACCATCCTGTTAGGCCTCCTAACATTTCTTCAGCCCAACAATATACTCCATGGTGAGACAGAAACCATCAAGTTGATGCTCATGAGATTGACTAGTGTTACCAAATACCCCGTTCCCAGTAGCAGATGCTTTTTGAAGCTGGAATGAACTGTTGCAGTTGCAAACCTTGTGAGGGCAGCGAGGGTCTCCTCCATAACCAGTACAGCTGTTTCCCCATGGCCAGGACACATGATTCTAGGAACCAAGGTGGAAACGGGAATGAGGACTCCATTAGCACATTCAGTGATGCACCGAAAAAAATGTGATTCGTCACTCTGGGACTCTGGGTTCTGCTTAGTTCAAGGTTTTAGTACCCAAGGAAGGAAAGTTCCCAAAAGCAGAAACAATGATATCTGAAATGAACTTTTAGCTAGATCATTTAGGGGTCCTTGTAACCCTGGATGAGTCAGCCAAAGCTCGAGGGTACTTTGGCTGACTGTTCAATTCAGACAATCCATCTAGAGACCTCTCCATAGATTCCTTCTCTTCTCGCACCAGATAGAGTCGCTCTCTGCTGATTTTGACTAAGCAGTATGACTGATGTAATCTTCCAAAATTAAACTCTGAGTCTTTTCCACTGCCCAGCGCTACCTGGTAGTAAACCACAAGCAACTAGAAATGACAATGAAAATGTATGTTTTTACAACATATCATACCCTAAATATCAATGGAAAGCATGTTTTTAAGAACTGAGCTCTACTCTTAGTTTTGCATTTTCCATATTTATTTTATGCCAAACATCCCAAGCCACATTTACCTCTTTCTTCACTAAAGGATATGAACTGTTTTTTCCTCCTGCTTTACTTCTAAGTCCTTTCCTCCTGCTTTACTTCTAAGTCCTTTCCTCCTGCTTGTATCTTTCAAATCAATTCCCCTAATCAATTGATTATATAAACACAGTTTTAAATTCTCCCTGTGTATATTGATTTCTTTCTTTCAAGCTTCAGCCTATTGATCAAACCATTTGATCAATTGAATAAAGGAACAGTGTCATGTGACATATTCCACACTTGGGCACTTTTGCTTGAAAGAGAAGAATGCAGATGTTTGTTTTTATTTTCTAAATGATTACAACCTTAAATGCCACATTGGATATGCACATCAATAAACCTTACAAAGGTCTCTTTTGCAGGCTGTCTTCAGAGCCCCTAGGCCCAACCAGCCTGAAAACTAAATGGAAATAATATGCTATTTATACAGAGAATTTCATTTTGTAAGTAGCAGGCTCAATCCTTAACCTTTTCTCTGCCCCCTTTATAGCACTCACCACATGGTACTGTGTACCTGTCTTTCTATCCTATTATCCTGTGAGCTCTCTAAGATGCTCAACATATGTTATAGAGTGAATGATGTATAAAAAAGAAAGAAAGAAAGAAGAAACGGAGAGAGGGAGCAATGGAAAGAGGACGGAAGAATTTATCGTAAGAAACATAGGGCATCTGGAACTTCCCTGGAGGTCCCGTGGTTAGGACTCTGCCCTTCTACTGTAGGGGGCACAGGGTCGATGCCTGGTGGGTGAACTAAGATCTCGTGTGCTGTGACAGTCTGAAGAAACAAACAAGCAAACAAACACAAAATAAATACAACTCTCCTTTAAAACAGAGAAATATATGGCATCTATCCTGACCGGTGACATTTAAGAACGTGTGAGACCTCTAAAACACTTTAAATATGATTTCTTAAATATTTTTATTCTAATGTTTTTATTAATATTATTGTGCCTTTCTTTCAAATAACACTCTTCCAAACAAAGCTTGGACAAATATTAAAAGAATATTGGTTGTTGGCCTCCCTGGTGGCGCAGTGGTTGAGAGTCCGCCTGCCGATGCAGGGGACACGGGTTCGTGCCCCGATCCCGGAAGATCCCACATGCCGCGGAGCGGCTGGGCCCGCGAGCCATGGCCGCGGAGCCTGTGTGTCCGGAGCCTGTGCTCCGCAACGGGAGAGGCCACAGCAGTGAGAGGCCCGCGTACAGCTAAAAAAAAAAAAAAAAAAAAGAATATTGGTTGAAGGGAATTCATATTACAAGCATGTGTCTCATTCTAGTTCTGGCCCTGGTTTCTCTAAAGAATGCGGATGAGGATTGTGCCAGAAACGGCCACCACTAATGCCTAATGAATTACGTTTCCCCTCAGAAGGCAGAGCTGTTTGGGACCCACAAAGGTCTCCTCACTGTGTGCTCCAGGGTGGATTATTCCAGGAGGACTGGCCTTGGATCCCGAGCCACTTCTATATTATCCAGAGATTCTTGTGTTGCATTTCAAATGCCCAACATTCAGCGAAAGCCTAGGAGTCAACAACCTCTGTTACAGAAAAATATTGATTCTTTCTTTTGTTCACGCACCCAGCAAATGTTACCTGAGCCCCTAGTATACTCAGGTACTGTACCCCTGACTTCTCAAAGCTTATATTCTATGGAAGAAGACAATAAACAAAAATAGTAAGTAATATATACATATTATTAGACATCAATCATTTCTAAAGAGGAAAACAAAGCAGGGAAGGGAGTCGGGAAGAGTGTGGGTGAGCGTGGATGCAGCAAGGGCGGTACTTTAAATAGAGTGTGAGACAGGCTCTCCTCCCGTGTGGCTGTCTATGTGAGACACCCCTCCCACGTGCAACAGGCAGCCCCCAGGGGAGGCCCCATGCTCATTCGTTCAGCACAGGTGTATTGAGTTCCTAGAATGTTCCACACTGGGCCAAGTATAGGATGCGGTCAAATGAATGAAGTCCAGGCTCTGTTCTCAAGGAAGGGACGGTCTAATGGGGGGAGGGACATGCAGACAGATAAGAGCGTTGTAACGAGCACCCTGCAGAGAGCGGCACAGGATGGGGGAGGGCTAGGAGGGGGGCCCCTAAGTCGGCCACCCTGCTCTCCTTCAGGTGCACAGGGATGGGTCTAGGCGGCAGGTAGGGGCCAGGGATCCCGAGTCCTTCTAGAGCAGTATTCTCCAAACTTCAGGGCTTGATCCAGTGGCCCATGAAGTCAGTTTACTGAGTCACGACTAGGATTCCCTAAAAGTTAAATAAAATAGTGTATGAGAGAAGAGAGTAGAATAAAATAAAATAGTAGAGTGCATCACAAGAGGGTGCGGTTGTGAAACATTTGTTTGCGTTTGTGTACAATGGGTTAAAATGTAGAATTTTTCTTGCCCTGGGTCTCCATCAAAATGAGTGCATAATCCAACGTTCTAGAGAACATAGTGGTTGACCAGGAACCTAGAACATGTCAAAGAGGCAGTCTGAACCTCAGAGATCAGCTCATTCTGCTATGAGGGCTGCTCTGGAGCCTCAGAACCAGTGGGAAAGTAACAGATGCAGCTGGAGCTGCCTGGGAGGTTCCTCTTCCCCCCTCTCCTCCCGCTGCTCTAGGTGTCTCCAGGCTCCCATTCCAGCAGTGATGCAGACCAACGCACAGCACCCAGCTTCACCCCTGCAGAAGCCCCTCAAGGGCTGCCAGGTCAGTGTGCCCCACCCCGGGGGCAGCTCCTGGCCACAAGGACAACACATCTGGGACAAAGCTTATCTGTCAGAATAACCTTAGGGTTTTTCAGCTGGAAATGACTTAAAAAGCAAGAAAATGATCAGTTCTAGCATCCAGGGGGATAACATTATTTAATTTGTTAAATCTAATTTGTTAAATCTATCAATGCTCCCTGAAGTTGGGTGGCCCTATGTACAATAGAGAAAACACTGGGTATTAACTAGTGAACTAGGGATTGAACCTCCATGGCTCCCTTTACAGAGCTTATGGCTCTGAGAAAAATATTCCAGCTCTCCAGGCCACAATGGTTTTATCTTGTAAAAAAATGTGTATATTAATAACCAGCTCATAGGATCTTTATGAAAATTAGAAAAAAAAAATAAGTCTAGACATCTCTGGGTATAGTGTCTGGCAAGCAGTAGTCATGCTAATTTAAGTTCCACTGAGTCATTTAGGGTGCATTATCTTACTGAACCTGTAATAGTTAGAGACTTGCAAAAACTCAGATTCAAGATTAAAAGGGGGCCAGGAACACCAACCGTTCAGGACAAAGACCCGTGATATTATTTAACACGACGCTGACATTGGAAAGAGGACTTCTCAGCTGGACTTAATTGATTTGAACAATTGAAGTTCACCGGACAAATCAGCCCAGGATGGCTGACCACACTGGCAGAGTTCAGTTTTCAGCATGGTTTTCACACGGCTGTGATGTTAGGAGGAGAGCAGGGGCTCTGATGCAGTCTCACTGCGAATGTTCCGCGCTGAGGTAATTGCCTTTCCTGGTACCAGGGTTTAAGCAGCATGATGCATTTAGGTCACATCTGGGCAACGGCATCGCCCCCACTGTGGTCACTGTCTCTAGAACTCGGCATGTGCACATCTCGGCAAAGACTGGACCAGCATCCCCTCGCGCCGCTGTGACACTCATCCCTGTCCTTTGCTCTGTGTCTGTTCTCCCGCTGCCACCCCACTTCTCACCTTCCTTGGAGCCAGACCCTGTGTGGATGCTGAGAGGACGACAAGGAGAGGGAATTCTGTGAAGTTCAAGGACTTGCTCAAGGACACGCAGTGGCGAGCTGACAGGGCAGGATGGGAGGAGTCTCCTGAGTGCTAGCCACAGGCTCCTGGGGTGACTCTCAGATACCCAGGCACAGAATAAAAGTCAGAAGTCCTTCTGGGCTCTCTCTTGTAGTTATAATTTGGCAAACATACATACTTGGAAGTTTGCTCTACACCACTTTGCTTTTAAGAAAGACCCACACTAGTACCTGTTTTAACTAACCGAAAGAAATCCGAAGAGCATTTCCAGTTTTACGAAAAAAGGAGAAAAGGAAAAATAGCATCCAGTGTGTGTTTTGCAGGAAGTGCTGCAGAGGCATGCCACCCAGCAGGGAGTGAGGCAACGCTGAGCTCCAATCTCCTTCCCGTACACCACACTCAGCACCCAGCCACCAGAGCTGGGAACTGTGTCCGTGAGCATCTGTGCTTTATCTCGATTTGTTCTGTGCATCCCTTAGCAAGATGTGCCCTAAGGTAACTGCTTCTTGGCTTTATGCCATTTCGGCACAAAAGGTCTCATAGGAAAGCTCTACTTTCAGAGAGCAGAGGAAACCTGTAGTAGGTCTCCATCCAAATCCGAATCCTGGAGACTCCTTGTCCTGTTATGCTCTGGCCTTGTTTCCCTTTGTGATCTCACCCTTTTCCTCTCACCCACCTTCTCCCGGAGGGTTTCTCCTCCTCTTTCCCTCCCTCAAGACCTGGCTCATGAGAAAAGAAGAAGAAATATTTTAATACTAATTTAGAAGTTTGGAAATTAGATGTGTGTTCTTTAATTATGAGTTTTTTAGTCATTTTTTTCTAGGGGACTATTTGTTTATTATAATGATAGAACGGTCCTTATAAAATGAAGACTTTTGAGGCTTATTGTAAAAAAAAAAAAAAAAAAAGACCTGGCTTATAACTTCTCTTCTCTGGAAAGTATTCCTTTATCTTCCCACGTTTGACCTTGTGCTCCCAGAGACACTTGTATCATTTCATTCACCAAACGGGGCTGTCAGATTCCCACATCATGGTCTGCCTTCCCCACAGCACGGTGACCTCCTTGAAGACTGGGACCAAATCTCATTTCTCTCCCTGATTGCCTAATTGCCACACTGAGCACATAGTAGGGACTGAGTCATGACTGCTCTTTAAGTGAATGAAGTTCACATGTGTTCATTCATCTTCGAACGTATTTAGTATAGAAATAAAATAAGATCAAATCACAAGAGTTGCATTAAAAGTAAAAAGAAATAGAGCTATTGCTCCAGTATGTCATGTCAGCTTGGCCTAGATTAACTCAGATTTGTTCTGAATCTGCGGTTCTATGCTTCTCAGCACAGGGCGAGGTTTTCCTTATTCTTTAATGTGATGGAATTGGTTTTCTCATTATTTTCAGCAGAACCAAAGACTCGGCCTACTTTAACAGTTTACTGAGTTGGTAAAACATTTCAAATTATGGAAAACAACACCTGACAATTTATTCTCCTGTGGCATAAAAATGGCAATATTATCTGTAGTATACACTTCTGAAATTACAAAATATGTTTGTAGCTAATGTTTAACTTTTAAAATATCACATGGACAAAAAAGTACATAGAACATATATCGTTTAAGAATAATAGTAAAAAATGAACACCTGAGCTCGAGAAAGAGCCCAAAGTTGGAAAGAAGTCTGGCCAATGATTTGAAGCATCCCGTTGCCCCTTTCCAGTCACAAATACCATCTTCCCGTCAGAGGAGGGATGACATATCATCAATTATATTTGAAAGTCCTTGCTTTCTTGCCTAATTTTATTATGTGTCTGCTATCTGTCTCCATGATTGATACATTAATTTTTCATCTGCTTAAGTGGGAACTATACTATTATACCTTTTTCCACTCGGCAGTTTTTTATTTGTTTGTTTGTTTGTTTGTTTGTTTGTTTTGTGGTATGCAGGCCCCTCACTGTTGTGGCCTCTCCCGTTGCAGAGCACAGGCTCCGGATGTGCAGGCTCAGCAGCCATGGCTCACAGGCCCAGCCGCTCTGCGGCATGTGGGATCTTCCCGGACTGGGGCATGAACCCATGTCCCCTGCATCAGCAGGTGGACTCTCAACCACTGCGCCACCAGGGAAGCCCTCGGCAGTATTTAATTGAGTGCCACCCACGCTGACATGCATAGCTGAGGTCCACGCAGCTTTACTGATGCACACAGCACTCCCAGTGTGTCACGTGCTTCTGTGAACATCTTTGTTCCTGTTTCCTTGGACATGTGCACCAGTTTCTGGGCAGGTACCCAGAAAGGAGTTGCCTCATCAGCTTTCTAGAAAATTCCAGAAAGCCCTCCAGTGATCGTGCCAACGTGCACCCAGCCAGCTGGTAAGCCAGACACCACTGCTCCACGAGGTCTGAGGTACTGGATTTTGTCAGAAGCGTTTTCTCTCCACCCTGGTGCTTTCACTGTGGTTTTACTTTGCACGTCGTCACTGACGGACGAGGCTGAGCACACGGCCCTGTGATGGGACAGGATTGGGAGCCTGTTAAGTCAGTGGCCTGGGCCTGAGGCCCTGTGTTCTTCCACCACTCACCTTTACAGGTGGGAGGATCTGAATTAAATGCAGTGGATGTGAGTGTGCACCGGCTCCGCCTCTCACTGGAAATGTAATCTTGGCAAAGTCCCACATTCTTCCTAAGCCTGAGGAACTATAAAATGAGAGTAATAATCCCTCATCTTTCATGAGGAGGAAATGAGATGACATACATAAAGCCCATGGTGGTTACTATTTCTGGTTGTCACAATACTTTGTACGTCCCTCACTTTTTACCCCACGCCCCTAACTCAGGACAAGTCTTATCTGATGGACAATGGTTGGATGTCCAAGATACAGGTTTAAAATATTTTAATATCTACTCAATGATGTTGGAAATTTCAGCAGCTCTGCCTCAAACCAGGACCTTTTTCTAAGTTAACTTTCTTGGCCAAGGGAATCTTAAGCTGCTGTCCATCTCTCTACCTCTCAAGATACAGATCAGAGAGAAATGGTGAGAAGGAAATGCTAGTAACCCAGGAGGAGGCGTGGTACCCAAGGCCTTATCTAGCTCAGAAACATGTGAGGTCCCCACACGTAGGAGCAAAGCAAAGATGAAGACAGGGCTGGGAAGCCCAAGCATCATGGAGAGTGTGGGCCGGTGGTTAAACCCAGGAAGTTAAACTAAGGTGAAGGCAGAGGTCCACAGGGGTCAGATGCTGAGTCAATGCAACAAAGAAGCAAATCTTCCCAGGGGCTGGCTGGAGAATCTGTCACTCAGAGTCAGCAGGGGCTGACAAGGGGTAAGGCAGAAAACCAGTCAGGAAATATTCTTTGAATCCCAACTTTGTGTCAAGTGTCTTCCTAGGTCTTAGGAATCTAAAAACATTCTTGATCCCCACTTCCTGGGACTTAGAGGATGGCAGTGAAATTGAATGCTAAGCAAACAATGACAAATAGTATAGAATCAATTTACAACTGTATAAAGTGACAAAAGAAACTAGAGGGTTCTAGAAGAATGTGGAAGAGAGATACGTGACCTAGTGAAGGCCTTTCTAAGAGTGAGCAGGAAGAATTCGAGTGTGGAGGAACATTCCAGGAAGCAGCCAGCTGACAGCAGCCTTCATAAAGGAACTGAAAACAGCCCAGTTGGCTTAGAGAGAAGGGACCATAATGTTTGGTGAGGCCGAGAGGTAACCGAGGCCAGATTATACAGAGCCTCTTAGGCAGGTACAAAGATTTTGTGCTTTATTCCAAGAGAAATGGAAAACCACTGGTGATCCTGACATAGAGACATCTTTTGCTGTGGCCTGTATGTTTAAGAGAGTCCCTCTGCTGAAGTACAGGGACACCCTTTTAAAGGTGACATATATATATATATATATATATATATATATATATATATATATATATATATATATATATATATATATATATATATATCTCCGATATAGATAGATATAGGTATAGGTATAGGTATAGTTATAGATATAGGTAGAGGTAGAGGTAGAGGTAGAGGTAGAGGTAGAGGTATAGTTATAGATAGTGATGTAGATATATAGATAGGGCTTTACATGCTATAAAACATGATAGACCTGTAAAATAGTGTGCTTGAATTCCCCTTAAAAAATGAGCGTATTTCCTCCTCCTGCATTGAATTAAGTCATTACCAAAAGCATCATGCACATTTTATTTGCAGTTGAAACTGCATGTGTCTTTGAATCCAATCACACCTGGACAAAGTGTAAAGGCTCTGTTAGCAATAAAGACAACTGCCTGGGGAAGAATTAATTTCAAGTGAAGATGAGTTTATAATCCTAATACGAGAAAGACACCCCCGAATGGAAGAGAGGAGCAATTCTGAGTCAAACTCACTAGCTACCATTCATTCTTCTCAGGTCCATATGCCACGAACTCACATCTGGATCCTTGGAAAAGGAGCTGTGTGCTAAAACCTGAAAGAACGGAGTAAAATCTCTGTGGTTAAAGATTGAGACATTAAGGACACAAGGCAGGCCTATTTGTAGACTGTGTGGTGGGACAAAAAAAGGTGATGCTCCCCCACCCCAGGGCCACTGGGGGATCCTGATGGGGCACAGAAGGGCCATGGCTGCTTGAGTGTTGTGCCAGCGGAAATCTGGAAGGCAGAGGAAATGTAATAGGGAAGAACAAATCTGACTCCATATTAGATCTGTTTCTTTTATTTCAACGTTTGTATTCTATTGCTTTGAGTTAAGAATGTTGCCTATAGACTGAAATATAAAGGACAGTCCATTCATGAGGCTCTACCCTTTAAGGGTATAACACTTTTCCATTCATTTAGAGATTAAAAAGTTGCAGAACAGAGAATAACATTTGTATTGCTGGAGTTTACAGGAACGTTGTGACTTGACCCGCATGGACAGCTTCAAGAACAAAGGATTCTGACACCATGACATTGGCAACAAGCAACCACACCACGTCCCCTTTTCGTATAAAAGAAGCCTGAATCCTGACGGGTGAGATGGCTCTTTGGGAGAGTGGTCCACCATCTTCTCCATCTCTGGCTTTCTGAGTAAAGTCATTAGTCCTTGCACCAACACTTCGTCTCCTGATGTATTGTCCTACGGTAAGCAGAATGAGTTTGGACTCGGTAACAGAAAGGGCAACTGAGAGGTCAGCCAGCAGGCACCAGCAATGGAAGGAGCATCAGCTCTCTCATCCCTGACCTGTTGGTACCTTTGGCCAGCATGGACAGTGGCCCCATAGAATAGGAGGCAGACCTGGGAGGAGGAAAGGATGGATGTCCTGTGAGGACAAGGCTTCCTGCATCTGCGTGGGCAGGACACCATGCTGGGCTTCTCAGCCTTTGTCGAGGGCAGCTCTGAGGGTGAACTGGACTTCCAGCCCATCCCAGAGGGTGCCAGGGAAGTTGGCTTTCTGACTCTTGTTTTGACTGCCCAGGCTGAAACGGGTATTAAACACTTATGCGTATTTGGCACCAAGTTCTGTCTTGATTTTATAAGCCTGAGGCCTGTCCTTCTTTCTACCCATTCATATTTACCCATTCACACTAATCACATTAGCTCAGTTACAACTCCTCTTCTCATTTCGGTCCCGGTCTTGGCCCCATTCTCAGCTCAGTCTAATCTCTGTTTTGATCTAATACCCAGGAGCTCAGAGCTCAGAGGTGTGTCATCCATGCACAGAGGAGGTTACTGCTGCCCGTTTCCTTTCTGACTCATCCTTGCTGTCATCAGACCTTCTCATGGAGGATTGATTTTCATTTCTTCTGGGTCCTCCTTGAAGCAGGCTCGTCGACACCTTCCCTTTCTCACACCCTCCTCCCTGACCAAGCGGGGGTCTTCAGGATCCCCCATGTCTCCTTTGTTCTTGTCTCCTCTTCTCTTTCTTGGTGTGCCCCAGGCACTGGCTGATCTGTTAGCCTCACCTCTGGAGAGGCATCCTGCTAGCTTTCTCCTCTCCTCTCAGCTGGGTCACTTCCCTATGTGGCCCAACGTTGTCTCTACCAAAGCATTCCATTCTTTCACTTAATCTTTCCCTCATTCATCCACTTAAGCACATATTTACTGAGCACCTAACTGTGCTGGGCTATGGATACAGTGAAGGAAGTAAGCTCAGCCCTACCTCTCGTGGATGTCACAGTCCATGCACTCATGGCATAAATATTTATTGAGCACTTAATTTGTGTTAGCCTCTGTCCTCACCTCTAGGAATATAACAGTGAATAAAACATTCTTCCTCCATTGACTGGTGAGATAGGTTAATCAAATATTCATAGTAGGAAATAGGTGATTATCTTTCATATAGATAAACGCTCTGAAGAAAAATAAATTTTCTAGGACACCTTATGACAAGCATAGGAAGTCTAGGAAGTATCTTTCTGAGAAAATGACACTTGAGCTGCTGTCTGAAGATGAAGTAGAGTTAATTAGACAATGTAGCAGGTCAAGATCTTCCCCAAAAGTCGAAATGGTTTGTTCAAAGACCCTGTGGTGAGAAGGACCCAGCACATTAGCATAACTGAAAGGAGCTCAGAGCAGCAAAGAGGGAAGAAAATGGAGAATGAGACTCAGAGGATGGGCAGCAACAGAGTCAGCAGGGCCAGACCCGCTGTTAAGAAATTTGGTTTCTTTCTTAAAAGCAGTGGAAAAACACAGAAGAGTTTTTATGCTGCAACACAGAAAATGAGTTAGAGGGTACCATGGTAAGACGCTGGTACACTCGTTCTAATAGAAATACAGGTGAGATGGGAAGATTTTATCAGGGAATTGGCAATAGACAAAAATTAATGAATAGATTTTGAGTATGATTTGGAATTAAATTCGGACTATTTTTATAATTAGATATGAGTGAATAATAAATCAAAATATTTCAAGGTTAATTCCTAGATTCCTAGCTTTTACAACTGGGAGGTAGTGCCTGTATCATGAAGACAGGAAAGGTATAAGGGGACCAGGTCTAGAAGAGATTATAAATATGCTATCTGGTATGTTGCTTTTGAGATGTCCTTGAGAGATCCAGCTGTGAGTAGGGAGTTGGATATGTAGAGCTGGAGCTTTCCTTTTAGAGGGAAGTTCTAGGCTGAATATATAAATGTGAAAGAGGTTAGTGGCCTATAGATAGCACTGTAAGTTGTTAGTAGAGATAAGTTTCCCAGAAACTATTACAATGAGCTATTTCTATTTCATCTCGTCCACAAGTTTCTCTACATGCTTGAAATTAGTCTTATTCTTCTTTGAATAGTCAGCTTCTATCACCTTACCCATCATACATTGAATAATAAATTACTAAAAGAATAAATACAAATAATACTATTATAAAGCAGGGTATTATACCAAGCACTTTGCAAAAACCCTAATCCTCAAAACAAGCCCATGTATAAAATAATGCTAACTTGACCATTTTTTTCTGATGAGGAAATAAACAAAGAGAAGAAGGTCAATAATTTTCTCAAGGTTAATTCCTTGGAAACAGTCAAATAGGAACTCGAAATAAGCTCTATCCAATGGCAGACTCCATACTACAACTCCTACACTCCAGGGTTTTTGTCCTGAATGGCACCGAGTCAGGAAACCAAAGGAAAAACAGGAGTACATTTTCCATGTACTGAGGTAACTTTGTTAACAGTCAGTAAAGATAGCCTAAGTTGAATTCTGTTCTTCACTGAATCAGACCAAGTGGTGCTCATGTCGGCCACAGTCTGTTAAATATAAAGTTCATTTGCTTCCAGTGAAGTAATCAGCAGGTACTGATTTCATCCTCAGGAGCTTCGGGGAAAGTCAACCTGTTTTATGGATGTGTAAAAACAACTGGTTTTAAGAGCTTTTTCTTCAAAGTTCACCTGTCACTGAAGAACTTTAATTCAGTGCTGGCTTTAGGATAGGTTTAATATAACAGAACTAGAAAAGTACTCTCTTTCTGGGCGCAGATGGAAGACATCATCACCCTTTTCCCTCATTCTGGTCATGACTTTGCTCCAGTTACATCCTAAGTCAGTTACTTATTTGATGTCATCTTTCTCTTATCGCTCCTCTTAATGCACTCTTTTTTTAAATTAATTACTTTATTTATTTTTGGCTGCGTTGGGTCTTCGTTGCTGTGTGCGGGCTTTCTCTAGTTGCGGCAAGCGGGGGTTACTCTCCATTGTGGTGCATGGGCTTCTCATTGCAGTGGCTTATCTTGTTGCAGAGCACAAGCTCTAGGCACACGGGCTTCAGTAGTTGTGGCTCGCAGGCTCTAGAGCTCAGGCTCAGTAGTTGTGGTGCACAAGCTTTGTTGCTCCATGGCATTTGGGATCTTCCTGGACCAGGGCTCGAACCCATGTCCTCTGCAGTGGAAGGAGGATTCTTAACCACTGAACCACCAGAGAAGCCCAAATGCACTGTTTTACTTAGTTACCTATACGATACATTCATTAACACATGGAAAAGCCAGATGGAATCCCAGGAGAAGTCTTTGAATCGAGTTCTGGATATCAACCCAACTCACTTCTTACCAACTGAGTGTCCTAAGTGAATTTTGTTAAATGCTCTTCCTTCCTGATCCTTCATCTGCAATGGAAAAAAAAAAAAAAAAAAGAAACAAATTTAAAAACCTGAACATCCAGAGGACTGCATACAATATGTGTAAGTCAGCTAAGACAGCATTTGACTTATCGTGGTAATTCAATAACTGATAGCTGTTTCTATTTTGCTGTCCTAGGATTAGCCTTCTTGGAAATTGCTACAGTAGAGTACATTATTTTTCTCCCCCAAAACCTTCACAGCTGAAGATGTTTTAAGCAGATGTTATCATTGCTCTTAGAATAAGAAATTAGATAAAAGACACTCATAAAAATGATTGTCTTGTAAGTAAAAATTGTGAGTTGAACATATGCATATCTATTTCTGCCTTTTTCCATTCCTCCTCTAAAACTACGTTTAGTTTTATATATATTAAGAGACATAAACCTGCAAAATTGGGGAGAATAGGAGAGAAGTCCACATTTTGATAGCTGGAAAGCCAACAGATGAGAAATAACTGACTTAGCAGATCCAAGAAAGCCAAATCCTGAGACTGCAGCCAGGAAAGATAAAATCTACATTAATCTACACCAAGAATCCTCAGAAGGTTCAATAACTCACAGGACCTTGTATCCCCCTCTGCATGCCTCTTAGCAACGGCTCTATTGCCCCCATGGAAGGTTGGAGGATTTTACTCTCTGAAGATGGTAAAAGAGAGGATCTTGGGATGGCAGAGGCACATTTACAAAATAAGAAATCTGGTGGAGAGAAGCCTACTGAATACGACCCTCCGAGACCCCAGCTCTCCCTCAAGACTGTGTGTCTGTGAGAGCTGGACCTCCCTCTCCAGCCAGGAGATTCTAAGTCTTCTCAAAAACACCCAGCCAGCCTACGAAGAAATACCTAGAAGTACTGACACCAAGGGTTTTCCAAGAAATGCTCAGCCACACTAGTTGACAAACCCTGTCTAAGCACCCAGTGTTTGCACCCAGATGCAAACCAGAATGGCTTCAGATTTCCCAAAAGGAAAAGGGAACCCAAAAAAGCAATGAATAATCCCTTTGAATTTCTGAAGGAAAATTATTTCCAACCTAGATTTTTTATAATCAAAGTCATTTCCAAACATGCTAGGTCTCAAAAAATGTACCCACCATAGCTGCTTCCTCTGGAAATTGTTGAAGAAAATGAAACAAGGGAATGAAGCAAGAAAAAGGAAAACATGTGATACAGAAAAGAGGAAATCCAACCTGAGAGAAGAAAAATGGTTCTCCAGAATGGTGGTGAAGGGAGATCCCAAGCTAACACCTGTTCACAGACATAGAGGGCAGCCATACTTTTAACTTGATGAAGCATCTGGAAAATATACCCAAAAAAGTAAAGGAGACAGAAAAAAAGACATGAGATTCAGAACTCAAGAATCCTCCTCAAGAGAAGGGGGTTCTGAGGATGACTATGATGGGAAGCCCAGGACAAGATTTGTGCAGCTTTTCTAGAGAGCAATCTGACAAGAAAAGAATGCAGTTCTTCCGGAGGGACTCCTAGAGAGAAAATATGAACTCATAACTTCCTTGATATGACTGACCTTGCAGGAATGGTATAAAGAGGAAGATATGGAAACAGTGAGCAAAGCATATAACAATCTAAAGAAATGATAAACAGTTGTTAACTTCAGGAAAGACATAAAGGAAATGTAATCACAATACAGTACAGAGCTCAGATATGAATAATATTGCATAGTCCAATAAGAATACTGAATATTGATTTAAACAAAATTTTAAAAATTGCAATTTGAGATGATTGGGGAGAGAATGGGAGGGAATGATATAAGAAAATAAAATGGTAAAGAGAATAAAATTTTCATCTGCCATAATAGGAATTAGATAGATAACATCAAAGACTGATTAATGAAAAGATAGTAGGCATATAAAAATTTGCTGAAGTTTCAGAAAAAGCTGAAAAATGGAAAACAATTTTCTCTAAATATGAGATGAGATGACATAAGGAGTAAGCTAGATTTTATCATAAAACTTTTAGTTATATTCAGTAAAATGTAATTTAACTATAAAACGTTTTTTTTTTAAGTTGCAAACATTCCAGTTCTCTAATCCAAAGGTACATATGACATAGTGTAATGAATCAATATTCAGTCCAGAAATGTTATTTAGGTTGTGGATGCTGAGTTAGTTGTAGAGTTTGTGAGTTTTGTGTTTTAATTTGGCAATCATCTCACAGCTAAGGAAGCAGTGAAATCAGTACTAGAATCTTCTCACTCTCCACAGCACAGTCCGGGTCCCACCATGCTGTTGTAGCACAGGTTTGATTGAAATGAATGGCCCTGATTCCGGCCTCAGAGTGGGCACCCTCTCTGTTGTTTTTGGAATGGTTAGCAAGGACACATAGTCGTGTTTTTCACCTGTGGATTGAACCCTGCAGCTTCATGGGGCCTCAGAAATTCCCACTAATCCCAAACAGCTGCTTTGCAAATGTATCATGAGCTCTTTATGAATTCTCTCATGCAACAAGCAGTGATTTAGCACCTGCTATTCTTCAGGCCCTTTACTATGAATTGGGAAGTTCAAAAAAATGATTTAGTTGCAGAGAAAAGAGAACGGTTCTCCGTGAGAGTAGGGGAAAATATCTTGAAATTGATATCCTATGTTCAATTAACAAAATGCTTTTAAATTTACTATTTCATCTGATTCTCACCAAAAAAAAAAAAAAAAAAAGACTGCATAGTACATACAGTATGTATTTTCTACCCTCCTTTGACAGACGAGATAACTAAATCTCAGGAAGGTAAAGTAACAGTTAAGTTCACAGAGCTCACATAAGATAGATCTGAGGCTTTGAATTCATCTTTTCTGAGGCCAAGTCCAGTCGTCTTCATGACACTAAACTGCCTTTGAAAATGATTTACTCACCCTTCTCATTCAGCAGATCAGGAAACAGAAATGATGTAGCCTGGCCACACGATAGGCTCAGGAATCTGAGTCCAGCTGTTGAGTGACTACAACAACAACTCCCTTGATTCCTATTAGCTATGCCCCTTGATAACTTCAGTGACCCCTCAAAGATTAAGCATGAGTGGTGTACAGGCTCTAAAATGCCATCACAGTCCACTGTGGTCAGCTCCCTGGCAATCGTTTCTTAAGCTGGGATAATGATGGCAGCCTTGGCTTTCACTGGACACAGCCCTGTTCTTTTCCAAGGAACTTAACATGACTAAATGGGCAAATCTGTGACCCAAGATGGAAAATTAATGTTGTGATTAGATGCATGCTTGTTCTATGGATGGTTGGTCATACTTATTTCAATGTTCCTGTAAAGTTTTAAGTTTCAGTCCATTGAATTGGGCAGCTCTGCAGGCCGGGCCTATAAGACTCGCTGAATTCATGATGAATACAACCCATTCCTTATCCTGGTTCTAGGAGTTCATGATCTAGAGTGAAGGACAGACAGGTGACCTGAATACAATGTGATGGGGTCTGTGCTAGAGACGTGAAAAGGGTTTCATGCATACATGGAACTGACAACATGGAAATGACAGAGCAAAAGGAAGGAACATCCTTTTGCCCAGTTATTTCCTACTTACCTGAAATCTGCTCCTGGATACTTTCACATTCATGTTTAGTGTCTACCATTCTAAGTGCATATATTTTCCCTTTATAGAATTTTTATCACAAATTTTATTTAATGTCTTTCTTTTATACTAAATAGCTACACAAGGGCAAGAATTATGCCTGTTTTATTATCCACTGTACCTAATTCAAAGACTTGCACAGTGCCTGGCACGAAGCTTGATACACGTTTGTTGAACGAGCCAGTGAATGATTAAGAGTGACTGTGTGTGCTTATTCCTTCTTGTGAAAAAGTACCTTTTCAAGCCACAGGATTTTGAATCTAATTATTAGGATTATGAGTTAAATATAAGTTACTTTATCAGAAAACAATCATGACAAAGTGATTCATGAGGCTATAAACATTGCAAGCCTCAAAACTTCATTTTCAATTAAGCAAAAGTCTAATTCCTTCTCTAAATGCTGTAAATCATTATGTGCAGAGTTAGATATACACCAATTGACACTGTATCTGTCTGCACTGCTGACATGCCTCTGATGTTGAATTGTAAAAGTTGGTGAAAACAATAAAATGGCATCTCCAAAATTAGTTTTTACCTCCCTTGTATATAGGTTGGTTTTTATTTAATGATCATGACTATTTCAAGGGAATACATTGCTTCCCCAAATTCAAGGGGGGGGGGCGCTAACTTAATGACCCCAAATTTCCCTTGCTCACCCACTCAACAGTCCTCACAAATCAATAAGAAAATTACAAACTGGTCTCAGCTTCGTCCCCATTTTCACAAAATAGCAGAGTAGTGACACAATGCCTCAGGAAGCTCTGGTGAACCTGATCAGAGTCTACTTGGATATCTCAGAGTAAAATCTAGGTTGCTGTGGGATGGACAATTCCCCTTTAGAAGGAATGCATGCTGGGAATTCCACTGGGGCCTGTTCCCCACCAGCCACACCTCTGCACCAAGATTGAAGTGACAGGAAGGGAGTGAGGGCCATTGGTGATGAGATGTGCTGGACCACCATTGCCCAAATTCTCTGCCCCAGGGAAATGCCCATCCTTCCCAGGGTAGACTGTTAACCCTTTTGAGGCCTCGGTCTGTTGCAGGGGAGAGAGGGCGAGGTGGGGTGGTGGCTACATTAGGAAAGTGGTTGAGGCTAAGCCTCCATTCCAGGACATGGAAAAACCAGAAGGAAAAGATACTAAAAATGAAAGGGTTTTCAAGGGACTGGGGAGCCTAATTCAGACTCTGAGAGATCATCTATTGAACCTAGGCCTTTGGACTTTTGGTTCACCAAAATTCAATAGCAAATACTTGAGATGCCAACTATGAAGAAGGAAACTTCTGGAAGAAAGGGACACAGACTCTAATAAGAGCAGCTCTGGCTCCCCAGGAGCTCCAATCCAGCAGAGGGTGTCAGACAACAGATAACCACAAAACCCAGTGATTGGGCCCCGGAGGAAGATGGCGGAAGAGTAAGACGCGGAGATCACCTTCCTCCCCACAGATACATCAGAAATTCATCTACACGTGGAACAACTCCTACAGAACACCTACTGAACGCTGACAGAAGACCTCAGACCCCCAAAAAGGCAAGAAACTCCCCACATACCTGGGTAGGGCAAAAGAAAAAAAGAATAAACAGAGACAATAGGATAGGGACGGGACCTGCACCAGTGGGAGGGAGCCATGAAGGAGGGAAGGTTTCTACACACTAGAAGCCCCTTCGCGGGCGGGGACTGCAGGTGGCGGAGGGGGAAAGCTTCGGAGTAGCGGAGGAGAGCACAGCCAACAGGGGTGCGGAGGGCAAAGCGGAGAGATTCTGGCACAGAGGACCGGTGCCCTCAGGCACACACCAGCCCGAGAGGCTTGTCTGCTCGGCCGCCGTGGCGGGCGGGGCTGGGAGCTGAGGCTCGGGTATCGGCTTTCAGTCGGAGCGCAGGGAGAGGACTGGGGCTGGCGGCGGGAAGAAAGCCTGAAGGGGTTAGTGCACCACGGCTAGCCCGGAGGGAGTCCGGGGAAAGGGTCTGGAGCTGCTGAAGAGGCAAGAGACTTTTTTCCCTTTTGTTTCCTGGAGCGCGAGGAGAGGGCATTAAGAGGGCTGCTTGGGGAAGCGCCGGAGTCAGGCGCGAGCCGCGGGTAAGGCGCGGACCTCGGAGACGGGCGTGGGCCGCCGCCGCAAACGCCGCCCGCCGCCGCCCGCCGCCCGCCGCCGCGGGGCCTGTGTGTGAGCGCGGGTCACTGTACGCCCCGCCTTCCGGGACGCCTGTGCACCCCGCCACTGCCGGGGTCCCGAGACCCGGGGACGGCTTTCCCGGGAAAGAGCACGGAGCGCCACGGGCTGCTGCAACGTCACGCCGGCCTCTGCCGCCGCAGGCCCGCCCCACACTGCGCGCCCCTCCCTCCCCTCTGCCTGAGTGAGCCAGAGCCCCCGAATCAGCGGCTCCTTTAAACCCGTCCTGTCTGAGCGAAGAACGGACGCCCTCCGGCGACCTACGCACAGAGGCGGGGCCAGGTCCAAGGCTGAGACCCGGGAGCTGTGAGAGCAGAGACAGGGAAATCTCTCTGTGCAGCCTCGGAGGCAGCGGATTAAAGCTCCACGGTCCATTTGATGTGCCCTGCGTCTGTGGAGTGCATGAATGGACAGCGAATCATCCCAAATTGAGGAAGTGGACTCTGAGGACAAGATTTAAGACTTTCCCCCCTTTTCCTCTTTTTACAACGAATTATCCCAAATTGAGGAGGTGGACTTGGAGAGCAAGATTTTTGATTTTTCCCCCTGCTCTCTTTTTGTGAATGTGTATGTGTATTCTTCTGTGTAAGATTCTCTCTGTATAGCTTTGCTTCCACCATATGTCCCAGGGTTCTATCGGTCCGTTTTTTTTTAATAATTACTTTTTAATTTTAATAACGCTACTATATTTCATACTTTATTCTATTTTACTTTACCTGCTCTTTCTTTTTTTCCTACCTTGCCTTCCTCCCTCCCTCCTTCCGCTCCACCTTTCCTTCTTTCTTTTTCTTTCCTCCCTCCCTCCCTCCCACCCTTCTTCTTTCCACTTTCCTTTTCTTTCCTTCCTCCCTCCCTCCCTCCTGTCTTTCTTCCTTTCCTCCCTCCCTCCCTCCCTCCTTTCTTTCCTTCTTTCTTTCCATCCTTCCTCCCTCCCTCCCTCCTTTCTTTCTTTCTTCCTTCCTTCCTTCCTTTCTTCCCTTCTTCCTTTCTTTCCCTCTCTCTTTCTTTCTTCTACTAATTCTTTCTTTCTACTTTTTCTCCCTGTTATTCTGAGCCGGGTGGATGAAAGGCTCTTGATGCTGCAGCCAGGAGCCAGTGCTGTGCCTCTGAAGTGGGAGAGCCAACTTCAGGACACGGGTCCACAAGAGACCTCCCAGCTCCACATAATATCAAGCAGCGAAAATCTCCCAGAGATCTCCATCCCAACACCAGCACCCAGCTTCAGTCAACGACCAGCAAGCTACAGTGTGGGTCACCCTATGCCAAGCAACTAGCAAGGCAGGAACACAACCCCAACCAATAGCAGAGAGGCTACCTAAAAACATAATAAGGCCATAGGCACCCCAAAACACACCACCAGACGTGGACCTGTCCACCAGAAAGACAAGATAGAGCCTCAACCACCAGAGCACAGGCATTAGTCCCCCCCACCAGGAAGCCTACACAACCTACTGAAACAACCTTAGCCACTGGGGTCAGACACCAAAAACAACGGGAACTACGAATCTGCAGCCTGCAAAAAGGAGACCCCAAACACAGTAACATAAGCAAAATGAGAAGACAGAAAAACACACAGCAGGTGAAGGAGCAAGATAAACACCTACCAGACCTAACAAATGAAGAGGTAATAGGCAGTCTACCTGAAAAAGAATTCAGAATAATGATAGTAAAGCTGATCCAAGATTCTATTTCCAAGATCCATAATCTTGGAAATAGAAGAGACAAAATGCAAGAAACAGTTAACAAGGACATAGAAGAACTAAAGATGAATCAAGCATCGATTAAAAACACAATAAATGAAATGAAAAATACTCTAGATGGGATCAATAGCAGAATAACTGAGGCAGAAGAACGGATAAGTGAGGTGGAAGATAAAATAGTGGAACTAACTGCTGCAGAGCAAAATAAAGAAAAAAGAATGAAAAGAACAGAGGACAGTCTCAGAGACCTCTGGGACAACATTAAACGCACCAACATTCGAATTATAGGGGTTCCAGAAGAAGAAGAGAAAAAGAAAGGGACTGAGAAAATATTTGAAGAGATTATAGTTGAAAACTTCCCCAATATGGGAAAAGAAATAGTTAATCAAGTCCAGGAGGCACAGAGAGTCCCATACAGAATAAATCCAAGGAGAAATACACCAAGACACATATTAATCAAACTGTCAAAAATTAAACACAAAGAAATCATATTAAAAGCAGCAAGGGAAAAACAACAAATAACACACAAGGGAATCCCCATCAGGTTAACAGCTGATCTCTCAGCAGAAACTCTACAAGCCAGAAGGGAGTGGCAGGACATAATTAAAGTGATGAAGGAGAGGAACCTGCAACCAAGATTACTCTACCCAGCAAGGATCTCATTCAGATTGATGGAGAAATTAAAACGTTTACAGACAAGCAAAAGCTGAGAGAGTTCAGCACCACCAAACCAGCTTTACAACAAATGCTAAAGGAACTTCTCTAGGCAAGAAACACAACAGAAGGAATATACCTACAATAACGAACCCAAAGCAATTAAGGAAATGGGAATAGGAACATACATATCAATAATTACCTTAAATGTAAATGGACTAAATGCTCCCACCAAAAGACACAGAGTGGCTGAATGGATACAAAAACAAGACCCATATATATGCTGTCTACAAGAGACCCACTTCAGACCTAGAGACACATACAGATTGAAAGTAAGGGGATGGAAAAAGATATTCCATGCAAATGGAAATCAAAAGAAAGCTGGAGTAGCAATTCTTATATCAGACAAAATAGACTTTAAAATAAAGACTATTAGAAGAGACAAAGAAGGACACTACATAACGATAAAGGGATCAATCCAAGAAGAAGATATAACAATTGTAAATATTTATGCACCCAACATAGGAGCACCTCAATACATAAGGCAAATACTAACAGCCATAAAAGGGGAAATCGACAGTAACACAATCATAGTAGGGGATTTTAACACCCACTTTCACCAATGGACAGATCATCCAAAATGAAAATAAATAAGGAAACACAAGCTTTAAATGATACATTAAATGAGATGGACTTAATTGATATTTATAGGACATTCCATCCAAAAACAACAGAATACACATTTTTCTCAAGTGCTCATGGAACATTCACCAGGATAGATCATATCTTGGGTCACAAATCAAGCCTCGGTAAATTTAAGAAAATTGAAATTGTATCAAGTGTCTTTTCCGACCACAATGCTATGAGACTAGACATCAATTACAGGAAAAGAGCTGTAAACAATACAAACACATGGAGGCTAAACAATACACTACTCAATAACGAAGTGATCACTGAAGAAATCGAAGAGGAAATTAAAAAATACCTAGAAACAAATGACAATGGAGACATGATGACCCAAAACCTATGGGACGCAGCAAAAGCAGTTCTAAGGGGGAAGTTTATAGCCATACAATCCCACCTTAAGAAACAGGAAGCATTTCGAGTAAACAACCTGACCCTGCACCTAAAGCAATTAGAGAAAGAAGAACAAAAAACCCCCAAAGTTAGCAGAAGGAAAGAAATCATAAAGATCAGATCAGAAATAAATGAAAAAGAAATGAAGGAAACGATAGCAAAGATCAACCAAACTAAAAGCTGGTTCTTTGAGAAGATAAACAAAATTGACAAACCATTAGCCAGACTCATCAAGAAAAGAAGGGAGAAGACTCAAATCAATAGAATTAGAAATGAAAAAGGAGAAGTAACAACTGACACTGCAGAAATACAAAAGATCATGAGAGATTACTATAAGCAACTCTATGCCAATAAAATGGACAACCTGGAAGAAATGGACAAATTCTTAGAAATGCACAACCTGCCAAGACTGACTCAGGAAGAAATAGAAAATATGAATAGACCAATCACAAGCACTGAAATTGAAACTGTGATTAAAAATCTTCCATCAAACAAAAGCCCAGGACCTGATGGCTTCACAGGTGAATTCTATCAAACATTTAGAGGAGAACTAACACCTATCCTTCTCAAACTCTTCCAAAATATAGCAGAGGGAGGAACACTCCCAAACTCATTCTACGAGGCCGACATCACCTTCATACCAAAACCAGGCAAGGATGTCACAAAGAAAGAAAACTACAGGCCAATATCACTGATGAACATAGATGCAAAAATCCTCAACAAAATACTAGCAAACAGAATCCAACAGCACATTAAAAGGATCATACACTATGACCAAGTGGGGTTTATTCCAGGAATGCAAGGATTCTTCAATGTACGTAAATCAATCAATGTGATACACCATATTAACAAATTGAAGGAGAAAAACCATATGATCATCTCAATAGATGCAGAGAAAGCTTTCGACAAAATTCAACACCCATTTATGATAAAAACCCTGCAGAAAGTAGGCATAGAGGAAACTTTCTTCAACATAATAAAGGCCATATATGACAAACCCACAGCCAACATCGTCCTCAATGGTGAAAAACTGAAACCATTTCCACTAAGATCAGGAACAAGACAAGGCTGCCCACTCTCACCACTCTTATTCAACATAGTTTTGGAAGTTTTAGCCACAGCAATCAGAGAAGAAAAGGAATCCAAATTGGAAAAGAAGAAGTAAAGCTGTCACTGTTTGCAGATGACATGATACTATACACAGAGAATCCTAAAGATGCTACCGAAAAACTACTAGAGCTAATCAATGAATTTGGTAAAGTAGCAGGATACAAAATTAATGTACAGAAATCTCTGGCATTCCTGTACACTAATGATGAAAAATCTGAAAATGAAATCAAGGAAACACTCCCATTTACCATTGCAACAAAAAGAATAAAATATCTAGGAATAAACCTACCTAAGGAGACAAAAGACCTGTATGCAGAAAATTATAAGACACTGATGAAAGAAATTAAAGATGATACAAATAGATGGAGAGATATACCATGCTCCTGGATTGGAAGAAACAATATTGTTAAAATGACTCTACTACCCAAAGCAATCTACAGATTCAATGCAATCCCTATCAAACTACCACTGGCATTTTTCACAGAACTAGAACAAAAAATTTCAAAATTTGTTTGGGAAAACAAAAGGCCCCGAATAGCCAAAGCAATCTTGAGAATGAAAAACGGAGCTGGAGGAATCAGGCTCCCTGACTTCAGACTATACTACAAAGCTACAGTAATTAAGACAGTCTGGTACTGGCATAAAAACAGAAAGACAGATCAGTGGATCAGGATAGAAAGCCCAGAGATAAACCCACGCACATATGGCCAACTTATCTTTGATAAAGGTGGCAGGAATGTACAGTGGAGAAAGGACAGCCTCTTCAATAAGTGGTGCTGGGAAAACTGGACAGGGACATGTAAAAGTTTGAGATTAGATCATTCCCTAGCACCATACACAAAAATAAGCTCAAAATGGATTAAAGACTTAAATGTAAGGCCAGAAACTATCAAACTCTTAGAGGAAAACATAGGTAGAACACTCTATGACCTAAATCACAGCAAGATCCTTTTGGACCCTCCTCCTAGAGAAATGGAAATAAAAACAAAGATAAACAAATGGGACCTAATGAAACTTCAAAGCTTTTGCACAGCAAAGGAAACCATAAACAAGACCAAAAGACAACACTCAGAATGGGAGAAAATATTTGCAAATGAAGCAACTGACAAAGGATTAATCTCCAAAATTTATAAACAGCTCATGCAGCTCAATATCAAAAAAACAAACAACCCAATCCAAAAATGGGCAGAAGACTTAAATAGGCATTTCTCCAAAGTAGATATACAGACTGCCAACAAACACATGAAAGAATGCTCAACATCATTAATCATTAGAGAAATGCAAATCAAAACTACAATGAGATATCATCTCACACCAGTCAGAATGGCCATCATCAAGAAATCTAGAAACAATAAATGCTGGAGATGGTGTGGAGAAAAGGGAACACTCTTGCACTGCTGGTGGGAATGTGAATTGGTACAGCCACTATGGAGAACAGTATGGAGGTTCCTTAAAAAACTACAAATAGAACTACCATATGACCCAGCAATCCCACTACTAGGCATATACCCTGAGAAAACCATAATTCAAAAAGAGACATGTACCAAAATGTTCATTGCAGCTCTATTCACAATAGCCTGGAGCTGGAAACAACCTAAGTGTCCATCATCGGATGAATGGATAAAGAAGATGTGGCACCTATATACAATGGAATATTACTCAGCCATAAAAAGAAACGAAACTGAGCTATTTGTAAGGAGGTGGATAGACCTAGAGTCTGTCATACAGAGTGAAGTTAGTCAGAAAGAGAAAGACAAATACCGTATGCTAACACATATATACGGAATTAAAAAAAAAAAAATGTCATGAAGAACCTAGGGGCAAAACGGGAATAAAGACACAGACCTACTTGAGAATGGACTTGAAGATATGGGGAGGGGGAAGGGTAAGCTGTGACAAAGCGAAAGAGTGGCATGGACATATATACACTACCAAACGTAGGGTAGATAGATAGTGGGAGGCAGCCGCAGAGCGCAGGGAGATCAGCTCGGTGCTTTGTGACCGCCTGGAGGGGTGGGATGGGGAGGCTGGGAGGGAGGGAGATGCATGAGGGAAGGGATGTGGGAACAGATGTATATGTATGACTGATTCACTTTGTTATAAAGCAGAAACTAATAAAAAAAATGAAAAAAAAAAAAAAAAACCCAGTGATTGCCGAGAGGTAGAGAAACAGGCCGCGCCGATGACACAGAGGGACAAATGTTGACGAGTGTGTGGGTCGGGGAGGGGTGGTCAGAGGAAGCAGCACCAAGAAAGCTTTAGTCTTTTCTTATTCAAACCAAAACAGCTTCTAAGCACCCTCCTGTGCCTGAATGAGACAGTGCAGAGGAAGTGGAAAAAAGGGACTACAGTTCCTGCTCATGGTGGAGTCATTCGTCATCAAATGCTGAATGAAGTAGAAAGGAAAACTTTCCAAACAATGAAAGAGCAGGTGTCAGCAGAAGGACACAGATGTTAGCTCCCAGAAAAGTCATAAGGAATCTACTGCTGCCTCAGACACACAAAATTCCCAGGGCTCCCACGTAAAGGGAGCCATTACCATTTCTACAGGAATGGAGAGAGGTTGCCCAGGGGCTGCCCTGTCCGTCTCTCGGCCACCTGGCCCTTCACATCCCCCAGTGTTGGTTCCTGTAGCACCAGAGACCAACATACTCCATCACATCTAACCCCTTGTAACATATTCACAAACCCTTCTTCCCACAGACAAAATTGAGATACAGGGTCATGAAGGAAAAGTTCCGAAATCACACACATTTAGTGGCAGAATCAGAATTTACATCCAGGAGTGCATAATTCCAAATCTTATGTTTAACTCATTTTTCCCCACTAAGACCATCCAGCTAGCACCTACTAACACATCAGCCTTTGAAATTTGACTGACCCTAAGAATTGTTAAAAAGCACTCCCCTTTTCAGTCATTGAAATTTTGTTCTTTTATGTTATCAATGTTTTAACTCTGAAATAAACAATGATGAAAATAAGGATCAAAAAATACTCCCTCTCAGCTGTTCTGCTATACTACAGACAGTAATTATTTATAAATCCAAATCTAGAATCCAAGTTACAGGTTATTTGAACACTGTGAAACTGAGTACTTGAAGTCAATGAACATGAGTACTTCAAGTCAATGAAACAGACATGGGATAAAGGAAAAAATGATAATAGGAAAATCAGGTTTTGCCACTTTTGAGCATTTAGAATCTGAAGATTAGCCAGACTCGCTGCAGTTGTGAGAGTGTTTGGCTAGTATGTCTCTGAATGGAGTCTTGATTTTCTTTTCATTTTCTCATGCAGAAAAAAGAGACACTACTCCCCAGTAACCCCTGGTCAACCAAAAGAGCAAATATTGATTATGCTGGTTCACTTTAAGGGTTTATTGCAGAAATTACTGGCATCATTAACTTTATTTTTTTTAATATTCGCACAAGGCTTAAAAATCTACAATTCCCTCTTCGATGTAATGGTATACAATATATTAAGTGCGATTAAGCATTCCAGTCTAGAGAAATGAAGTGGCATTTGGCAAATTACTCCTACATGTGGATAAAGATACCTTAGCATATCAAAAAGGTAAATTTATCTCAGCAGTGCAAAAACAACTTCCTGCTTTCCTCAACAGGCAATGCTTCCAGGGAAGCAGCAGTTCTTGCCATGGTTGCTTTTTATGAATTTGTTGCCAATCTTTGAAATCGGGCTCCTCTTAAAAGGTAAAATGATCTGGCAACCTTTATCTGACATCCCCCCTTAGCAGCAATCGGCTGCCCCTGTAGAAGGAGCTTAGGCTCTTTGGTTGTCCTCAACCTCAGCTCTTCTCCTTTGCCTTATACTTGGCCCACTTCTCCGTTTATCTTACCTACCCAGCCCTGGGAAGCGTTTGTGTTTGTTCTCCCTGGTGCAGGGTCTACTGAAGAAGAAAAAGACTACGCTGTCGGGGTGTCTGGGGCAGCAGCAGTGGGGAGGCAGAAGGAACCCGGGAGAGAAGACAGGTTCCCAAGTATATGACGCAAATCCCAGAAGACTTCCCGTTGGAAGAGTGATCACGGGATCAACTGTGTGGGCAAAGGGCACAGAGGAGCAGGTAGGATGCAAAAGCCCACGACACGTACATCACACAAATATTCCCTAAGCGCCGACCACGTGACCAGATCCACACTGGGTGTGCCCCGGGAAGGAATGATCTATCGTCCGCTGGAACACTTCCAGTAATAAGGGGCTCACTTCCCATCAAACTCCCTCTTCCACTTATAGACATTTAACCTTGTGTAAAGAGAAAAATGCACCCCATTCCTTAGCATGTATAAGACAATGCTAAGAGTTTCGCATACTGCCTGATTTAAATATTCAGAATTGTCAGATAAGGTAAACGTTTTTCTCTTCATCTTATGAGGAAAGCTGGGGAGGCTTAGAGAGGTTAAGGGATGTGGCCAAAAAACACAGCCAATAAGTATCAGAATGAGCACTTCCTAACTGTCTGACTGCAAAGCCTGTCAGTTATGGGTCTGAGACCCAAGGCCCCATAATTTCCTCAGAGATGGACTAGGTAACCAGTGTGTTAATTCCTAACAGGCCAATTCACATTAGATCAGTAACAATTGGAAATGGTTTATTGGGTTGCTTACTGAGATATGGACCCTGAAAGAGGAGGGCTCCTGGATTCACGGGGCTTTACACACAAAGCGCTGTGTCTCTGTGGCAGGGTTTTGGGCAATGGGGCTCTGCTTAGCCTGCATCAGTAGGTCAGATCTCACCCTACAGAATTCCACTCTCTCTGACCACTAACTGTACCCACGTCCTTGTGCAAATGACACCCCCAACGCAGGTTCAGGTTTCCATTTGTTTTAAATGAGGAAACTGCATAAGATTTTCCCCAGGAAGACTTGCAGGTCCGAATCTACACAACTGCAAGAATGGGAAGAGAAGAAGACTAAGGCATAAAGAATATGGCAGTTAGTGAGCATGCGGGGAAGGGCATGTAAAGTTGTTAGTATGAGATGGGAGAAGAAGACAAAAATGGAGATTTGGGCTAGAAATACAAAGGTCTAGTCCAAATGGAGTTTTACATCTCAACACCTGTTTTGTATGGCTCCGCAAGGAGAAATCCATCCCCATTCCCATCCCCAAAGCACAAAGAAAATATGCACACACACCCTCCTGTCATTTCTATCATTTAGATATCAGGTGGTGGCATCTGAGTAGGAGCAGATGTGCTATGCTTGATGGAGGTACATACGCACAGAGAAATACAAACATGCACACGCTACAAAAACCCCGGCCTGCAGTGCAATATCCGTATGGCCATTTATGGGACTTCTACAGAGTAAGCAGTAGATGAAATGGCAGAGTCTATATAGGTGATTTGCACAGAAATAATTGGGACCAGATCTAGCATTTGGGAAGCCAAGTGTATGATTTCACTAGGCTCTGCCCACCCTCAAACTCCTGGTGGACCCCATTTCTATCCAGTACCCAGGTTGCCCCGTGAATATCGGCAGAGAGCCAGCTCTGCTCAGAGCAGGAGCTCAAGGAAATGTTTGAGCCTGATGGTCCCTGATGTCCTGCTGGTGCTGGCAGTCAAAGCTGGCTGTCAGACAATAGGGTTCTTGCAAATATTTAAGGAGCCCATCCACACTTCCTGAGGAGGGTCTGCAGGGCAGCCTTGAATTCCAACAGCCTGGCTAGTTAAGTACTTGTGTACTGGTCCCTCACAGACAGGATTTTACAGGTGTTTCCACTTTAATTTTCCTTTCAATATATGAGTTATCTTATTTAAAATCAATTTTTGGAGAAAGATGCTAGGTTACTTGCTCTCCTTCCTTTTCCCAAAGTCTCTTTCCTGACTTTTGTTTTGTTTGTGTGTGTGTGTGTGTGTTTTGTTTTTTGCTTTTTTTTATGTCTAATACTTTAATGGGATTGTTTTTTGTTTGTTTATTAATTTTTACTGGAGTATAGTTGCTTTACAATGTTGTGTTAGTTCCTACTGTACAACAAACTGAATCAGCTATATGTATACATATATCCCCTCTTTTTTGGATTTCCTTCCCATTTAGGTCACCGACTTTTGTTTAAAAGATCACTAGTCATTTATCAAGAACTATTTCAAATATGGTACAAGTAGAAAATGTACTATTATGGGCACCTCTGTGTCCTACCCTCAGACTGAGACTTAAAACACTGCAGATGAAGCTGAAGGCTGTTGAAGGATTCTGTTTCTCTCTCTGACTTCCAGCCACAAGTCACCCCTGTAGTGCATTTGATGTTTACCTTTTCCTTGTATCCCACTCTATTTTAACTATGTATATGCATGCAAATATGCACACACATTTTATGGGCTGAATCAGGCCCTCCTTAAAATTCCTTATTGAATCCTTACCCCACAGTACGCTAGAATGTGACTATTTGGAGATGCAGACCTTTAAATTAAGGTGATTAAATACAGATGAGGCCGTTAGGGTGGCCCTAAATCCAATATGACTGGTGTCCTTATACAAAGGGGAAGAGACCCCAGGAGTGTGTGCACACAGAAGATGCAGGAGAAGATGACTGTCTGCAAGCTGAAGAGAGAGACCTCAGAAGGAACAGACTTCACTGACACCTTGATCTAGACTTCTATCTTCCAGAACCATAAGAAAATGCATGTCTGTTGTTTAAGCCACCCATTCCATGGTATTTCTGTTATGGGAGCCTGAGCGTACTAACACAATCCACAAAATTAGAAACAGTATTATTTTCATGGTTTCTGTAGGTGAAAGTTTAAACAAAAGCATGTTATTTACATAGATGCCCTCAAAATAAACATTTATTATTTAAAAGGGAAAAATGTAACCTTACCATGGAGCAACCTGGCAGACAACCCCTTAACCATATGACGAAGGTTAATAACGCTAGTGGTCAGTCATATGGACACCGTGTACCCAGAGGCAGTGTGCGATCTCAGTCTGATCCTGAGAAAACTTCGGGCGAACCTAAACTGACAAATGTTCTACAAAATACCTGGCCAGAACTCTCCTAAAGTGTTAATGAATCTCATGAAAGACAGGGAGAGAGAGGGGCTGCCACAGGGTGGAGGAGACTAAAGGTGACCAGGGATCCTGCATCGGATCTTGGAACAGAAAAGTATTAGTGAAAACACTGGTGAAATGCAAATCAAGCCTGTGGTTTAGTGAATGCTCTTGTACCAGTATGCATTTCTTAGTACGAGCATTGTGCTGTGATAATGCAAGATGCTAACATTAGGGAAAGCTGGGTGAAGCGTGTATTGGGCCTCTCTGTACTGTTTTTGCAACACTTCTCTATGTGTATAGTTATCTCAATATAAAGAGTCAGAAAACCCCAAACAAACATAATTCATGGGCACTTGCCACCTCACCTTCGAGTTTTCTGAGAGCTACGGACAGAGCAGCCCACAGGCTTTGCAGTCAGAGAGAAGCGGCCTCCCTTCCTGGCTTCTCCCCCACCAGTTCCTGGGTGACCTAGGGGCCAGCTCCAGTGTGAAATGGATACCTCCGATACTGGCCTCACAGGTTAGTATGTGGATTAACTAAGTGAGTGTGTTCTGTGCGAGTACAATATGTGAGAGGTTCCAAAAAATGTACATTTCATTCCCCACCCATATCCTCTTGTGTTTACATTCAAGTGAGTAAATAATTGATCAAACTTCATCATTAAAACAAGAGGGGATGATTACATAAGATGATACTTCAGTAGAACCATGGTAAATGGTGTCAATGCAACTAAAGCAATAGAGGTGAAAGAACTACCAAATGTAGCACGCTGAACAGCCCCCAGTGTCCTCCCCAACCTGCTCAGGGCCTCCAGAGCTGTTCTTAGTAACCTGTCTCACCAGGGGTCCTCTCGGGCTTCAGGGCTCAGCCAATGCGAGGCACTGGCAGAAACTCAAAAGAGAGAGAATGAGTGTATTTTCACTGTCCTCTCCCTCTGGGTCCCACACTTGTTGGGCAGCCTTCTCTCCAGGACATTCGAGAGGCTGCCAGCTGGGTTCTGAGAAACACTCTCTCTCCTTTCCCTTTAGGTGGTGAAGGGTTCCTCTTGTCACAGGCAGGGCTGCTTCTCTGAGCCTTGCTTCTCTCTTTAATCCCGACAAACACAATCAAGACCTAAGAGAGGTCTTGCCAAAAGGGTTGATTTACCCTGGATTAGTGCAATGTTTTCAGCATTTTCCAACAACTTCCGATTACCTTTTCTCCTCCTGGTGAACTTGACAATGGATGGAATTCAGGTTAAAAATAAATATTAATCTAGCAGATATGTCTGGCATCAACCTCAAACCTCTGCAGTCTTAATATTCCAATGTTGGCAACAGTGAAGAAAGGAGGGGCGGGATGGTGGCTGTAGAAGGCATGCTCTCAGGAGAAGGTAGAAATCTCTAGATGTCACATCTGTATCCAGTTAGTCATTGGTTGAATGCAGCAAACATAAAAAACACTTCAGCATTTCCATCTGTTGGGGGGCCTTATGTCTGTGTTCTTAGATGACATCCTGAAAATAATTGTTCATTTTGTCTGAAGATGCTTTTTCTAGTGGAAGAAGAGGCATTTTTATCCTCTTAGCTGTTGAACAATTGTGCTCAGGTTTATGTACTTTAACTACCATTTACTTAACAGAGATTTTGTATGGGGAAACCTAGATGCTTTGAATATATTATGCCTCTCACCACCACCCAGGAAAGTAGAGATTAATGTATTTTTTTTATTCTAAGACACCCTTTTATTTAACATTTCTGAATTTGGGCTATGTTTTATAACTAAGTGATTATAAATTTATAATAAATATAAAAATATTCTATCTAGTCCCAGCGAAGTGATAAAATATATTCTAATAAGAGTTGTCATTGCCATCACACATGAATTTTGTCAACTTTAAAAGGGAACTATGCAACCAATTATTATTTCAGTTCTGATATTTCCATTTATAGAAATAAGACTCAATTTTGCCTTAAACTTTAATCCTTAGATGTTACTTAAAATATCATTGAAATATAACACCTTATTCTAGTACTGGCATTAAAAAGGCTTGTACATATGGAAGATTGCATATCATGTACTAAGCAATGCAATTAAAGATGGAAAAAGTGGCCAAATATCTCAGAATAAATCATAGAATTTTCAGTGCTGGGAGAACTTGATGAGACACTGAGGGACCAGATATCTAGGTTTGAAAAGTTTCCCCATAACTATTTATTTTCTGCATTGGAAGGAGTGTGGACATAATTGTCTTGAAAATTTCTACTGTTTTTCATTGAAGTCCTTGATCAATGTTTTTTTAATTTCTTGAGACATCATTAGTTGACTAATTTTGGTAAAGTTTTATACATGCCTGATTAATGTTCAGAAAGAATAAATATACCCTGTTTATGGAATATTTATTTCTCCATCTTTTATCTGTGTCTTTATCCATTTCATATCAGATTGACATCCATATAAATTTAACTTCAACATATATATCCACATATATATAATTCATATATATGTATATATATGTGAATTATATATATGTATACACATATATATGCATATACATGATTCAAATATTAGCATACATTAAAAAGTCAAGTTGTTAAATGTTTTAATCAAATCTCCTGTAGCTGTAGTGAATTATTATCTACTTTGTTGGTCTCTGTACTAAATTGTACCTCTAGTAATTTGCTTTATATATTTTGATGTTATATTGCTAGTAATAGAAAGTTCGTACCTATTTTAACTTTCCAAATAAATATTGTTCTTTGTTCCAGTTAATGACTTTTACATTGAATTCTCTTTTGGCTACACCACCTATGCTGGTTGCATTTTTATTAGCATTTGTCTAATATATCTTTTTCCCTATTCTTCAGTTTTAAACCTTTCAGAAATTTTGTTTTAGATATTTCTTTCTGACTTTCAAATGACTTTAATCCTTCCAAATTTATCATGGTTCTTAAATCAGTACTTATTTCTGAAAACTTTGTGTTTTCTATTTACCATGCTTATTAATTGTTCCCCCCCCTTTGGTCCCATTTTTTTCTTCCTCTACAGGTTTGAATTAATAACCTCTATTTCTATTTTTTTCTAGTTGTTACTCAAACATTTGCAATAAACACTTAACTGATACCTTAAAATCTATTTGCTGTCTGCCTCACAACTGCTGCCAACAAGT